>NC_138750.1:1954291-1976791 GCF_965113315.1 Podarcis vaucheri | reverse complement strand
TAAATAAAAGTCTTTATTGAGTTACAGTCTCCATTCTCAAGCTGCTGCGCGCAACTCTACGTCTTATGCTTAGATCGGCGAAGCTCCGTCTGAGTCTCCGCCCCTTGTGCACCAACTTAATATCCTAGCCCTGCTCCACCTTTTCCGCCTGACAGTTCTCCTCTGGGTCCCTCTGCCCCCCGGGGTCTCTTCCTTCCGGGATTCTTCTGACGCTGACCCCCCGGACCCTTCTGTCTCCTTGCGCCGGGCTTTAGGACCTGGCTCCCTTTCCGGGCTGCCTACTGCGCCACCTTCCTGTGCATTTGACCTTGGCGCGCGCGCCCAACCTTCCACTTTCCGTCTAACCGTCTCTTCGCTCCCCGATGGAGGTGTGGCCACCCCTGACTCGTGCCCTCCCTCCTGTTGTGAGCTGCCAGCGCTTGATCCCTGGCGCCCTTCCTCATCCCTGCTCTCTGGCGGTGATGCTGGTCCCGATTTCCAACTGCTCCCCTCTGAGTCCCCTCTGGCTCTATCTTCCTGGGGTGTCCCCCTAGTCTCCCCCCTTGCCCTGGCCACTGGTGCTCCTTTTTGTGAATCTTCTGATTCACTGGAAAGACTCGGAGATCTCGGGTCGTCATCATCACTCATCTTTTCTTCTGCCTCCTCCCCTTCGCTCTCTGTTTCCTCCCTTTCCCTCGCCTCTGCTCCTGAACCCCTGACATCCATCCCCCCTCGAAGCCCCCTCTTCCCCCCTCCCCGCCTTCCGGTGCTGGAGCTGGGTGCTGCCGTGTCGAGGGAACGAATGTCGGGTACAGTTCGCTTCCCGTGGCGGGCCTCCATCTGAAGTCTTCCGGTTCTTCCTCCCTGCTCTCGTCGACGACGGTCACCTCTGCTTCCATCTCTGTGCCGCCGTGCTCGAAACCCTGGTCGTCCCCGAAAACGTCCATGTCCGTCTCTCCCTCGCTTCCTTCTGGAGGCGTTGCTCGTCCTGGACCCTCCAGCCACTTCCTGCGCCACTGCTCCTCTGGTCGATCATCCCACCAATACGAGGGTTCTGAAGCAGATCCCGAGGGCGACCCCTCCGGGGAACTGGTGTCTCGTGTCGGTTCCTCATCCGAGTCGAACCCCCGGAACGTGCTGGCTGAAAGCGTGGGCGTGAAAAGCCAGTCGTCGAAAAAGTCCGCTGGCATTGGCCTATGCGGGAAGAGGGCATGAAACTCTTCCTTGAGCAGAGGTTCGTCTAAAGCGTAGCCCGGCACCCAGCTGTTGGCACTGGCCGGGGTGCCCTCCTTAGCGAGAAGGTATTCTACCCCCTCTTCCCCCCATCTGGAGTCCAAAATCTCCGTGACTTCGTTGATGCGCACCTCCTGTGCCACTCCCCGTTGCCCGGTTCCCTCGCGGAGCGGACTCGGCGCCGTTCCTGGTTCCTGAAATCTGTGAGGTGCCTTGTAGGGAGTGAGCACCGATCTGTGGAACACCGGATGCATCCTGGAACCCTCCGGAAGCGCCAGCCTGAAAGCCACCGGGTTGACCTGCTCTTCGACTTGGTAGGGCCCCAGTTGCTTATGCCCTAGTTTCTTCTTGGCCAACGACCTGGCCGGCACTGCGTGGGCTGCTAACCAGACCCAGTCTCCCACATGGATCTCTTCGCCAACCCTTCTGTGTTTGTCTGCCTGCACCTTGTATGCGTGTTTGGCCAGCTCCAGGTGCCGCCGCAGCTGATCGTGGACCTCCTGCAACTCCGACGCGAACGCATCTGCCGTCTGCGGCTCCCCCTCCACCATTCTTTCCAGTCCCGGGAAGGTTCTGGGGTGCCTCCCATTGTTGGCGAAGAACGGTGTGACCCCCGTGGACACGTGCTTCGTGTTGTTGTAGGCGAACTCGGCGAGCGGCAGGTAATCCACCCACGTCGCAGGCTGTTGATTCGCATAGCATCTTAGGTACTGCTGCATGATGGCATTGACCCGCTCCGCTTGCCCGTTGGTCTGCGGGTGTCTCGCCGACGCCAGGTTGATCTTGACGTTTAGGAAACCCACCAGCTTCTGCCAGAAATTCGAGATGAACTGCCGCCCGCGGTCGGACAGAATAGACCGTGGCAGACCGTGAACCTTGAACACGTGGTCTATGAACAGTTTGGCGGTTTGTTCCGCCGTGGCCACCTTCGCACACGGAATGAAATGTGCCATCTTGGAGAACAAGTCCACCACCACCAGCACAGCCGTCTTGCCCCTCGAGCTGGGCAGATCCGTGACGAAATCCAGGGCTACTCTCTCCCATGGTTCGACCGGAGTTTGCAGCGGTTCCAACAGTCCGGCCGGCGGTCTGTGCACTGGTTTGGCCCTCTGGCAGGTGTCGCACCTCGCCACGTAGTCCGCGACCTCCCCTCTCATTCCGGGCCACCAGAAATCCCTGGCGACTAATTCCACCGTCTTCTCCTTGCCAAAGTGCCCGGCAGTGGGCGCGTCGTGCAGCTGATGCAGTACCTTGGCGCGAAGTTCGTCTCCCGGCACGTAGATGGCCCCTTTACGGATGAGCAATCCATCTCTCAGCTGGAACCCATCGGTCGCCGCCTTGCCCCTTTGCATCTCTGCCATCTTGGCTTGCGCGAAGGAGTCATTCTGCAACGCTCGTCGCACCGCCTCCAGGTCCACTGTCGCCGCAGCGTACGCCCACACTGTTGGTGCGAAGATGTGCATGGCGGCCGCTGGCGTGGCGTCCTCCAGATACTGTGGCTTACGGGAGAGCGCGTCCGCCATGATGTTGTTGTCCCCAGGGACATACTCTATTCGGAAGTCGAAGTTCGCAAAGAACTCAGCCCAACGTATCTGCCTCTGGTTCAGGAACTGTGCCGTGCGCCAGTGCTCCAGATTCTTGTGGTCCGTGCATACTTGCACCGTGTGCTTGGCGCCGATCAGGAAGTGCCTCCACGCTTTGAATGCTGCATGAATGGCCAGCAACTCCCTGTCCCAGATGGTGTAGTTCTGTTCGGACTTGCTGAGCTTCCTGGAGTAAAACGCTCCCGGCCTCCAAACCCCCTGCGGGTCCTTCTGCAGCAGGACGGCTCCGACGGCCCTGTCTGAGGCGTCTGTTTCCACCCTCATCGGCCTGCTGGGGTTGACATGAAGCAGCTGTTCTTCCGACGCGAAGAGACGCTTGAGTGCCTGAAAGGACTGCTCCGCCTGCGCTGTCCAGATGAACTTCTTTTTCTTGGAGCTGAGCGTGTCCGTGATGGCCGCTGTCTGCATAGCAAAGCCTTTGATAAACTTGCGATAGAAGTTCGCGAAGCCGACAAACCGTTGGACCTCCTTCCGGTTGCGTGGGCTCTTCCAATCCAACACCGCTCGAACCTTGGCGCTGTCCATGGCGAGCCCCTTGTCAGACAACTTGTATCCCAGGAAATCCACCTCCGTTACGTCGAATTGGCACTTCTCCAGCTTGGCGTACAGCCTATGTTGCTGCAGCCTGCTCAGCACTTCCCTGACGTGTCTGTCATGCTCCTGCTGCGATTCCGAAAAGATCAGGATGTCATCCAAGAAACAGACGCACGTCTTGTAGAGGAGCCCCTCCAACACGTGATGCATGAAAGCTTGAAAAACGTGGGAGCCATTTTGCAATCCAAAAGGCATAACTCTATATTCGTAGGTGCCCAGGGGCGTGAACATGGCTGTCTTCCACTCATCTCCTTCCCGCATGCGAATGAGGTTGTACGCCCCTCGCAGGTCCAACTTGGTGAACACGCTGCCCTTGCGTACTTTCGCGAGGAGGTCGTCGATTCGGGGCATGGGGAAGTCCGATGGCTTGGTCACACTGTTCAAAATGCAGTAGTCCACTACGAGTCTTTTTTGGGGCGTGTCTCGCTTCTTAACAAAGAATACCGGACTGCCCCCCGCCGCCCTGGACTCTCGGATGAAACCGCGCTCCAAATTATGATCTATGAACTCTTTGAGTTCCTGCAGTTCGTCCTCAGACATGGAATACAGCTTCCCTTTGGGCAGCGTCGCCCCCGGCAGCAGGTCAATTTTGCAGTCATATGGTCTGTGGGGGGGTAGCCTGTCCGCCTCCTTCTCGCAGAAAACCTCCAAAAATCCTGCGTACTTGTGGGGAACCGCTTGCAGCGTGCCGAGCTGCAGCTGTGACTCCTCTTCCTCCCCTTCCTGCTGGGGCACGATGCAGTGTTCAGCGCAAAAGGAAGAGCCGAAGGTCAGCTGCCTCTGGTACCAAGCCAGCGTCGGGCTGTGCTTGTCCAGCCAACTCATACCCAATACAATGGGCGTGTCCGATAGTTGAGTGACGTTGAAGCTGATGACTTCCCTGTGATTCCAAAGTCGCATCACCATAGGTGGCGTCTGCTTCACCACTTGCCCCCCCAGCAGCTCCCTGCCATCCACCGTGACTACCTGCAGGGGCAGCGTGGCAGGCAACAACTGTATAGCGTGCCGGTCGACAAATTCCTGCCCTATAAAGTCCGCATTGCTTCCGGAATCGATGGTGATTGGCACGTCCATGGTGATTCCATTGGGCAGCTGGAGAGATGCGGTGAGCCTTACCACTGGTTTGGGCGGGAGGGGGTCCATGGGCTGTAAAATCTCTGGGGACTGCTTCACTGAGACGTCTGGCTGGGCCCCAGTGCCTCTTCCTCCAGCCAGACTGCGTCGTTTCCCTGCTGTGGTTCTCCTTGCTGCGTTGCTGCAGTCACCATTGCTGAGGCTGCAGTGTGCTTGTGGAGCCTCCGGGGACACTCTTTTGCCATATGCCCTGGCTCCTCACAGATGTAGCACTTCCTGTTCCCTCTAGGAGGCTTCGCTTTCACTGTTGCCGGTGTTAGCGCTCTGGTTGCTGACTGAGCCCTTGCACCTCCCACCTCCATCGGTTCTGCCCCTCCCCCTGTTGGAGGCGTGGATTGCGCACGCGCTGCTTCTCTGGGAAGGAAGGAGGAGCCCCTGGGTGGTTCGCGCCCTCCGCGCCCTTCGTCCCTGCTCCATGGGCGTTCTTCCAGCCGCACCCCCACCGCCAGCGCCCTCTGAACGACCTCCTGCGTGGTCCGGGGTCTCTCTCCCCTCGCAATCTCATCTTTAATCGAGCTGTGCAAGCCCTCCCAGAACAAGTCTCTGACAGGGGCCGAATCTCTGTCCCATTCCAGGGCACTGACCAAAGCGAAAAAGCGGGCATGATACTGCCTTACGCTGGCCCTCCCTTGCCTTAGTCCATGCACCTCCTTCCGGGCAAGATCCACGTCAATGCTTGATAAAAAACACCCATCCATCGCTTTAATAAAGGCGTCCGCATTTTGGAGTGCAGGATCCTTATCTCTCCACAAATTGCGCAGCCATGCTTTAGCGTCTCCATGCAAATGGGACATAATGAACCCCACCTTCTCTTGTTCATCTCTAAAGTCATAGAATCATAGAATCATAGAATCATAGAATCATAGAATCATAGAATCATAGAATCATAGAATCATAGAATCATAGAATCATAGAATCATAGAGTTGGAAGAGACCACAAGGGCCATCGAGTCCAACCCCCTGCCAAGCAGGAAACACCATCAGAGCACTCCTGACATATGGTTGTCAAGCCTCTGCTTAAAGACCTCTAAAGAAGGAGACTCCACCACACTCCTTGGCAGCAAATTCCACTGTCGAACAGCTCTTACTGTCAGGAAGTTCTTCCTAATGTTTAGGTGGAATCTTCTTTCTTGTAGTTTGGATCCATTGCTCCGTGTCCGCTTCTCTGGAGCAGCAGAAAACAACCTTTCTCCCTCCTCTATGTGACATCCTTTTATATATTTGAACATGGCTATCATATCACCCCTTAACCTCCTCTTCTGCAGGCTAAACATGCCCAGCTCCCTTAGCCGTTCCTCATAAGGCATCGTTTCCAGGCCTTTGACCATTTTGGTTGCCCTCCTCTGGACACGTTCCAGTTTGTCAGTGTCCCTCTTGAATTGTGGTGCCCAGAACTGGACACAGTACTCCAGGTGTGGTCTGACCAGAGCAGAATACAGTGGCACTATTACTTCCCTTGATCTAGATGCTATACTCCTATTGATGCAGCCCAGAATTGCATTGGCTTTTTTAGCTGCCGCGTCACACTGTTGGCTCATGTCAAGTTTGTGGTCAACCAAGACTCCTAGATCCTTTTCACATGTACTGCTCTCAAGCCAGGTGTCACCCATCTTGTATTTGTGCCTCTCATTTTTTTTGCCCAAGTGCAATACTTTACATTTCTCCCTGTTAAAATTCATCTTGTTTGTTTTTGCCCAGTTCTCTAATCTGTCAAGGTCGTTTTGAAGTGTGATCCTAGAATCATAGAGTTGGAAGAGACCACAAGGGCCATCGAGTCCAAGTCCTGTCCTCTGGGGTGTTAGCCACCCCTCCCAGTTTGGTGTCATCTGCAAATTTGATCAGGATGCCCTTGAGTCCATCATCCAAGTCGTTGATAAAGATGTTGAATAAGACCGGGCCCAAGACAGAACCCTGTGGCACCCCACTAGTCACTCTTCTCCAGGATGAAGAGGAACCACTGATGAGCACCCTTTGGGTTCGGTCAGTCAGCCAGTTACAAATCCACTCAGTGGTAGCATAGTCAAGACCGCATTTTACCAGCTTCTTTACAAGAATATCATGGGGCACCTTGTCAAATGCCTTGCTGAAATCAAGGTAGGCTACATCCACTGCGTTCCCTTCATCTACCAGGCTTGTAATTCTGTCAAAAAACGAGATCAGGTTAGTCTGACATGACTTATTTTTCAGAAATCCATGCTGACTATTGGTGATCACAGCATTCCTTTCTAGGTGCTCACAGACTGTTTGCTTAATGATCTGCTCCAGAATCTTCCCTGCTATTGATGTCAGACTGACTGGGCGGTAATTATTTGGGTCCTCTCTTTTCCCCTTTTTGAAAATAGGGACAACATTTGCCCTCCTCCAGTCTGCCGGGACTTCGCCTGTTCTCCAGGAATTCTCAAAGATGACTGCCAGTGGTTCTGAGATCACATCTGCCAGTTCTTTTAATACTCTTGGATGCAGTTCATCTGGCCCTGGAGACTTGAATACATCTAAACTAGCCAAATATTCTTGTACTATCTCCTTAGTTATTCTGGGCTGTGTTTCCTTTGCTGAATCATTTGCTCCAAATTCTTCAGGTCGGGCATTGTTTTCTTTATCGGAGAAGACTGAGGCAAAGAAGGCATTGAGTAGTTCAGCCCTTTCTGTGTCCCCTGTTTGCATTTCACCATCTTCTCCTCTGAGTGACCCCACAGTTTCTTTGTTCTTCCTTTTGCTACGAACATACCCATAGAAGCCTTTTTTGTTGCTTTTAACCTCTCTAGCAAGCCTGAGTTCATTCTGTGCTTTAGCTTTTCTGACTTTGTGTCTACACGTGCTGGCTATTTGTTTGAATTCCTCTTTGGTGGTTTCCCCCCTTTTCCATTTTTTGTACACATCCTTTTTTAATCTTAATTCAGTTAAAAGTTCTTTAGATAGCCACCCTGGCTTCTTTAGGCACCTTCCATGTTTCCGTCTCATTGGTATTGCCTGTCGTTGTGCTTTTACTATCTCCCTCTTAACAAACTCCCAGCCATCATGAACTCCCTTTCCTTTAAGTATTGCTGTCCATGGGATCTCACCCAGCACTTCCCTAAGTTTTATGAAGTCGGCTTTCTTAAAGTCAAGAAATTGAGTCCTAGTATGCTTGGCTGCTCCTTTCCGCTGTATAGTAAACTTCAGAAGAGCATGATCACTCGCGCCTAATGATCCTTCCACATCTACCCCACTAACCAGGTCATCAACATTGGTTAGGACCAGATCTAAAATGGCTGTTCCTCTTGTTGCTTCTCCCACTTTCTGGACAATGAAGTTGTCTGCAAGGCCAGTGAGGAATCTGTTTGACCTTATGCTCTTGGCTGAGTTTGACGTCCAACAAATATCCGGGTAATTGAAGTCCCCCATTACTACTATCTCCCTTCCTTTTGCATGCTTGGCCATCTGTTCCAGGAAGGCGTCATCTATGTCCTCCGTTTGGCTTGGGGATCTATAGTAAACTCCCACAATGAGGTCTCTGTTATTCTTCTCTCCCTTAATTTTGACCCAAATGCTCTCACTTTGGCTTTGAGGTTCTAAATCTTGGATCTCTTCACAGGTATACACATCCCTGACATATAACGCCACTCCTCCTCCTTTCTTGTCTGGTCTGTTTCTCTGAAATAGATTGTATCCCCCCATTATTACATTCCAATCGTGGGACTTATCCCACCAGGTTTCAGTGATGCCTATTATGTCATATTTAGTTTGCTGTACCAAGAGCTCAAGCTCATCTTGTTTATTTCCCATGCTTTGCGCATTACTGTACAGACATTGAAGTCCATTAATCATTCAAGTCTTTGTGCAGTAGTTGCAGTGCACACATTACGTCTGCTCTAAAGTTGGGGTACTGTTGCAAATTCCCATCGAAGTGAGAGACCAGACCGCCTGTGCGTCTCCCCAACCCAATCCCCTCTGATTTGGGTGTCTGTTGCCCTTGCTTCGTAAGCACGTCCAACCTGACCTGGAGATCCCTGTAGGCGGCAGCTGCGTCCTCCTCTCTCTTCCTGGATGCCAGCGCCTCGGCATTCAGTCGTGACACTGCTTCTCTCAGTTCCGCTATTTGCTGTTCGGCCGTCATAGCGTCTGCCGTTCGTGAGCTCTCTAGTAGGCACCCGCTTTCTCTCCTCTCCGCGAGGCCGTGGATGCCCACAATTTGACTCGGACGGAGCTTACTGTCAGGGTTGCTTCCAGATCCTAGCTCACAGAGGATCACGCCAGCCAGCGATCATTAAATAAAAGTCTTTATTGAGTTACAGTCTCCATTCTCAAGCTGCTGCGCGCAACTCTACGTCTTATGCTTAGATCGGCGAAGCTCCGTCTGAGTCTCCGCCCCTTGTGCACCAACTTAATATCCTAGCCCTGCTCCACCTTTTCCGCCTGACAGTTCTCCTCTGGGTCCCTCTGCCCCCCGGAGTCTCTTCCTTCCGGGATTCTTCTGACGCTGACCCCCCGGACCCTTCTGTCTCCTTGCGCCGGGCTTTAGGACCTGGCTCCCTTTCCGGGCTGCCTACTGCGCCACCTTCCTGTGCATTTGACCTTGGCGCGCTCGCCCAACCTTCCACTTTCCGTCTAACCGTCTCTTCGCTCCCCGATGGAGGTGTGGCCACCCCTGACTCGTGCCCTCCCTCCTGTTGTGAGCTGCCAGCGCTTGATCCCTGGCGCCCTTCCTCATCCCTGCTCTCTGGCGGTGACGCTGGTCCCGATTTCCAACTGCTCCCCTCTGAGTCCCCTCTGGCTCTATCTTCCTGGGGTGTCCCCCTAGTCTCCCCCCTTGCCCTGGCCACTGGTGCTCCTTTTTGTGAATCTTCTGATTCACTGGAAAGACTCGGAGATCTCGGGTCGTCGTCATCACTCATCTTTTCTTCTGCCTCCTCCCCTTCGCTCTCTGTTTCCTCCCTTTCCCTCGCCTCTGCTCCTGAACCCCTGACAGTTACGTTTAAAGTTAGAGTTAGGGTTAGGGTTAGGGTTAGGGTGATGGTTAGGGTTAGGCTTACGGTTAGGGTTAGCTTTAGCGTTTCGGTTATGGTTAGGGTTAGGGTTACGGTTAGTGTTACGGTTAGGGTTAGGATTGGGGTTAGGGTTAGGTTTAGGGTTAGGGATGGTTTAGGGTTAGGGTTAGGGTTAGGGTTAGGGTTAGGGTTACGTTTAAAGTTAGAGTTAGGGTTAGGGTTAGGGTTAGGGTGATGGTTAGGGTTAGGGTTAGGGTTACGGTTAGGGTTACACTTAGGGTTACACTTAGGGTCAGTGTTAGGGTTAGGATTGGGGTTAGTGTTAGGGTGACTGTTAGGGATGGGTTAGGGTTAGGTTTAGGGTTAGGGTTAGGGTTAGGGTGAGGGTAAGGGTTAGTGTTTGGGTTGGGGTTGGGGTTAGGGTTAGGGTTAGGGTTAGGGATAGGGTTAGGGGTAGGGTTGGGGTTAGGGTTACAATTAGGGTTAGGATTGTTGTTAGGGTTAGGGTTAGAGTTAGGGTTAGGGATGGTTTAGGGTTAGGGTTAGGGTTAGGGTTAGGGTTAGGGTTAGGGTGAGGGTAAGGGATGGGTGAGGGTTAGGGTTAGGGTTAGGGTTTGGGTTAGGGTTAGGGTTGGGGTTGGGGTTGGGGCTGGGGTTGGGGTTAGGGTTAGGGTCAGGGTTAGGATTAGGGTTGGGGTTAGGGTTAGGGTTAGGGTTAGGGTTAGGGTTAGGCTTAGGTTTAGGGTTAAGGTTAGGGTTAGGGTTAGGGTTAGGGTTAGGGTTGCGTTTAGGGCTAGGGCTAGGGTCAAGTTTAGGGTTAGGGTTACGGTTAGGGTTACGGTTAGGGTTAGGGTTAGGATTCGGGTTAGGGTTAGGGATGGGTTACGCTAAGGGTTAGTGTTAGTGTTAGTCTTAGGTTTAGGGTTAGGGTTAGGGTTACACTTAGGGTCAGTGTTAGGGTTAGGATTGGGGTTAGGGTTAGGGTTTGGGTTACTTTAAAGTTAGAGTTAGGGTTAGGGTTAGGGTGATGGTTAGGGTTAGGGTTAGGGTTACGGTTAGGGTTACACTTAGGGTTACACTTAGGGTCAGTGTTAGGGTTAGGATTGGGGTTAGTGTTAGGGTGAGGGTTAGGGATGGGTTAGGGTTAGGTTTAGGGTTAGGGTTAGGGTTAGGGTGAGGGTTAGTGTTTGGGTTGGGGTTGGGGTTAGGGTTAGGGTTAGGGTTAGGGTTAGGGTTACAGTTAGGGTTAGGATTGTTGTTAGGGTTAGGGTTAGAGTTAGGGTTAGGGATGGTTTAGGGTTAGGGTTAGAGTTAGGGTTAGGGTTAGGGTTAGGCTTAGGCTTAGGCTTAGGGTTAAGGTTAGGGTTACGGTTAGAGTTACGGTTAGGGTTAGGATTGGGGTTAGGGTTAGGTTTAGGGTTAGGGATGGTTTAGGGTAAGGGTTAGGTTTAGGGTTAGGGATGGTTTAGGGTAAGGGTTAGGGTTAGGGTTAGGGTTAGGGTTAGGGTTAGTGTTAGGATTGGGGTTAGGGTTAGGGTTTGGGTTACGTTTAAAGTTATTGTTAGGGTTAGGGTTAGGGTTAGGGTGATGGTTAGGGTTAGGCTTACGGTTAGGGTTAGCTTTAGCGTTTCGGTTATGGTTAGGGTTAGGGTTACGGTTAGTGTTACGGTTAGGGTTAGGATTGGGGTTAGGGTTAGGTTTAGGGTTAGGGATGGTTTAGGGTTAGGGTTAGGGTTAGGGTTAGGGTTAGGGTTACGTTTAAAGTTAGAGTTAGGGTTAGGGTTAGGGTTAGGGTGATGGTTAGGGTTAGGGTTAGGGTTACGGTTAGGGTTACACTTAGGGTTACACTTAGGGTCAGTGTTAGGGTTAGGATTGGGGTTAGTGTTAGGGTGACTGTTAGGGATGGGTTAGGGTTAGGTTTAGGGTTAGGGTTAGGGTTAGGGTTAGGGTTAGGGTTAGGGTTAGGGTGAGGGTTAGTGTTTGGGTTGGGGTTGGGGTTAGGGTTAGGGTTAGGGTTAGGGTTAGGGTTAGGGATAGGGTTAGGGGTAGGGTTGGGGTTAGGGTTACAGTTAGGGTTAGGATTGTTGTTAGGGTTAGGGTTAGAGTTAGGGTTAGGGATGGTTTAGGGTTAGGGTTAGGGTTAGGGTTAGGGTTAGGGTTAGGGTTAGGGTTAGGCTTAGGCTTAGGCTTAGGCTTAGGCTTAAGGTTAGGGTTACGGTTAGGGTTACGGTTAGGGTTAGGATTCGGGTTAGGGTTAGGGTTAGGGTTAGTGTTAGGGTTAGTGTTAGGATTGGGGTTAGGGTTAGGGTTTGGGTTACGTTTAAAGTTAGAATTAGGGTTAGGGTTAGGGTTAGGGTGATGGTTAGGGTTAGGCTTACGGTTAGGGTTAGCTTTAGCGTTTCGGTTATGGTTAGGGTTAGGGTTACGGTTAGTGTTACGGTTAGAGTTAGGATTGTGGTTAGGGTTAGGTTTAGGGTTAGGGATGGTTTAGGGGTAGGGTTAGTGTTAGGGTTAGGGTTAGGGTTAGGGTTAAGGTTAGTGTTAGGGTTCTGGTCAGGGTTCGGGTTCGGGTTAAGGTTAGGGTTAGGGTTGGGGTTGGGGTTAGGGTTAGGGTTAGGGTTAGGGTTAGGGTTAGGGTTAGGGTAATGGTTATGGTTAGGGTTAGGTTTAGCATTTCGGTTAGGGTTAGGGTTAGCGTTAGGGTTGAGGTTTGGGTTAGGGTTAGTGTTAGGGTTAGGGTTAGGGTTAGGGTTACGGTTACGGTTACGGTTACGGTTAGGGTTAGGATTGGGGTTGGGGTTAGGGTTAGGGTTAGGGTGAGGGTTAGGGATGGCTGAGGGTTAGGGTTAGGGTTAGGGTTGGGGTTAGGGGTAGGGTTAGGGTTAGGGTTAGGGTTAGGGTTAGGGTTGGGGTTAGGGTTAGGGTTAGGCTTAGGCTTAGGCTTAGGCTTAGGGTTAAGGTTAGGGTTAGGGTGAGGGTTAGGGTTAGGGTTAGGGTTGGGGTTGCGTTTAGGGGTAGGGTTAGGTTTAGGGTTACGGTTAGGATTGGGGTTATGGTTAGGGTTAGGGTTAGGGTTAAGGTTAGGGTTACGGTTAGGGTTAGGGTTAGGATTCGGGTTAGGGTTAGGGTTAGGGATGGGTTACGCTAAGGGTTAGTGTTAGTGTTAGTCTTAGGGTTAGGGTTAGTGTTAGGGTTAGGGTTAAGGTTAGTGTTACGGTTAGGGTTAGGGTTAGGGTTAGGATTCGGGTTAGGGTTAGGGTTAGGGATGGGTTACGCTAAGGGTTAGTGTTAGTGTTAGTCTTAGGGTTAGGGTTAGGGTGAGGGTTAGGGATGGCTGAGGGTTAGGGTTAGGGTTAGGGTTGGGGTTAGGGTTAGGGTTAGGGTTAGGGTTAGGGTTAGGGTTAGCTTTAGCGTTTCGGTTATGGTTAGGGTAGGGTTACGGTTAGTGTTACGGTTAGGGTTAGGATTGGGGTTAAGTTAAGGTTTAGGGTTAGGGATGGTTGAGGGTTAGGGTTAGGGTTAGGGTTAGGGTTAGGGTTAGGGTTAGGGTTAAGGTTAGTGTTAGGGTTCTGGTCAGGGTTCGGGTTAGGGTTAAGGTTAGGGTTAGGGTTGGGGTTGGGGTTAGGGTTAGGGTTAGGGTTAGGGTGAGGGTTAGTGTTTGGGTTGGGGTTGGGGTTAGGGTTAGGGTTAGGGTTAGGGTTAGGGATAGGGTTAGGGGTAGGGTTGGGGTTAGGGTTACAGTTAGGGTTAGGATTGTTGTTAGGGTTAGGGTTAGAGTTAGGGTTAGGGATGGTTTAGGGTTAGGGTTAGGGTTAGGGTTAGGGTTAGGGTTAGGGTTAGGGTTAGGGTTAGGCTTAGGCTTAGGCTTAGGCTTAGGCTTAGGCTTAAGGTTAGGGTTACGGTTAGGGTTACGGTTAGGGTTAGGATTCGGGTTAGGGTTAGGGTTAGGGTTAGGGTTAGTGTTAGGGTTAGTGTTAGGATTGGGGTTAGGGTTGGGTTTGGGTTACGTTTAAAGTTAGAATTAGGGTTAGGGTTAGGGTTAGGGTGATGGTTAGGGTTAGGCTTACGGTTAGGGTTAGCTTTAGCGTTTCGGTTATGGTTAGTGTTAGGGTTACGGTTAGTGTTACGGTTAGAGTTAGGATTGTGGTTAGGGTTAGGTTTAGGGTTAGGGATGGTTTAGGGGTAGGGTTAGTGTTAGGGTTAGGGTTAGGGTTAGGGTTAAGGTTAGTGTTAGGGTTCTGGTCAGGGTTCGGGTTCGGGTTAAGGTTAGGGTTAGGGTTGGGGTTGGGGTTAGGGTTAGGGTTAGGGTTAGGGTTAGGGTTAGGGTTAGGGTAATGGTTATGGTTAGGGTTAGGTTTAGCATTTCGGTTAGGGTTAGGGTTAGCGTTAGGGTTGAGGTTTGGGTTAGGGTTAGTGTTAGGGTTAGGGTTAGGGTTACGGTTACGGTTACGGTTACGGTTAGGGTTAGGATTGGGGTTGGGGTTAGGGTTAGGGTTAGGGTGAGGGTTAGGGATGGCTGAGGGTTAGGGTTAGGGTTGGGGTTAGGGGTAGGGTTAGGGTTAGGGTTAGGGTTAGGGTTAGGGTTGGGGTTAGGGTTAGGGTTAGGCTTAGGCTTAGGCTTAGGCTTAGGCTTAGGGTTAAGGTTAGGGTTAGGGTGAGGGTTAGGGTTAGGGTTGGGGTTGCGTTTAGGGGTAGGGTTAGGTTTAGGGTTACGGTTAGGATTGGGGTTATGGTTAGGGTTAGGGTTAGGGTTAAGGTTAGGGTTACGGTTAGGGTTAGGGTTAGGATTCGGGTTAGGGTTAGGGTTAGGGATGGGTTACGCTAAGGGTTAGTGTTAGTGTTAGTCTTAGGGTTAGGGTTAGTGTTAGGGTTAGGGTTAAGGTTAGTGTTACGGTTAGGGTTAGGGTTAGGGTTAGGATTCGGGTTAGGGTTAGGGTTAGGGATGGGTTACGCTAAGGGTTAGTGTTAGTGTTAGTCTTAGGGTTAGGGTTAGGGTGAGGGTTAGGGATGGCTGAGGGTTAGGGTTAGGGTTAGGGTTGGGGTTAGGGTTAGGGTTAGGGTTAGGGTTAGGGTTAGCTTTAGCGTTTCGGTTATGGTTAGGGTAGGGTTACGGTTAGTGTTACGGTTAGGGTTAGGATTGGGGTTAAGTTTAGGTTTAGGGTTAGGGATGGTTGAGGGTTAGGGTTAGGGTTAGGGTTAGGGTTAGGGTTAGGGTTAGGGTTAGGGTTAGGGTTAAGGTTAGTGTTAGGGTTCTGGTCAGGGTTCGGGTTAGGGTTAAGGTTAGGGTTAGGGTTGGGGTTGGGGTTAGGGTTAGGGTTAGGGTAACGGTTATGGTTATGGTTAGGGTTAGGTTTAGCGTTTCGGTTAGGGTTAGGGTTAGGGTTAGGGTTGGGGTTGCGTTTAGGGGTAGGGTTAGGTTTAGTGTTAGGGTTAGGATTGGGGTTAGTTTTAGGGTGAGGGTTAGGGATGGGTTAGGGTTAGGGTTAGGGTTAGGGTCAGGGTCAGGGTGAGGGTTAGTGTTTGGGTTGGGGTTGGGGTTAGGGTTAGGGTTATGGTTATGGTTAGGGTTAGGGTTAGGGTTAGGGTTAGGGGTAGGGTTGGGGATAGGGTTAGGGTTTGGGTTACGTTTAAAGTTAGAATTAGGGTTAGGGTTAGGGTTAGGGTGATGGTTAGGGTTAGGCTTACGGTTAGGGTTAGCTTTAGCGTTTCGGTTATGGTTAGGGTTAGGGTTACGGTTAGTGTTACGGTTAGAGTTAGGATTGTGGTTAGGGTTAGGTTTAGGGTTAGGGATGGTTTAGGGGTAGGGTTAGTGTTAGGGTTAGGGTTAGGGTTAGGGTTAAGGTTAGTGTTAGGGTTCTGGTCAGGGTTCGGGTTCGGGTTAAGGTTAGGGTTAGGGTTGGGGTTGGGGTTAGGGTTAGGGTTAGGGTTAGGGTTAGGGTTAGGGTTAGGGTAATGGTTATGGTTAGGGTTAGGTTTAGCATTTCGGTTAGGGTTAGGGTTAGCGTTAGGGTTGAGGTTTGGGTTAGGGTTAGTGTTAGGGTTAGGGTTAGGGTTAGGGTTAGGGTTAGGGTTAGGGTTACGGTTACGGTTACGGTTACGGTTAGGGTTAGGATTGGGGTTGGGGTTAGGGTTAGGGTTAGGGTGAGGGTTAGGGATGGCTGAGGGTTAGGGTTAGGGTTAGGGTTGGGGTTAGGGGTAGGGTTAGGGTTAGGGTTAGGGTTAGGGTTAGGGTTGGGGTTAGGGTTAGGGTTAGGCTTAGGCTTAGGCTTAGGCTTAGGCTTAGGGTTAAGGTTAGGGTTAGGGTGAGGGTTAGGGTTAGGGTTAGGGTTGGGGTTGCGTTTAGGGGTAGGGTTAGGTTTAGGGTTACGGTTAGGATTGGGGTTATGGTTAGGGTTAGGGTTAAGGTTAGGGTTACGGTTAGGGTTAGGGTTAGGATTCGGGTTAGGGTTAGGGTTAGGGATGGGTTACGCTAAGGGTTAGTGTTAGTGTTAGTCTTAGGGTTAGGGTTAGGGTTAGGGTTAAGGTTAGTGTTACGGTTAGGGTTAGGGTTAGGATTCGGGTTAGGGTTAGGGTTAGGGATGGGTTACGCTAAGGGTTAGTGTTAGTGTTAGACTTAGGGTTAGGGTTAGGGTGAGGGTTAGGGATGGCTGAGGGTTAGGGTTAGGGTTAGGGTTGGGGTTAGGGTTAGGGTTAGGGTTAGGGTTAGGGTTAGGGTTAGGGTTAGCTTTAGCGTTTCGGTTATGGTTAGGGTAGGGTTACGGTTAGTGTTACGGTTAGGGTTAGGATTGGAGTTAAGTTTAGGTTTAGGGTTAGGGATGGTTTAGGGTTAGGGTTAGGGTTAGGGTTAGGGTTAGGGTTAGGGTTAGGGTTAGGGTTAGGGTTAGGGTTAGGGTTAGGGTTAAGGTTAGTGTTAGGGTTCTGGTCAGGGTTCGGGTTCGGGTTAAGGTTAGGGTTAGGGTTGGGGTTGGGGTTAGGGTTAGGGTTAGGGTAACGGTTATGGTTAGGGTTAGGTTTAGCGTTTCGGTTAGGGTTAGGGTTTGGGTTAGGGTTGGGGTTGCGTTTAGGGGTAGGGTTAGGTTTAGTGTTAGGGTTAGGATTGGGGTTAGTTTTAGGGTGAGGGTTAGGGATGGGTTAGGGTTAGGGTTAGGGTTAGGGTCAGGGTGAGGGTGAGGGTTAGTGTTTGGGTTGGGGTTGGGGTTAGGGTTAGGGTTATGGTTATGGTTAGGGTTAGGGTTAGGGTTAGGGTTAGGGGTAGGGTTGGGGATAGGGTTACAGTTAGGGTTAGGATTGTGGTTAGGGTTAGGGTTAGGGATGGTTTAGGGTTAGGGTTAGGGTTAGGGTTAGGGTTAGGGTTAGGGTTAGGGTTAGGGTTAGGGTTAAGGTTAAGGTTAGGGTTATGGTTAGGGTTACGGTTAGGGTTAGGATTCGGGTTAGGGTTAGGGTTAGGGATGGGTTACGCTAAGGGTTACTGTCAGAGCTGCTTCCAGATCCTAGCTCACAGAGGATCACGCTAGCCAGCGATCATTTAGTAAAAGTCTTTATTGAGTTACATTTTCCATTCTCAAGCTGCTCAAGCTGCTGCGTGCAACTCTACGTCTAATGGCTAGATCGGCGAAGTCCCCTCTGAGTCTCCGCCCCTTGCGCACCAACTTAATACCCTAGCCCTGCTCCACCTTTTCCGCCTGACTGTTCTCCTCTGGGTCCCTCTGCCCCCCGGGGTCTCTTCCTTCCTGGATTCTTCTGGCGCCGACCCCCCGGACTCTCCTGTCTCCTTGCGCCGGGCTTTAGGACCTGGCTCTCTTTCAGGGCTGCCTACTGCGTCACTTCCCTGTGCATTTGAACTTGGCGCGCGCGCCCAACTTTCCACTTTCCGTCTGACCGTTTCTTCGCTCCCCGATGGAGGTGTGGCCACTCCTGACTCATGCCCTCCCCCCTGTTGTGAGCTGCCAGCGCTTGATCCCTGGCTCTCTTCCTTTTCCCTGCTCTCTGGCGGTGACGCTGGTCCCGATTTCCAACTGCTCTCCTCTGAGTCCCCTCTGGCTCTATCTCCCTGGGGTGTCCCCCTAGCCTCCCCCCTTGCTCTGGCCACTGGTGCTCCTTTCTGTGAATCTTCTGATTCACTGGAAAGACTCGGAGATCTCGGGTCGTCGTCATCACTCATCTTTTCCTCTGCCTCCTCCCCCTCGCTCTCTGTTTCCTCCCTTGCCCTTGCCTCTGCTCCTGAACCCCTGACAGTTACTGTTAGTGTTAGTCTTAGGGTTAGGGTTAGGGTTAGGGTTAGGGTTAGGGTTAGGGTTAGGGTTAGTGTTAGTGTTAGTGTTAGGGTTAGGGTTAGGGTTAGGGTGATGGTTAGGGTTAGGGTTAGGGTTACGGTTAGGGTTAGTTTTAGCGTTTCGGTTATGGTTAGGCTTAGGGTTACGGTTAGGGTTAGGATTGGGGTTAGGGTTAGGTTTAGGGTTAGGGATGGTTTAGGGTTAGGGTTAGGGTTAGGGTTAGTTTAAGGGTTAGGGATGGGTTAGGTTTAGCGTTTCGGTTAGGATTAGGGTTAGGGTTAGGATTGGGGTTATGGTTATGGTTAGGGTTAGGGTTAGGGTTAAAGTTAGGGTTATGGTTAGGGTTACGGTTAGGGTTAGGGTTAGGATTCGGGTTAGGGTTAGGGTTAGGGATGGGTTACGCTAAGGGTTAGTGTTAGTGTTAGTGTTAGTCTTAGGGTTAGGGTTAGGGTTAGGGTTAGGGTTACACTTAGGGTCAGTGTTAGGGTTAGGATTGGGGTTAGTGTTAGTGTGAGGGTTAGGGATGGGTTAGGGTTAGGGTTAGGTTTAGGGTTAGGGTTAGGGTTAGGGTGAGGGTGAGGGTGAGGGTTAGTGTTTGGGTTGGGGTTGGGGTTAGGGTTAGGGTTAGGGTTAGGGGTAGGGGTAGGGGTAGGGTTGGGGTTAGGGTTACTGTTAGGGTTAGGATTGTGGTTAGGGTTAGGGTTAGGGTTAGGGTTAGGGTTAGGGATGGTTTAGGGTTAGGGTTAGGGTTAGGGTTAGGGTTAGGCTTAGGCTTAGGCTTAGGCTTAGGCTTAGGCTCAGGCTCAGGCTTAGGTTTAGGGTTAGGGTTAGGGTTAGGGTTAGGGTTAGCGTTAAGGTTAGGGTTACGGTTAGGGTTACGGTTACGGTTAGGATTCGGGTTAGGGTTAGGGTTAGGGTTAGGGATGGGTTACGCTAAGGGTTAGTGTTAGCGTTAGTCTTAGGGTTAGGGTTAGGGTTAGTGTTAGTGTTAGGGTTAGTGTTAGGATTGGGGTTAGGGTTAGGGTTTGGGTTACGTTTAAAGTAAGAGTTAGGGTTAGGGTGATGGTTAGGGTTAGGCTTACGGTTAGGGTTAGCTTTAGCGTTTCGGTTATGGTTAGGGTTAGGGTTACGGTTAGTGTTACGGTTAGGGTTAGGATCGGGGTTAGGGTTAGGTTTAGGGTTAGGGATGGTTTAGGGTTAGGGTTAGGGTTAGGGTTAGGGTTAGGGTTAGGTTTAAGGTTAGTGTTAGGGTTCTGGTCAGGGTTCGGGTTCGGGTTAAGGTTCGGGTTAGGGTTGGGGTTGGGGTTAGGGTTAGGGTTAGGGTAATGGTTATGGTTAGGATTAGGATTGGGGTTGGGGTTAGGGTTAGGGTTAGGGTGAGGGTTAGGGATGGCTGAGGGTTAGGGTTAGGGTTAGGGTTGGGGTTGGGGTTAGGGTTAGGGTTAGCGTTAGGGTTAGAGTTAGGCTTAGGCTTAGGCTTAGGGTTAGTCTTAGGCTTAAGGTTAGGGTTAGGGTGAGGGTTAGGGTTAGGGTTGGGGTTGCGTTTAGGGGTAGGGTTAGGGTTAGGGTTAGGTTTAGGATTGGGGTTATGGTTAGGGTTATGGTTAGGGTTAGGGTTAAGGTTAGGGTTACGGTTAGGGTTACGGTTAGGGTTAGGGTTAGGATTCGGGTTAGGGTTAGAGTTAGGGATGGGTTACGCTAAGGGTTAGTGTTAGTGTTAGTCTTAGGGTTAGGGTTAGGGTTAGGGTTAGTGTTAGTGTTAGGATTGGGGTTAGGGTTTGGGTTACGTTTAAAGTTAGGTTTAGGGTTAGGGTTAGAGTTAGCTTTAGCGTTTCGGTTATGGTTAGGGTAGGGTTACGGTTAGTGTTACGGTTAGGGTTAGGATTGGGGTTAAGGTTAGGTTTAGGGTTAGGGATGGTTTAGGGTTAGGGTTAGGGTTAGGGTTAGGGTTAGGGTTAGGGTTAGGGTTAGGGTGAAGGTTAGGGTTAGGGTTGGGGTTGGGGTTAGGGTTAGGGTTAGGGTAACGGTTATGGTTAGGGTTAGGTTTAGCGTTTCGGTTAGGGTTAGGGTTAGGGTTAGGGTTAGGGTTAGGGTTCCGGTTAGGGTTACACTTAGGGTTAGTGTTAGGGTTAGGATTGGCGTTAGTGTTAGGGTGAGGGTTAGGGATGGGTTAGGGTTAGGGTTAGGGTCAGGGTGAGGGTGAGGGTTAGTGTTTGGGTTGGGGTTGGGGTTAGGGTTAGGGTTAGGGTTAGGGGTAGGGTTGTGGTTAGGGTTACAGTTAGGGTTAGGATTGTGGTTAGGGTTAGGGTTAGGGTTAAGGATGGTTTAGGGTTAGGGTTAGGGTTAGGGTTAGGGTTAGGGTTAGGGTTAGGGTTAGGGTTAGGGTTAGGGTTAGGGTTAAGGTTAAGGTTAGGGTTATGGTTAGGGTTACGGTTAGGGTTAGGATTCGGGTTAGGGTTAGGGTTAGGGATGGGTTACGCTAAGGGTTAGTGTTAGTCTTAGGGTTAGGGTTAGTGTTAGGGTTAGTGTTAGGGTGATGGTTAGGGTTAGGGTTAGGGTTACGGTTAGGGTTAGCTTTAGCGTTTCGGTTATGGTTAGGGTTAGGGTTACGGTTAGTGTTACGGTTAGGGTTAGGATTGGGGTTAGGGTTAGGTTTAGGGTTAGGGATGGTTTAGGGTTAGGGTTAGGGTTAGGGTTAGGGTTAGGTTAAGGGTTAGGGATGGGTTAGGTTTAGCGTTTCGGTTAGGATTAGGGTTAGGGTTAGGATTGGGGTTATGGTTAGGGTTAGGGTTAGGGTTAAGGTTAGGGTTAGGGTTACGGTTAGGGTTAGGGTTAGGATTCGGGTTAGGGTTAGGGATGGGTTACGCTAAGGGTTAGTGTTAGTGTTAGTCTTAGGGTTAGGGTTAGGGTTAGGGTTAGGGTTAGTGTTAGGGTTAGTGTTAGGATTGGGGTTAGGGTTAGGGTTAGGGTAACGGTTATGGTTAGGGTTCGGTTTAGCGTTTCGGTTAGGATTAGGGTTAGGGTTAGGGTTAGGGTTACACTTAGGGTTAGGGTTACACTTAGGGTTAGTGTTAGGGTTAGGATTGGGGTTAGTGTTAGGGTGAGGGTTAGTGTTTGGGTAAGGGGTTGGGGTTAGGGTTAGGGTTAGGGTTAGGGGTAGGGTTGGGGTTAGGGTTAGGATTGTGGTTAGGGTTAGGGTTAGGGATGGTTTAGGGTTAGGGGTAGGGTTAGGGTTAGGGTTAGGGTTAAGGTTAGGGTTATGGTTAGGGTTACGGTTAGGGTTAGGATTCGGGTTAGGGTTAGGGTTAGGGATGGGTTACGCTAAGGGTTAGTGTTAATTTTAGTCTTAGGGTTAGGGATAGGGTTAGGGTTAGGGTTAGTGTTAGGATTGGGGTTAGGGTTAGGGTTTGGGTTATGTTTAAAGTTAGAGTTAGGGTTAGGGTTAGGGTTAGGGTTAGGGTGATGGTTAGGGTTAGGGTTAGGGTTACGGTTAGGGTTAGCTTTAGCGTTTCGGTTATGGTTAGGGTTAGGGTTACGGTTAGTGTTACGGTTAGGGTTAGAATTGGGGTTAGGGTTAGGTTTAGGGTTAGGGATGGTTTAGGGTGAGGGTTAGGGTTAGGGTTAGGGTTAGGGTTAGGGTTAGGGTTAGGGTTAGGGTTAGGGTTAGGGTTAGGTTAAGGGTTAGGTATGCGTTAGGTTTAGCGTTTCGGTTAGGATTAGGGTTAGGGTTAGGGTTAGGGTTAAATTTAGGGTTAGGGTTAGGGTTAGAGTTCGGATTGGGGTTAGGGTTAGGGTGAGGTTTAGGTATGGGTTAGGGTTAGGGTTAGGGTTGGGGATAGGGTTAGGTTTGGGGTTAGGGTTAGGGTTAGGGTTAGGGTTAGTGTTAGTGTTAGGGTTAGGGTTACGGTTAGTGTTAGGGTTAGGGTTAGGGTTAGGGTTAGGGTTAGGGTTACGGGTAGGCTTAGGCTTAGGCTTAGGCTTAGGGTTAGGCTTAGATTTAGGGTTAGGGTTAGGATTGGGGTTAAGGTTAGAGTTATGGTTAGGGTTAGCGTTTCGGTTCGGGTTAGGGTTGGGGTTAGCGTTGGGGTTAGAGTTAGGTTTAGGGTTAGGGTTAGGATTGGGGTTAGGGTTAAGGTTAGGGTTAGGGTTAGGGTTACGGTTACGGTTACGGTTACGGTTACGGTTAAGGTTAAGGTTAAGGTTAAGGTTAAGGTTAAGGTTAGGGCTAGGGTTAGGGTTAGGGTTAGGGTTAGGGTTAGGGTTAGGATTAGGGTTAGGGTTAGGGTTAGGGTTAGGGTTAGGGTTAGCGTTTCGGTTAGCGTTAGGGTTGGGGTTGGGGTTAGGGTTGTGTGGGGTTAGAGTTAGGGTTAGGAATAGGGATAGGGATAGGGTTACGGTTAGTGTTACTGTTAGGGTTAGGGTTAGGATTGGGGTTAGGGTTAGGGTTAGGTTAAGGGTTAGGGAAGGGTTAGGGTTAGGGTTAGGGTTAAGGTTAAGGTTAGTGTTAGGGTTAGGGTTAGGCTTAGGGTTGGGGTTGGGGTTATGGTTAGGGTTAGGGTTAGGGTTTAGGTTAGTGTTAGGGTTCTGGTCAGGGTTCGGGTTAGGGTTAGGGTTAAGGTTAGGGTTAGGGTTAGGGTTACGGTTAGGGTTAGGGTTAGGGTTTGGGTTGGGGTTGGGGTTAGGGTTAGGGTTAGGTTTAGCGTTTCGGTTAGGGTT
>NC_138750.1:1941791-1951791 GCF_965113315.1 Podarcis vaucheri | reverse complement strand
GGTTAGGGTTACACTTAGGGTTAGTGTTAGGGTTAGGATTGGGGTTAGTGTTAGGGTGAGGGTTAGGGATGGGTTAGGGTTAGGGTTAGGGTCAGGGTGAGGGTGAGGGTTAGTGTTTGGGTTGGGGTTGGGGTTAGGGTTAGGGTTAGGGTTAGGGTTAGGGTTAGGGGTAGGGTTGGGGTTAGGGTTACAGTTAGGGTTAGGATTGTGGTTAGGGTTAGGGTTAGGGATGGTTTAGGGTTAGGGTTAGGGTTAGGGTTAGGGTTAGGGTTAGGGTTAAGGTTAAGGTTAGGGTTATGGTTAGGGTTACGGTTAGGGTTAGGATTCGGGTTAGGGTTAGGGTTAGGGATGGGTTACGCTATGGGTTAGTGTTAGTCTTAGGGTTAGGGTTAGTGTTAGGGTTCGGGTTAGGGTGATGGTTAGGGTTAGGGTTAGGGTTAGCTTTAGCGTTTCGGTTATGGTTAGGGTTAGGGTTACGGTTAGTGTTACGGTTAGGGTTAGGATTGGGGTTAGGGTTAGGTTTAGGGTTAGGGATGGTTTAGGGTTAGGGTTAGGGTTAGGATAAGGGTTAGGGATGGGTTAGGTTTAGCGTTTCGGTTAGGATTAGGGTTAGGGTTAGGATTGGGGTTATGGTTAGGGTTAGGGTTAGGGTTAGGGTTAAGGTTAGGGTTAGGGTTACGGTTAGGGTTAGCGTTAGGGTTAGGATTCGGGTTAGGGTTAGGGTTAGGGTTAGGGATGGGTTACGCTAAGGGTTAGTGTTAGTGTTAGTCTTAGGGTTAGGGTTAGGGTTAGGGTTAGTGTTAGGATTGGGGTTAGGGTTAGGGTTAGGGTAACGGTTATGGTTAGGGTTCGGTTTAGCGTTTCGGTTAGGATTAGGGTTAGGGTTAGGGTTAGGGTTACACTTAGGGTTAGTGTTACGGTTAGGATTGGGGTTAGTGTTAGGGTGAGGGTTAGTGTTTGGGTAAGGGGTTGGGGTTAGGGTTAGGGTTAGGGGTAGGGTTGGGGTTAGGGTTAGGATTGTGGTTAGGGTTAGGGTTAGGGATGGTTTAGGGTTAGGTTTAGGTTTAGGTTTAGGGTTAGGGTTAGGGTTAGGGTTAGGGTTAGGGTTAGGGTTAGGGTTAGGGTTAAGGTTAGGGTTATGGTTAGGGTTACGGTTAGGGTTAGGATTCGGGTTAGGGTTAGGGTTAGGGATGGGTTACGCTAAGGGTTAGTGTTAGTTTTCGTCTTAGGGTTAGAGATAGGGTTAGGGTTAGGGTTAGTGTTAGGATTGGGGTTAGGGTTAGGGTTTGGGTTATGTTTAAAGTTAGAGTTAGGGTTAGGGTTAGGGTGATGGTTAGGGTTAGGGTTAGGGTTAGGGTTATGGTTAGGGTTAGCTTTAGAGTTTCGGTTATGGTTAGGGTTAGGGTTACGGTTAGTGTTACGGTTAGGGTTAGAATTGGGGTTAGGGTTAGGTTTAGGGTTAGGGATGGTTTAGGGTTAGGGTTAGGGTTAGGGTTAGGGTTAGGGTTAGGGTTAGGGTTAGGGTTAGGGTTAGGGTTAGGGTTAGGGTTAGGGTTAGGTTAAGGGTTAGGTATGGGTTAGGTTTAGCGTTTCGGTTAGGATTAGGGTTAGGGTTAGGGTTACGGTTAGGGTTAAATTTAGGGTTAGGGTTAGGGTTAGAGTTCGGATTGGGGTTAGGGTTAGGGTGAGGTTTAGGTATGGGTTAGGGTTAGGGTTAGGGTTGGGGATAGGGTTAGGTTTGGGGTTAGGGTTAGGGTTAGGGTTAGGGTTACGGTTAGTGTTAGGGTTAGGGTTAGGGTTACGGGTAGGCTTAGGCTTAGGCTTAGGCTTAGGCTTAGGCTTAGGGTTAGGCTTAGATTTAGGGTTAGGGTTTATGATTGGGGTTAAGGTTAGAGTTATGGTTAGGGTTAGGGTTAGCGTTTCGGTTAGGGTTAGGGTTGGGGTTAGCGTTGGGGTTAGAGTTAGGTTTAGGGATAGGGTTAGGATTGGGGTTAGGGTTAAGGTTAGGGTTAGGGTTAGGGTTAGGGTTAGGGTTAGGGTTACGGTTACGGTTAAGGTTAAGGTTAAGGTTAGGGCTAGGGTTAGGGTTAGGGTTAGGGTTAGGGTTAGGGTTACGGTTAGGGTTAGGGTTAGGGTTAGCGTTTCGGTTAGCGTTAGGGTTGGGGTTGGGGTTAGGGTTGTGTGGGGTTAGAGTTAGGGATAGGGATAGGGATAGGGATAGGGTTACGGTTAGTGTTACTGTTAGGGTTAGGGTTAGGATTGGGGTTAGGGTTAGGGTTAGGTTAAGGGTTAGGGAAGGGTTAGGGTTAGGGTTAGGGTTAAGGTTAAGGTTAGTGTTAGGGTTAGGGTTAGGCTTAGGCTTAGGGTTGGGGTTCGGGTTAGGGTTAGGGTTAGGGTTAGGGTTAGGGTTAAGGTTAGTGTTAGGGTTCTGGTCAGGGTTCGGGTTAGGGTTAGGGTTAAGTTTAGGGTTAGGGTTAGGGTTAGGGTTAGGGTTAGGGTTTGGGTTTGGGTTGGGGTTAGGGTTAGGGTTAGGTTTAGCGTTTCGGTTAGGGTTAGGGTTAGGGTTAGGGTTAGAGTTACACTTAGGGTTAGTGTTAGGGTTAGGATTAGGGTTAGTGTTAGGGTGAGGGTTAGGGATGGGTTAGGGTTAGGGTTAGGGTTAGTGTTAGGGTGAGGTTTAGTATTTGGGTTGGGGTTGGGGTTAGGGTTAGGATTAGGGTTAGGGTTAGGGTTAGAGTTAGGGGTAGGGTTGGGGTTAGGGTTACAGTTAGGGTTAGGATTGTGGTTAGGGTAAGGGTTAGGGTTAGGGTGAGGGTGAGGGTGAGGGTGAGGGTTAGTGTTTGGGTTGGGGTTGGGGTTAGGGTTAGGGTTAGGGGTAGAGTTGGGGTTAGGGTTACAGTTAGGGTTAGGATTGTGGTTAGGGTTAGGGTTAGGGATGGTTTAGCGTTGCGGTTATGGTTAGGGTTAGGGTTACGGTTAGTGTTACGGTTAGGGTTAGGATTGGGGTTAGGGTTAGGTTTAGGGTTAGGGTTAGGGTTAGGGTTAGGGTTAGGGTTAGGGTTAGGTTAAGGGTTAGGGTTAGGGTTAGGGTTAGGGTTAGGGTTAGGGTTAGGGATAGGGTTAGGATTGGGGTTATGGTTAGGGTTAGGGTTACGGTTACGGTTAGGGTTAGGGTTAGGGTTAAGGTTAGGGTTACGGTTAGGGTTACGGTTAGGGTTAGGGTTAGGATTCGGAAGAGGGTTAGGGTTAGGGATGGGTTACGCTAAGGGTTAGTGTTAGTGTTAGTCTTAGGATTAGGGTTAGGGTTAGGGTTAGGGTTAGGGTTAGGGTTAGGGTTAGGGTTAGGGTTAGGGTTAGTATTAGGGTTAGGGTTAGGGTTAGGATAACGGTTATGGTTAGGGTTCGGTTTAGCGTTTCGGTTAGGGTTAGGGTTAGGGTTAGGGTTACACTTAGGGTTAGTGTTAGGGTTAGGATTGGGGTTAGTGTTAGGGTGAGGGTTCGGGATGTGTTAGGGTTAGGGCTAGGGCTAGGGTTAGGGTTAGGGTGAGGGTGAGGGTTAGGGGTAGGGGTAGGGGTAGGGTTGGGGTTAGGGTTACAGTTAGGGTTAGGATTGTGGTTAGGGTTAGGGTTAGGGTTAGGGATGATTTAGGGTTAGGATTCGGTTTAGGGTTAGGGTTAGGGATGGGTTACGCTAAGGGTTAGTGTTAGTGTTAGTCTTAGGGTTAGGGTTAGGGTTAGTGTTAGGGTTAGTGTTAGGATTGGGGTTAGGGTTAGGGTTTGGGTTAGGGTTAGGGTAAGGGTTAGCGTTTCGGTTAGGGTTAGGTTTAGGGTTGGGGTTAGGGTTAGGGTTAGGGTTAGGGTTATGGTAAGGGTAAGGGTTAGGGTTAGGGTTAGGGTTAGGGTTAGGGTTAGGGTTAGGGTTAGGGTTAGGGTTGGGGTTAGGGTTAGTGTTAGGGTTAGGGTTAGCATTTTGGTTAGGGTTAGGGTTAGGGTTAGGGTTGCGTTTAGGGTTAGGGTTTGGGTTAGGGTTAGGGTAAGGGTTAGCGTTTCGGTTAGGGTTAGGTTTAGGGTTGGGGTTAGGGTTAGGGTTAGGGTTAGAGTTAGGGTTAGGGTTAGGGTGATGGTTAGGGTTAGGGTTAGGGTTACGATTAGGGTTAGCTTTAGCGTTTCGGTTATGGTTAGGGTTACGGTTAGTGTTACGGTTAGGGTTAGGATTGGGGTTAGGTTTAGGGATGGTTTAGGGTTAGGGTTAGGGTTAGGGTTAGGGTTAGGGTTAGGGTTAGGGTTAGGGTTCCGGTTAGGGTTACACTTAGGGTTAGTGTTAGGGTTAGGATTGGGGTTAGTGTTAGGGTGAGGGTTAGGGATGGGTTAGGGTTAGGGTTAGGGTCAGGGTGAGGGTGAGGGTTAGTGTTTGGGTTGGGGTTAGGGTTAGGGTTAGGGTTAGGGTTAGGGGTAGGGTTGGGGTTAGGGTTACAGTTAGGGTTAGGATTGTGGTTAGGGTTAGGGTTAGGGTTAGGGTTAGGGATGGTTTAGGGTTAGGGTTAGGGTTAGGGTTACGGTTAGGGTTAGGGTTAAGGTTAAGGTTAGGGTTATGGTTAGGGTTACGGTTAGGGTTAGGATTCGGGTTAGGGTTAGGGTTAGGGATGGGTTACGCTAAGGGTTAGTGTTAGTCTTAGGGTTAGGGTTAGTGTTAGGGTTCGGGTTAGGGTGATGGTTAGGGTTAGGGTTAGGGTTAGCTTTAGCGTTTCGGTTATGGTTGGGGTTAGGGTTACGGTTAGTGTTACGGTTAGGGTTAGGATTGGGGTTAGGGTTAGGTTTAGGGTTAGGGATGGTTTAGGGTTAGGGTTAGGGTTAGGGTTAGGATAAGGGTTAGGGATGGGTTAGGTTTAGCGTTTCGGTTAGGATTAGGGTTAGGGTTAGGATTGGGGTTATGGTTAGGGTTAGGGTTAGGGTTAGGGTTAAGGTTAGGGTTAGGGTTAGGGTTAGGGTTAGGGTTAGGGTTAGGGTTAGGGTTAGGGTTAGGGTTAGGGTTAGGGTTAGGGTTAGGGTTAGGATTCGGGTTAGGGTTAGGGTTAGGGTTAGGGATGGGTTACGCTAAGGGTTAGTGTTAGTGTTAGTCTTAGGGTTAGGGTTAGGGTTAGGGTTAGTGTTAGGGTTAGTGTTAGGATTGGGGTTAGGGTTAGGGTTAGGGTAACGGTTATGGTTAGGGTTCGGTTTAGCGTTTCGGTTAGGATTAGGGTTAGGGTTAGGGTTACACTTAGGGTTAGTGTTAGGGTTAGGATTGGGGTTAGTGTTAGGGTGAGGGTTAGTGTTTGGGTAAGGGGTTGGGGTTAGGGTTAGGGTTAGGGGTAGGGTTGGGGTTAGGGTTAGGATTGTGGTTAGGGTTAGGGTTAGGGATGGTTTAGGGTTAGGTTTAGGGTTAGGGTTAGGGTTAGGGTTAGGATTAGGGTTAGGGTTAAGGTTAGGGTTATGGTTAGGGTTACGGTTAGGGTTAGGATTCGGGTTAGGGTTAGGGTTAGGGATGGGTTACGCTAAGGGTTAGTGTTAGTTTTAGTCTTAGGGTTAGAGATAGGGTTAGGGTTAGTGTTAGGATTGGGGTTAGGGTTAGGGTTTGGGTTAGGGTTAGGGTTAGGGTTAGGGTTAGGGTGATGGTTAGGGTTAGGGTTAGGGTTATGGTTAGGGTTAGCTTTAGCGTTTCGGTTATGGTTAGGGTTAGGGTTACGGTTAGTGTTACGGTTAGGGTTAGAATTGGGGTTAGGGTTAGGTTTAGGGTTAGGGATGGTTTAGGGTTAGGGTTAGGGTTAGGGTTAGGGTTAGGGTTAGGGTTAGGGTTAGGGTTAGGGTTAGGGTTAGGTTAAGGGTTAGGTATGGGTTAGGTTTAGCGTTTCGGTTAGGATTAGGGTTAGGGTTAGGGTTACGGTTAGGGTTAAATTTAGGGTTAGGGTTAGGGTTAGAGTTCGGATTGGGGTTAGGGTTAGGGTGAGGTTTAGGTATGGGTTAGGGTTAGGGTTAGGGTTGGGGATAGGGTTAGGTTTGGGGTTAGGGTTAGGGTTAGGGTTAGGGTTAGGGTTAGGGTTAGTGTTAGGGTTAGGGTTAGGGTTAGGGTTAGGGTTAGGGTTACGGGTAGGCTTAGGCTTAGGCTTAGGCTTAGGGTTAGGCTTAGATTTAGGGTTAGGGTTTATGATTGGGGTTAAGGTTAGAGTTATGGTTAGGGTTAGGGTTAGCGTTTCGGTTCGGGTTAGGGTTGGGGTTAGCGTTGGGGTTAGAGTTAGGTTTAGGGTTAGGGTTAGGATTGGGGTTAGGGTTAAGGTTAGGGTTAGGGTTAGGGTTAGGGTTAGGGTTAGGGTTAGGGTTACGGTTACGGTTAAGGTTAAGGTTAAGGTTAGGGCTAGGGTTAGGGTTAGGGTTAGGGTTAGGGTTAGGGTTAGGGTTACGGTTAGGGTTAGGGTTAGCGTTTCGGTTAGCGTTAGGGTTGGGGTTAGGGTTGTGTGGGGTTAGAGTTAGGGATAGGGATAGGGATAGGGATAGGGTTACGGTTAGTGTTACTGTTAGGGTTAGGGTTAGGATTGGGGTTAGGGTTAGGGTTAGGTTAAGGGTTAGGGAAGGGTTAGGGTTAGGGTTAGGGTTAAGGTTAAGGTTAGTGTTAGGGTTAGGGTTAGGCTTAGGCTTAGGGTTGGGGTTGGGGTTAGGGTTAGGGTTAGGGTTAGGGTTAGGGTTAAGGTTAGTGTTAGGGTTCTGGTCAGGGTTCGGGTTAGGGTTAGGGTTAAGTATAGGGTTAGGGTTAGGGTTAGGGTTAGGGTTAGGGTTTGGGTTTGGGTTGGGGTTAGGGTTAGGGTTAGGTTTAGCGTTTCGGTTAGGGTTAGGGTTAGGGTTAGGGTTAGGGTTACACTTAGGGTTAGTGTTAGGGTTAGGATTGGGGTTAGTGTTAGGGTGAGGGTTAGGGATGGGTTAGGGTTAGGGTTAGGGATAGTGTTAGGGTGAGGTTTAGTATTTGGGTTGGGGTTGGGGTTAGGGTTAGGATTAGGGTTAGGGTTAGGGTTAGAGTTAGGGGTAGGGTTGGGGTTAGGGTTACAGTTAGGGTTAGGATTGTGGTTAGGGTAAGGGTTAGGGTTAGGGATGGGTTACGCTAAGGGTTAGTGTTAGTGTTAGTCTTAGGGTTAGGGTTAGGGTTAGTGTTAGGGTTAGTGTTAGGATTGGGGTTAGGGTTAGGGTTAGGGTAACGGTTATGGTTAGGGTTCGGTTTAGCGTTTCGGTTAGGATTAGGGTTAGGGTTAGGGTTAGGGTTACACTTAGGGTTAGTGTTAGGGTTAGGATTGGGGTTAGTGTTAGGGTGAGGGTTAGTGTTTGGGTAAGGGGTTGGGGTTAGGGTTAGGATTGTGGTTAGGGTTAGGGTTAGGGATGGTTTAGGGTTAGGTTTAGGTTTAGGGTTAGGGTTAGGGTTAGGGTTAGGGTTAGGGTTAAGGTTAGGGTTATGGTTAGGGTTACGGTTAGGGTTAGGATTCGGGTTAGGGTTAGGGTTAGGGATGGGTTACGCTAAGGGTTAGTGTTAGTTTTAGTCTTAGGGTTAGAGATAGGGTTAGGGTTAGGGTTAGTGTTAGGATTGGGGTTAGGGTTAGGGTTTGGGTTATGTTTAAAGTTAGAGTTAGGGTTAGGGTTAGGGTGATGGTTAGGGTTAGGGTTAGGGTTATGGTTAGGGTTAGCTTTAGCGTTTCGGTTATGGTTAGGGTTAGGGTTACGGTTAGTGTTACGGTTAGGGTTAGAATTGGGGTTAGGGTTAGGTTTAGGGTTAGGGATGGTTTAGGGTTAGGGTTAGGGTTAGGGTTAGGGTTAGGGTTAGGGTTAGGGTTAGGGTTAGGGTTAGGGTTAGGGTTAGGCTTAGGGTTAGGGTTAGGGTTAGGGTTAGGGTTAGGTTAAGGGTTAGGTATGGGTTAGGTTCAGCGTTTCGGTTAGGATTAGGGTTAGGGTTAGGGTTACGGTTAGGGTTAAATTTAGGGTTAGGGTTAGGGTTAGAGTTCGGATTGGGGTTAGGGTTAGGGTGAGGTTTAGGTATGGGTTAGGGTTAGGGTTAGGGTTGGGGATAGGGTTAGGTTTGGGGTTAGGGTTAGGGTTAGGGTTAGGGTTAGGGTTAGTGTTAGGGTTAGGGTTAGGGTTAGGGTTAGGGTTAGGGTTACGGGTAGGCTTAGGCTTAGGCTTAGGCTTAGGCTTAGGGTTAGGCTTAGATTTAGGGTTAGGGTTTATGATTGGGGTTAAGGTTAGAGTTATGGTTAGGGTTAGGGTTAGCGTTTCGGTTCGGGTTAGGGTTGGGGTTAGCGTTGGGGTTAGAGTTAGGTTTAGGGTTAGGGTTAGGATTGGGGTTAGGGTTAAGGTTAGGGTTAGGGTTAGGGTTAGGGTTAGGGTTAGGGTTAGGGTTACGGTTAAGGTTAAGGTTAAGGTTAGGGCTAGGGCTAGGGTTAGGGTTAGGGTTAGGGTTAGGGTTAGGGTTACGGTTAGGGTTAGGGTTAGGGTTAGGGTTAGCGTTTCGGTTAGCGTTAGGGTTGGGGTTGGGGTTAGGGTTGTGTGGGGTTAGAGTTAGGGATAGGGATAGGGATAGGGTTACGGTTAGTGTTACTGTTAGGGTTAGGGTTAGGATTGGGGTTAGGGTTAGGGTTAGGTTAAGGGTTAGGGAAGGGTTAGGGTTAGGGTTAGGGTTAGGGTTAAGGTTAAGGTTAGGGTTAGGGTTAGGGTTAGGCTTAGGCTTAGGCTTAGGGTTGGGGTTGGGGTTAAGGTTAGGGTTAGGGTTAGGGTTAGGGTTAAGGTTAGTGTTAGGGTTCTGGTCAGGGTTCGGGTTAGGGTTAGGGTTAAGTTTAGGGTTAGGGTTAGGGTTAGGGTTAGGGTTAGGGTTTGGGTTTGGGTTGGGGTTAGGGTTAGGGTTAGGTTTAGCGTTTCGGTTAGGGTTAGGGTTAGGGTTACACTTAGGGTTAGTGTTAGGGTTAGGATTGGGGTTAGTGTTAGGGTGAGGGTTAGGGATGGGTTAGGGTTAGGGTTAGGGTTAGTGTTAGGGTGAGGTTTAGTATTTGGGTTGGGGTTGGGGTTAGGGTTAGGATTAGGGTTAGGGTTAGGGTTAGAGTTAGGGGTAGGGTTGGGGTTAGGGTTACAGTTAGGGTTAGGATTGTGGTTAGGGTAAGGGTTAGGGTTAGGGTGAGGGTGAGGGTGAGGGTGAGGGTTAGTGTTTGGGTTGGGGTTGGGGTTAGGGTTAGGGTTAGGGTTAGGGGTAGAGTTGGGGTTAGGGTTACAGTTAGGGTTAGGATTGTGGTTAGGGTTAGGGTTAGGGATGGTTTAGCGTTTCGGTTATGGTTAGGGTTAGGGTTACGGTTAGTGTTACGGTTAGGGTTAGGATTGGGGTTAGGGTTAGGTTTAGGGTTAGGGATGGTTTAGGGTTAGGGTTAGGGTTAGGGTTAGGGTTAGGGTTAGGGTTAGGGTTAGGGTTAGGTTAAGGGTTAGGGATGGGTTAGGTTTAGCGTTTCGGTTAGGATTAGGGTTAGGGTTAGGGTTAGGGTTAGGATTGGGGTTATGGTTAGGGTTAGGGTTACGGTTACGGTTAGGGTTAGGGTTAGGGTTAGGGTTAAGGTTAGGGTTACGGTTAGGGTTAGGGTTAGGGTTAGGGTTAGGGTTAGGGTTAGGATTCGGAAGAGGGTTAGGGTTAGGGATGGGTTACGCTAAGGGTTAGTGTTAGTGTTAGTCTTAGGGTTAGGGTTAGGGTTAGGGTTAGTGTTAGTGTTAGTGTTAGGGTTAGTGTTAGTATTAGGGTTAGGGTTAGGGTTAGGGTTAGGGTAACGGTTATGGTTAGGGTTCGGTTTAGCGTTTCGGTTAGGGTTAGGGTTAGGGTTAGGGTTACACTTAGGGTTAGTGTTAGGGTTAGGATTGGGGTTAGTGTTAGGGTGAGGGTTCGGGATGTGTTAGGGTTAGGGCTAGGGCTAGGGTTAGGGTTAGGGTGAGGGTGAGGGTGAGGGTTAGGGGTAGG
>NC_138750.1:1926791-1929291 GCF_965113315.1 Podarcis vaucheri | reverse complement strand
GGGCGCCCCCTTCTGGGAATCCTCCGATTCACTTGAGAGACTCATGGAAGACCTCAAGTCATTGTCATCCTCTTCCTCACTGTCCTGGGATTCTTCCCCATCGCTCTCCGTCTCCCCCCTCACCTGTGCCTCTGTCCCTGAACCCCTGACAGTTACGGTTAGGGTTAGGGTTAGGGTTGGGGTAGGGATAGGGATAGGGATAGGGATAGGGATAGGGATAGGGATAGGGATAGGGATAGGGATAGGGATAGGGATAGGGATAGGGATAGGGATAGGGATAGGGTTTCTGATAGGCTTAGGGTTGGGGTTACGGTTAGGGTTATTGTTAGGGTTAGGGTAAGGGTTAGGGTTAGCGTTTCGGTAAGGGTTAGGGTTAGGGTTAGGGTTGGGGTTAGGGTTAGGATTAGGGTTAGGGTTAGGGTTAGGGTTAGGGTTAGCGTTTCCGTTAGGGTTAGGGTTAGGGTTAGGGTTGGGGTTACGGTTAGGGTTATTGTTAGGGTTAGGGTTAGGGTTAGCATTTCGGTTAGGGTTAGGGTTAGGGTTAGGGTTACGGTTACGGTTACGGTTAGGGTTAGGGTTATTGTTAGGGTTAGGGTAAGGGTTAGGATTAGCGTTTCGGTAAGGGTTAGGGTTAGGGTTAGGATTAGGGTTAGCGTTTCGGTAAGGGTTAGGGTTAGGGTTAGGGTTAGGGTTAGGGTTAGGGTTAGGGTAAGGGTAAGGGTTAGTGTCAGGGGTTCAGGAGCAGAGACGCAGAGAAGGGAGGAGACAGAGAGCGAGGGGGAGGAATACGAAGGAAGGATGAGTGGGGATGACGACCCGAGATCACCGAGCCTGTCCAGTGAGTCAGAGGATTCCCAGAAGGGAGCGCCAGCGGTCAGAGCAAGGGGGGAAAGCAGGGGGACACCCCAGGAAGAAGGGTCCAGAGAGGGATCAGAGAGCAGCAGTTGGAGATCGGGACCCACGTGCCCAGCCGGGAGCAGCGGGGAGAAAGGGGACCAGACATCGGGTTCCGGAGGCTTTCAGCAGGAGGGAGGGCATGAGTCAGGAGTAGTCACGCCCACCTCGGGGAGCGACGAAACGATCAAGAGGAAGGTAGAGAGTTGGGCGCGCGCGCCAAGTTCAAATGCAGCGGAAGCTGGCGCAGTAAGCAGCCCGGAGAGTGAGCCAGGTCCCAAAGCCCGCCGCAAGGAGGCGGAAGGGTCAGGGGGGTCCGCGTCAGAAGAGAGTAGGAGAGAAGAGACCACGGGGGGCAGAAGGACCCAGAGACGGAAGGAAAGGCGCAGGAGGTGGAGCAAGGCTAGGGTATTAAGCTGGTGTGCTAGAGGCGGAGACTCAGACGGGTCTTCGCCGGTCTGACATAGAAGACGTGGGGCTGCACATTGCAGTTTGGAAATGGAACCTGTAACCCAATAAAGACTCTTTTAACGTGAACGCTGGCTAACGTGGTCCTATGTGAGCTGGGACTGGGTAGCAGCCCTGACAGTTAGGGTTAGGGTAAGGGTTAGGATTGGGGTTAGGGTTAGGGTTAGGGTTGAGGTTAGGGTTAGGGTTAGGGTTAGGGTTATGGTTATGGTAAGGGTAAGGGTTAGGGTTAGGGTTAGCGTTTCCGTTAGGTTTAGGGTTAGGGTTAGGGTTGGGGTTGGGATTGGGGTTAGGGTTAGGGTTAGGGTTAGGGTTAGGGTTAGGGTTAGGGTTAGAGTTACGGTTAGGGTTAGGGATGGGGTTACGGTTAGGTTTATTTTTAGGGTTAGGGTTAGGGTTAGCGTTTCAGTTAGGGTTAGGGTTAGGGTTAGGGTTAGGGTTAGGGTTAGGGTTAGGGTTAGGATTGGGTTAGGGATAGGGATCGGGTTAGGGTTGCGTTAGGGTTCGCGTTTCGGTTAGTGTTATGTTTAGGGTTGGGGTTGGGGTTAGGGTTAGGGTTAGGGTTAGGGTTAGGGTTATGGTTAGGGTTAGGGTTAGGGTTAGGGTTAGGGTTAGGGTTAGGGTTAGGATTGGGGTTAGGGCCAGGGTTAGGGTTAGGGTTAGGGTTAGCGTTACGTTTAGGGTTAGGGTTAGGGTTAGGGTTAGGGTTAGGGTTAGGGTTAGGGTTACGGTTAGGGTTAGGGTTAGGGTTAGGGTTAGGGTTAGTGTTAGGGTTAGCGTTTCTGTTAGGCAGGGTTACGGATAGTGTTACGGTTAGGGTTAGGGTCAGGTTTAGGATTAGGGTTAGGGTTAGGGTTAGCGTTTCAGTTAGGGTTAGCATTTTGGTTAGGGTTAGGGTTAGGATTGGCTTAGGGTTAGGGTTAGGGTTAGGGTTAGGGTTAGGGTTAGGGTTAGGGTTAGGGTTAGCGTTTCGGTTACGCTTAGGGTTAAGGTTAGCGTTACGGTTAGGGTTAGCGTTAGGGTTAGGGCTACGGTTATGGTTAGGCTTAGGGTTAGGGTTAGGGTTAGGATTAGGGTTAGGGTTAGGGTTACGGTTACAGTTAGGGTTAGTGTTTCGGTTAGGGTTAGGGTTAGCGTT
>NC_138750.1:1904291-1906791 GCF_965113315.1 Podarcis vaucheri | reverse complement strand
TTAAGAGGCTTGTGCTAGTCCACCTCTTCCTGTCTTTCCTTTTCCGCAGGGTCTTTCTGCCCCCCTGAGTTCCTTCCCTCCTGCTCTGTCCTGAAGCGGATTCCTCAGATGCCTGCTCCCCCCTCCTTCGTGCTTTGGGGCCAGTCTCCTCCTCCGGGCTCTCTCCATTTCCGCGCGCCTCCACATTTGAACTTGGCACGCGTTCGCTACCCCTGACCTTCCTCTTGACACTTACACTACTCCCTGTACTACTCTCCACCCCTTCCGGCAGGACGTCCTGCCCCGATCTCCTTCCCGTCTCATTCCTGCTCTGCTCCGTGTGTCACACTGGGAACTCCACTCTCTTCACTTCGTTCCTGCTGGGAAGCCGGCCCCGATCTCCCATTCCCACTCGGGGTTTCCCTGCTGCTTCCCTGCTCCTGGCAGGTCCCCCCTGTGACCCCCCTTGGCCTGACTAGGGGCGCCCCCTTCTGGGAATCCTCCGATTCACTTGAGAGACTCATGGAAGACCTCAAGTCATTGTCATCCACTTCCTCACTGTCCTGGGATTCTTCCCCATCGCTCTCCGTCTCCCCCCTCACCTGTGCCTCTGTCCCTGAACCCCTGACAGTTACGGTTAGGGTTAGGGTTAGGGTTAGGGTTGGGGTAAGGATAGGGATAGGGATAGGGATAGGGATAGGGATAGGGTTTCTGTTAGGGTTAGGGTTAGGGTTGGGGTTACGGTTAGGGTTATTGTTAGGGTTAGGGTAAGGGTTAGGGTTAGCGTTTCGGTAAGGGTTAGGGTTAGGGTTGGGGTTAGGGTTAGGATTAGGGTTAGGGTTGGGGTTAGGGTTAGGATTAGGGTTAGGGTTAGGGTTAGCGTTTCCGTTAGGGTTAGGGTTAGGGTTAGGGTTGGGGTTACGGTTAGGGTTATTGTTAGGGTTAGGGTTAGGGTTAGCATTTCGGTTAGGGTTAGGGTTAGGGTTGGGGTTAGGGTTACGGTTAGGTTTAGGGTTAGGGTTGGGATAGGGATAGGGATAGGGATAGGGATAGGGATAGGGATAGGGATAGGGATAGGGATAGGGATAGGGATAGGGATAGGGATAGGGATAGGGATAGGGTTTCTGTTAGGGTTAGGGTTGGGGTTACGGTTAGGGTTATTGTTAGGGTTAGGGTAAGGGTTAGGGTTTCAGTTAGGGTTAGGGTTAGGGTTAGGTTTGGGATTACTGTTATTGTTAGGGTTAGGATTAGGGTTAAGGTTAGAGTTACGGTTAGGGTTAGGGTTAGGGTTAGGGTTAGGGTTAGGGTTTCGGGTTAGGGTTTCTGTTAGGGTTAGGGTTGGGGTTACGGTTAGGTTTATTTTTAGGGTTAGGGTTAGGGTTAGCGTTTCAGTTAGGGTTAGGGTTAGGGTTAGGGTTAGGGTTAGGGTTAGGGTTAGGGTTAGGGTTAGGGTTAGGGTTAGGATTGGGTTAGGGATAGGGATCGGGTTAGGGTTGCGTTAGGGTTCGCGTTTCGGTTAGTGTTATGTTTAGGGTTGGGGTTGGGGTTAGGGTTAGGGTTAGGGTTAGGGTTAGGGTTAGGATTGGAGTTAGGGCCAGGGTTAGGGTTAGGGTTAGGGTTAGCGTTACGTTTAGGGTTAGGGTTAGGGTTAGGGTTACGGTTAGGGTTAGGGTTAGGGTTAGGGTTAGGGTTAGGGTTAGGGTTAGGGTTAGGGTTAGGGTTAGGGTTAGGGTTAGGGTTAGGGTTAGTGTAAGGGTTAGCGTTTCGGTTAGGGTTAGGTTTAGGGTTGGGGTTAGGGTTAGGGTTAGGGTTAGGGTTAGGGTTAGGGTTACGGTTAGGGTTAGGGTTAGGGTTAGGGTTAGGGTTAGGGTTAGGGTAAGGGTTAGGGTTAGCGTTTCTCTAAGGGTTAGGGTTAGGGTTAGGGTTACGGTTAGGGTTAGGGTTACGGTTAGGGTTAGGGTTAGGGTAAGGGTTAGGGTTAGCGTTTCTCTAAGGGTTACGGTTAGGGTTAGGGTTAGCGTTTCTCTAAGGGTTACGGTTAGGGTTACGGTTAGGGTTAGGGTTAGGGTTAGGGTAAGGGTTAGGGTTAGGGTTAGGGTTAGGGTTAGGGTTAGGGTTAGGGTTAGGGATAGGGTTAGGCTTAGGCTTAGGCTTAGGCTTAGGCTTAGGCTTAGGCTTAGGCTTAGGCTTAGGCTTAGGCTTAGGCTTAGGCTTAGGCTTGGGGTTTCTGTTAGGGTTAGGGTTAGGGTTAGGGTTAGGGTTAGGGTTAGCGTTTCGGTTAGGGTTAGGGTTAGGGTTAGGGTTAGGGTTAGGGATAGGGTAAGGGTTAGGGTAAGGGTTAGGGTCAGGGTTAGGGTTAGGGTTGGGGTTGGGGTAGGGATAGGGATAGGGATAGGGATAGGGATAGGGTTAGGGTTAGGGTTAGGGTTTCTGTTAGGGTTAGGGTTGGGGTTACGGTTAGGGTTATTGTTAGGGTTAGGGTAAGGGTTAGGGTTTCAGTTAGGGTTAGGGTTAGGGTTAG
>NC_138750.1:1894291-1901791 GCF_965113315.1 Podarcis vaucheri | reverse complement strand
GTTAGGGTTAGGGTTAGGGTTAGGGTTAGGGTTAGGGTTAGGGTTAGGGTTAGGGGTAGGGTTAGGGTTATGGTTAGGGTTAGCGTTTCGGTTAGTGTTAGGGTGAGGGTTAGGGTTAGGGTTAGGGTTAGGGTTTGGGTTAGGATGGGGGTTCGGGTTCGGGTTCGGGTTCGGGTTGGGGTTAGGGTTACGGTTAGGGTTAGGGTTAGGGTTAGCGTTTCGGTTAGGGTTAGGGTTAGGGTTGGGGTTACGATTAGGGTTATTGTTAGGGTTAGCGTTTCTCTAAGGGTTAGGGTAAGGGTTAGGGTTAGGGTTAGGGTTAGCGTTTCGGTTAGGGTTAGGGTTAGGGTTAGGGTTAGGGTTAGGGTTAGGGTTGGGGTTAGGGTTAGGGTTAGGGTTAGGGTTAGGGTAAGGGTTAGGGTTAGGGTTAGGGTTAGGGTTAGGGTTAGGGTTAGGGTTAGGGTTAGCGTTTCGGTTAGGGTTAGGGTTAGGGTTAGGGTTAGGGATAGGGTTAGGGTTAGGGTTAGGGTTAGGGTTAGGGTTAGGGTTAGGGTTAGGGTTAGGGTTAGGGTTAGGCTTAGGGTTAGGCTTAGGCTTGGGGTTTCTGTTAGGGTTAGGGTTAGGGTTAGGGTTAGGGTTAGCGTTTCGGTTAGGGTTAGGGTTAGGGTTAGGGTTAGGGTTAGGGTTAGGGGTAGGGTTAGGGTTATGGTTAGGGTTAGCGTTTCGGTTAGTGTTAGGGTGAGGATTAGGGTTAGGGTTAGGGTTAGGGTTGGGGTTAGGGTTAGGGTTAGGGTTAGGGTTAGAGTTAGCGTTTCGGTTAGGGTTAGGGTTAGGTTTAGGTTTAGGGTTAGGGTTGGGGTTGGGGTTGGGGTGAGGGTTAGGGTTAGGGTTAGGGTTAGGGTTAGGGTTAGGGTTAGGGTTAGGGTTGGGGTTAGGGTTAGGGTTAGGGTTAGGGTTGGGGTTAGGGTTAGGGTTAGGGTTAGGGTAAGGGTTAGGGTTAGGGTTAGGGTTAGGGTTAGGGTTAGGGTTAGGGTTAGGGTTAGCGTTAGCGTTAGTGTTAGGGTTAGCGTTTCGGTTAGGGTTAGGGTTAGGGTTAGGGTTAGGGTTAGCGTTTCGGTTAGGGTTAGGGTTAGGGTTAGGGTTGGGGTTACGGTTAGGGTTATTGTTAGGGTTAGGGCTAGCGTTTCTCTAAGGGTTAGGGTTAGGGTTAGGGTAAGGGTAAGGGTTAGGGTTAGGCTTAGGCTTAGGGTTTCGGTTAGGGTTAGGGTTAGGGTTAGGCTTAGGGTTAGGGTTAGGGTTAGGGTTGGGGTTGGGGTTGGGGTTAGGGTTAGGGTTAGGGTTAGGGTTAGGGTTAGGGTTAGGGTTAGCGTTTCGGTTAGGGTTAGGGTTGGGGTTACGGTTAGGGTTATTGTTAGGGTTAGGGTTAGGGTTAGCGTTTCTCTAAGGGTTAGGGTTAGGGTTAGGGTTAGGGTTAGGGTTAGGGTAAGGGTTAGGGTTAGTGTTAGGGTTAGGGTTAGGGTTAGTGTTAGGGTTAGGTTTAGCGTTTCGGTTAGGGTTAGGGTTAGGGTTAGGGTTAGGGTTAGGGTTAGGGTAAGGGTTAGGGTTATGGTTATGGTTAGGGTTAGCGTTTCGGTTAGAGATAGGGTTAGGGTTAGGGTTAGGGTTAGGGTTAGGGTTGGGGTTGGGGTTAGGGTTAGGGTTAGGGTTAGGGTTAGGGTTAGGGTTAGGGTTTGGGTTAGGGTTAGGGGTGGGGTTACGGTTAGGATTAGGGTTAAGGTTAGCGTTTCGGTTTGGTTTAGGGTTCGGGTTCGGGTTCGGGTTCGGGTTAGGGTTAGGGTTAGGGTTAGGGTTACGGTTAGGGTTAGGGTTAGGGTTAGGGTTAGGGTTAGGGTTAGGGTTAGGGTTAGGGTTGGGTTAGGGTTAGCGTTAGGGTTAGGATTGGGTTCGGGTTCGGGTTCGGGTTCAGGTTAGGGTTAGGGTTAGGGTTGGGTTAGGGTTCGCGTTTTGGTTAGGGTTAGGGTTAGGGTTAGGGTTAGGGTTAGGGTTAGGGTTATGGTTAGGGTTAGGGTTAGGGTTAGGGTATGCGTTGGTGTTGGGGTTGGTGTTGGGGTCAGGGTTAGGGTTAGGGTTAGGATTGGGGTTAGGGTTAGGATTAGGATTAGTATTAGGGTTAGGGTTAGGGTTAGGATTGGGGTTAGGGTTAGGGTTAGGGTTAGGGTTAGGGTTTGGGTTAGGGTTAGGGTTTGGGTTAGGGTTAGGTTCAGGGATACGGTTACGGTTAGTGTTACGGTTAGGGTTAGGGTTAGGGTTTTGGTTAGGCTTAGGGTTACGGTTAGTGTTACGGTTAGGGTTAGGGTTACGGTTAGGGTTGGGGTTAGGGTTAGGTTTAGGGTTAGGGTTAGGCTTAGGGTTAGGGTTAGGGTTAGGGTTAGGGTTTGGGTTAGGGTTAGGGTTAGGGTTAGGGTTAGGGTTAGGGTTAGGGTTGGGGTTAGGGTTTGGGTTAGGGTTAGGTTCAGGGATACGGTTACGGTTAGTGTTACGGTTAGGGTTAGGGTTTGGGTTAGGGTTAGGGTTAGGGTTAGGGTTAGGGTTAGGGTTGGGGTTAGGGTTGGGGTAGAGATAGGGATATGGTTAGGGTTACGGTTAGTGTTAGGGTTAGGGTTAGTGTTAGGGTTAGCATTTTGGTTAGGGTTAGGGTTACTGTTAGGGTTAGGGTTAGGGTAAGGTTTAGAATTGGGGTTGGGGTTAGGGTTAGGGTTAGGGTTAGGGTTAGGATTGGACTTAGGGTTAGGGTTAGGGTTATGGTTAGTGTTAGGGTTTCGGTTAGGCTTAGGGTTACGGTTAGTGTTACTGTCAGGGCTGCCTCAGGTCTCAGCTCACAAAAGACCAACGCCAGGCTCTTCTTATATACAACGATGTTTATTGCAGTTCATTATTGGTTCCACAACCGAGGCGCGCAGCCCCACGTCTCTTAGCCTAGAGGTTTGAAGTCCCTTCTGAATCGGTCCCGCCCCTACACCAGCTTAAGAGGCTTGTGCTAGTCCACCTCTTCCTGTCTTTCCTTTTCCGCAGGGTCTTTCTGCCCCCCTGAGTTCCTTCCCTCCTGCTCTGTCCTGAAGCGGATTCCTCAGATGCCTGCTCCCCCCTCCTTCGTGCTTTGGGGCCAGTCTCCTCCTCCGGGCTCTCTCCATTTCCGCGCGCCTCCACATTTGAACTTGGCGCGCGTTCGCTACCCCTGACCTTCCTCTTGACACTTACACTACTCCCTGTACTACTCTCCACCCCTTCCGGCAGGACGTCCTGCCCCGATCTCCTTCCCGTCTCCTTCCTGCTCTGCTCCGTGTGTCACACTGGGAACTCCACTCTCTTCACTTCGTTCCTGCTGGGAAGCCGGCCCCGATCTCCCACTCCCACTCGGGGTTTCCCTGCTGCTTCCCTGCTCCTGGCAAGTCCCCCCTGTGACCCCCTTGGCTTGACCAGGGGCGCCCCCTTCTGGGAATCCTCCGATTTACTTGAGAGACTCATGGAAGACCTCAAGTCATTGTCATCCTCTTCCTCACTGTCCTGGGATTCTTCCCCATCGCTCTCCGTCTCCCCCCTCACCTGTGCCTCTGTCCCTGAACCCCTGACAGTTACGGTTAGGGTTAGGGTTAGGGTTGGGGTAGGGATAGGGATAGGGATAGGGATAGGGATAGGGATAGGGATAGGGATAGGGATAGGGATAGGGTTTCTGTTAGGGTTAGGGTTAGGGTTGGGGTTACGGTTAGGGTTATTGTTAGGGTTAGGGTAAGGGTTAGGGTTAGCGTTTCGGTAAGGGTTAGGGTTAGGGTTGGGGTTAGGGTTAGGATTAGGGTTAGGGTTAGGGTTAGCGTTTCCGTTAGGGTTAGGGTTAGGGTTAGGGTTGGGGTTACGGTTAGGGTTATTGTTAGGGTTAGGGTTAGGGTTAGCATTTTGGTTAGGGTTAGGGTTAGGGTTAGGGTTGGGGTTAGGGTTACGGTTAGGTTTAGGGTTAGGGTTGGGGTTGGGGTAGGGATAGGGATAGGGATAGGGATAGGGATAGGGATAGGGATAGGGATAGGGATAGGGATAGGGATAGGGATAGGGATAGGGATAGGGTTTCTGTTAGGGTTAGGGTTGGGGTTACGGTTAGGGTTATTGTTAGGGTTAGGGTAAGGGTTAGGGTTTCAGTTAGGGTTAGGGTTAGGGTTAGGGTTAGGTTTGGGGTTACTGTTATTGTTAGGGTTAGGATTAGGGTTAAGGTTAGAGTTACGGTTAGGGTTAGGGTTAGGGTTAGGGTTAGCGTTTCGGGTTAGGGTTTCTGTTAGGGTTAGGGTTGGGGTTACGGTTAGGTTTATTTTTAGGGTTAGGGTTAGGGTTAGCGTTTCAGTTAGGGTTAGGGTTAGGGTTAGGGTTAGGGTTAGGGTTAGGGTTAGGGTTAGGGTTAGGGTTAGGATTGGGTTAGGGATAGGGATCGGGTTAGGGTTGCGTTAGGGTTCGCGTTTCGGTTAGTGTTATGTTTAGGGTTGGGGTTGGGGTTAGGGTTAGGGTTAGGGTTAGGGTTAGGGTTAGGGTTAGGATTGGGGTTAGGGCCAGGGTTAGGGTTAGGGTTAGGGTTAGCGTTACGTTTAGGGTTAGGGTTAGGGTTAGGGTTAGGGTTAGGGTTAGGGTTAGGGTTAGGGTTAGGGTTAGGGTTAGGGTTAGGGTTAGGGTTAGGGTTAGGGTTAGGGTTAGGGTTAGGGTTAGGGTTAGGGTTAGGGTAAGGGTTAGCGTTTCGGTTAGGGTTAGGTTTAGGGTTGGGGTTAGGTTTAGGGTTAGGGTTAGGGTTAGGGTTAGGGTTAGGGTTAGGGTTAGGGTTACGGTTAGGGTTAGGGTTAGGGTTAGGGTTAGGGTTAGGGTTAGGGTTAGGGTAAGGGTTAGCGTTTCGGTTAGGGTTAGGTTTAGGGTTGGGGTTAGGGTTAGGGTTAGGGTTGGGGTTACGGTTAGGGTTATTGTTAGGGTTAGGGTAAAGGTTAGGGTTTCAGTTAGGGTTAGGGTTAGGGTTAGGGTTAGGGTTAGGGTTAGGTTTGGGGTTACTGTTATTGCTAGGGTTAGGATTAGGGTTAAGGTTAGAGTTACGGTTAGGGTTAGGGTTAGGGTTAGGGTTAGGGTTAGCATTTTGGTTAGGGTTAGGGTTAGGGTTAGGGTTGGGGTTAGGGTTACGGTTAGGTTTAGGGTTAGGGTTGGGGTTGGGGTAGGGATAGGGATAGGGATAGGGATAGGGATAGGGATAGGGATAGGGATAGGGATAGGGTTTCTGTTAGGGTTAGGGTTGGGGTTACGGTTAGGGTTATTGTTAGGGTTAGGGTAAGGGTTAGGGTTTCAGTTAGGGTTAGGGTTAGGGTTAGGGTTAGGGTTAGGTTTGGGGTTACTGTTATTGTTAGGGTTAGGATTAGGGTTAAGGTTAGAGTTACGGTTAGGGTTAGGGTTAGGGTTAGGGTTAGCGTTTCGGGTTAGGGTTTCTGTTAGGGTTAGGGTTGGGGTTACGGTTAGGTTTATTTTTAGGGTTAGGGTTAGGGTTAGCGTTTCAGTTAGGGTTAGGGTTAGGGTTAGGGTTAGGGTTAGGGTTAGGGTTAGGGTTAGGGTTAGGGTTAGGGTTAGGGTTAGGGTTAGGATTGGGTTAGGGATAGGGATCGGGTTAGGGTTGCGTTAGGGTTCGCGTTTCGGTTAGTGTTATGTTTAGGGTTGGGGTTGGGGTTAGGGTTAGGGTTAGGGTTAGGGTTAGGGTTAGGGTTAGGATTGGGGTTAGGGCCAGGGTTAGGGTTAGGGTTAGGGTTAGCGTTACGTTTAGGGTTAGGGTTAGGGTTAGGGTTAGGGTTAGGGTTAGGGTTAGGGTTAGGGTTAGGGTTACGGTTAGGGTTAGGGTTAGGGTTAGGGTTAGGGTAAGGGTTAGCGTTTCGGTTAGGGTTAGGTTTAGGGTTGGGGTTAGGTTTAGGGTTAGGGTTAGGGTTAGGGTTAGGGTTAGGGTTACGGTTAGGGTTAGGGTTAGGGTTAGGGTTAGGGTTAGGGTTAGGGTTAGGGTTAGGGTTAGGGTAAGGGTTAGCGTTTCGGTTAGGGTTAGGTTTAGGGTTGGGGTTAGGGTTAGGGTTAGGGTTGGGGTTACGGTTAGGGTTATTGTTAGGGTTAGGGTAAAGGTTAGGGTTTCAGTTAGGGTTAGGGTTAGGGTTAGGGTTAGGGTTAGGGTTAGGTTTGGGGTTACTGTTATTGCTAGGGTTAGGATTAGGGTTAAGGTTAGAGTTACGGTTAGGGTTAGGGTTAGGGTTAGGGTTAGGGTTAGCGTTTCGGGTTAGGGTTTCTGTTAGGGTTAGGGTTGGGGTTACGGTTAGGTTTATTTTTAGGGTTAGGGTTAGGGTTAGCGTTTCAGTTAGGGTTAGGGTTAGGGTTAGGGTTAGGGTTAGGGTTAGGGTTAGGGTTAGGGTTAGGGTTAGGGTTAGGGTTAGGGTTAGGATTGGGTTAGGGATAGGGATCGGGTTAGGGTTGCGTTAGGGTTCGCGTTTCGGTTAGTGTTATGTTTAGGGTTGGGGTTGGGGTTAGGGTTAGGGTTAGGGTTAGGGTTAGGGTTAGGGTTAGGGTTAGGATTGGGGTTAGGGCCAGGGTTAGGGTTAGGGTTAGCGTTACGTTTAGGGTTAGGGTTAGGGTTAGGGTTAGGGTTATGGTTAGGGTTAGGGTTAGGGTTAGGGTTAGGGTTAGGGTTAGGGTTAGGGTTAGGGTTAGGGTAAGGGTTAGCGTTTCGGTTAGGGTTAGGTTTAGGGTTGGGGTTAGGGTTAGGGTTAGGGTTAGGGTTAGGGTTAGGGTTACGGTTAGGGTTAGGGTTAGGGTTAGGGTTAGGGTAAGGGTTAGGGTTAGCGTTTCTCTAAGGGTTAGGGTTAGGGTTAGGGTTAGGGTTAGGGTTAGGGTTAGGGTTATTGTTAGAGTTAGGGTTAGGGTTAGCATTTCTCTAAAGGTTAGGGTTAGGGTTAGGGTTACGGTTACGGTTAGGGTTAGGGTTAGGGTTAGGGTTAGGGTAAGGGTAAGGGTTAGGGTTAGGGTTAGGGTTAGGGTTAGGGTTAGGGATAGGGATAGGGTTAGGGTTAGGGTTAGGGTTAGGCTTAGGCTTAGGCTTAGGCTTGGGGTTTCTGTTAGGGTTAGGGTTAGGGTTAGGGTTAGGGTTAGGGTTAGCGTTTCGGTTAGGGTTAGGGTTAGGGTTAGGGTTAGGGTTAGGGTTAGGGTTAGGGTTAGGTTTAGGGTAAGGGTTAGGGTAAGGGTTAGGGTTAGGGTTAGGGTTAGGGTTGGGGTAGGGATAGGGATAGGGATAGGGATAGGGATAGGGATAGGGATAGGGATAGGGATAGGGATAGGGATAGGGATAGGGATAGGGTTTCTGTTAGGGTTAGGGTTGGGGTTACGGTTAGGGTTATTGTTAGGGTTAGGGTAAGGGTTAGGGTTTCAGTTAGGGTTAGGGTTAGGGTTAGGGTTAGGGTTAGG
>NC_138750.1:1861791-1874291 GCF_965113315.1 Podarcis vaucheri | reverse complement strand
CGGTTAGGGTTAGGGTTAGGGTTAGGGTTAGGGTTAGGGTAAGGGTAAGGGTAAGGGTAAGGGTTAGGGTTAGGGTTAGGGTTAGGGTTAGGGTTAGGGTTAGGGTTAGCGTTTCGGTTAGGGTTAGGGTTAGGGTTAGGGTTAGGGTTAGGGTTGGGGTTAGGGTTGGGGTAGAGATAGGGATAGGGATAGGGTTAGGGTTACGGTTAGTGTTAGGGTTAGGATTACTATTAGGGTTAGCATTTTGGTTAGGGTTAGGGTTAGGGTTAGGGTTACGGTTAGGGTTAGGGTTAGGGTTAGGGTTAGGGTTAGGGTTAGGGTAAGGGTTAGAATTGGGGTTGGGGTTAGGGTTAGGGTTAGGGTTAGGGTTAGGGTTAGGGTAAGGGTTAGGGTAAGGGTTAGGGTTAGGGTTAGGGTTAGGGTTAGGGTTAGGGTTAGAGTTTCGGTTAGGGTTAGGGATAGGGTTAGGGTTGGGGTTGGGGTTGGGGTTAGGGTTAGGGTTAGGGTTAGGGTTTCGGTTAGGGTTAGGTTTAGGGTTGGGGTTACGGTTAGGGTTATTGTTAGGGTTAGGGTTAGCGTTTCTCTAAGGGTTAGGGTTAGGGTTAGGGTTACGGTTAGGGTTAGGGTTAGGGTTAGGGTTAGGGTTAGGGTAAGGGTTAGGTTTAGGGTTAGGGTTAGGGTTAGGGTAAGGGTAAGGGTAAGGGTTAGCGTTTCGGTTAGGGTTAGGCTTAGGGTTAGGGTTAGGGTTAGGGTAAGGGTAAGGGTAAGGGTTAGGGTTAGGGTTAGGGTTAGGGTTAGGGTTAGTGTTAGGGTTAGCGTTTCGGTTAGGGTTAGGGTTGGGGTTGGGGTTAGGTTTAGGGTTAGGGTTAGGGTTAGGGTTAGGGTTAGGGTTAGGGGTGGGGTTACGGTTAGGGTTATTGTCAGGGTTAGGATTAGGGTTAAGGTTAGTGTTTTGGTTTGGTTTAGGGTTAGGGTTAGGGTTAGGGTTAGGTTTAGGGTTGGGGTTGGGGTTGGGGTTCGGGTTCGGGTTAGGGTTAGGGTTAGGGTTCGGGTTATGGTTAGGGTTAGGGTTAGGGTTGGGATTGGGTTCGGGTTCGGGTTCCGGTTCGGGTTCGGGTTCAGGTTAGGGTTAGGGTTAGGGTTGGGTTAGGGTTCGCGTTTTGGTTAGGGTTAGGGTTATGGTTAGGGTTAGGGTTAGCATTTCGGTTAGGGTTATGGTTAGGGTTAGGGTATGAGTTGGTGTTGGGGTTGGTGTTGGGTTCAGGGTTAGGGTTAGGGTTAGGATTGGGGTTAGGGTTAGGATTAGGTTTAGGGTTAGGGTTAGGGTTAGGGTTAGGGTTTGGGTTAGGGTTTGGGTTAGGGTTAGGGTTAGGGTTAGGTTCAGGTATACGGTTACGGTTAGTGTTACAGTTAGGGTTAGGGTTAGGGTTTTGGTTAGGCTTAGGGTTACGGTTAGTGTTACCGTTAGGGTTAGGGTTACGGTTAGGGTTGGGGTTAGTTTTAGGTTTAGGGTTAGGCTTAGGGTTAGGGTTAGGGTTAGGGTTTGGGTTAGGGTTAGGGTTAGGGTTAGGGTTGGGGTTAGGGTTGGGGTAGAGATAGGGATAGGGATAGGGTTAGGGTTACGGTTAGTGTTAGGGTTAGGATTACTATTAGGGTTAGCATTTTGGTTAGGGTTAGGGTTAGGGTTAGGGTTAGGGTTACGGTTAGGGTTAGGGTTAGGGTTAGGGTTAGGGTTAGAATTGGGGTTGGGGTTAGGGTTAGGGTTAGGGTTAGGATTGGACTTAGGGTTAGGGTTAGGGTTATGGTTAGTGTTAGGGTTTCGGTTAGGCTTAGAGTTACGGTTAGTGTTATTGTCAGGGCTGCCTCAGGTCTCAGCTCACAAAAGACCAACGCCAGGCTCTTCTTATATACAACGATGTTTATTGCAGTTCATTATTGGTTCCACAACCGAGGCGCGCAGCCCCACGTCTCTTAGCCTAGAGGTTTGAAGTCCCTTCTGAATCGGTCCCGCCCCTACACCAGCTTAAGAGGCTTGTGCTAGTCCACCTCTTCCTGTCTTTCCTTTTCCGCAGGGTCTTTCTGCCCCCCTGAGTTCCTTCCCTCCTGCTCTGTCCTGAAGCGGATTCCTCAGATGCCTGCTCCCCCCTCCTTCGTGCTTTGGGGCCAGGCTCCTCCTCCGGGCTCTCTCCATTTCCGCGCGCATCCACATTTGAACTTGGCGCGCGTTCGCTACCCCTGACCTTCCTCTTGACACTTACACTACTCCCTGTACTACTCTCCACCCCTTCCGGCAGGACATCCTGCCCCGATCTCCTTCCCGTCTCCTTCCTGCTCTGCTCCGTGTGTCACACTGGGAACTCCACTCTCTTCACTTCGTTCCTGCTGGGAAGCCGGCCCCGATCTCCCACTCCCACTCGGGGTTTCCCTGCTGCTTCCCTGCTCCTGGCAAGTCCCCCCTGTGACCCCCTTGGCTTGACCAGGGGCGCTCCCTTCTGGGAATCCTCCGATTTACTTGAGAGACTCATGGAAGACCTCAAGTCATTGTCATCCTCTTCCTCACTGTCCTGGGATTCTTCCCCATCGCTCTCCGTCTCCCCCCTCACCTCTGCCTCTGTCCCTGAACCCCTGACAGTTACGGTTAGGGTTAGGGTTAGGGTTGGGGTAGGGATAGGGATAGGGATAGGGATAGGGATAGGGATAGGGATACGGATAGGGATAGGGATAGGGATAGGGATAGGGATAGGGATAGGGATAGGGATAGGGATAGGGATAGGGATAGGGATAGGGATAGGGATAGGGATAGGGATAGGGATAGGGATAGGGATAGGGATAGGGTTAGGGTTAGGGTTAGGGTTTCTGTTAGGGTTAGGGTTGGGGTTACGGTTAGGGTTATTGTTAGGGTTAGGGTAAGGTTAGGGTTGGGGTTAGGGTTAGGATTAGGGTTAGGGTTAGGGTTAGGGTTAGCCTTTCCGTTAGGGTTAGGGTTAGGGTTGGGGTTGGGGTTACGGTTAGGGTTATTGTTAGGGTTAGGGTTAGGGTTAGGGTTAGGGTTAGCATTTCGGTTAGGGTTAGGGTTAGGGTTAGGGTTACGGTTAGGGTTAGGGTTATTGTTAGGGTTAGGGTAAGGGTTAGGATTAGCGTTTCGGTAAGGGTTAGGGTTAGGGTTAGGATTAGGGTTAGCGTTTCGGTAAGGGTTAGGGTTAGGGTTAGGGTTAGGGTTAGGGTTAGGGTAAGGGTAAGGGTAAGGGTAAGGGTTAGTGTCAGGGGTTCAGGAGCAGAGACGCAGAGAAGGGAGGAGACAGAGAGCGAGGGGGAGGAATACGAAGGAAGGATGAGTGGGGATGACGACCCGAGATCACCGAGCCTGTCCAGTGAGTCAGAGGATTCCCAGAAGGGAGCGCCAGCGGTCAGAGCAAGGGGGGAAAGCAGGTGGACACCCCAGGAAGAAGGGTCCAGAGAGGGATCAGAGAGCAGCAGTTGGAGATCGGGACCCACGTGCCCAGCCGGGAGCAGCGGGGAGAAAGGGGACCAGACATCGGGTTCCGGAGGCTTTCAGCAGGAGGGAGGGCATGAGTCAGGAGTAGTCACGCCCACCTCCGGGAGCGACGAAACGATCAAGAGGAAGGTAGAGAGTTGGGCGCGCGCGCCAAGTTCAAATGCAGCGGAAGCTGGCGCAGTAAGCAGCCCGGAGAGTGAGCCAGGTCCCAAAGCCCGCCGCAAGGAGGCGGAAGGGTCAGGGGGGTCCGCGTCAGAAGAGAGTAGGAGAGAAGAGACCACGGGGGGCAGAAGGACCCAGAGACGGAAGGAAAGGCGCAGGAGGTGGAGCAAGGCTAGGGTATTAAGCTGGTGTGCTAGAGGCGGAGACTCAGACGGGTCTTCGCCGGTCTGACATAGAAGACGTGGGGCTGCACATTGCAGTTTGGAAATGGAACCTGTAACCCAATAAAGACTCTTTTAACGTGAACGCTGGCTAACGTGGTCCTATGTGAGCTGGGACTGGGTAGCAGCCCTGACAGTTAGGGTTATGGTTAGGGTTAGGATTGGGGTTAGGGTTAGGGTTAGGGTTAGGTTTGGGGTTACGGTTATTGTTAGGGTTAGGATTAGGGTTAAGGTTAGCGTTTCGGTTAGGTTTAGGGTTAGGGTTAGGGTTAGGGTTAGGGTTAGGGTTAGGGTTAGGGTTAGGGTTGGGATTGGGATTGGGATTGGGGTTAGGGTTAGGGTTAGGGTTAGGGTTAGAGTTACGGTTAGGGTTAGGGATGGGGTTACGGTTAGGTTTATTTTTAGGGTTAGGGTTAGGGTTAGCATTTCAGTTAGGGTTAGGGTTAGGGTTAGGGTTAGGGTTAGGGTTAGGGTTAGGGTTAGGGTTAGGGTTAGGGTTAGGGTTAGGGGTAGGGTTAGGATTGGGTTAGGGATAGGGATTGGGTTAGGGTTGCGTTAGGGTTCGCGTTTCGGTTAGTGTTATGTTTAGGGTTGGGGTTGGGGTTAGGGTTAGGGTTAGGGTTAGGGTTAGGGTTAGGGTTAGGGTTAGGGTTAGGGTTAGGATTGGGGTTAGGGCCAGGGTTAGGGTTAGGGTTAGGGTTAGCGTTACTGTCAGAGTTGCTTCCAGATCCTAGCTCACAGAGGATCACGCCAGCCAGCGATCATTAAATAAAAGTCTTTATTGAGTTACAGTCTCCATTCTCAAGCTGCTGCGCGCAACTCTACGTCTTATGCTTAGATCGGCGAAGCTCAGTCTGAGTCTCCGCCCCTTGTACACCAACTTAATATCCTAGCCCTGCTCCACCTTTTCCTCCTGACAGTTCTCCTCTGGGTCCCTCTGCCCCCCGGGGTCTCTTCCTTCCGGGATTCTTCTGACGCTGACCCCCCGGACCCTTCTGTCTCCTTGCGCCGGGCTTTAGGACCTGGCTCCCTTTCCGGGCTGCCTACTGCGCCACTTTCCTGTGCATTTGAACTTGGCGCGCGCGCCCATCCTTCCACCTTCCGTCTAACCATCTCCTCGCTCCCCGATGGAGGTGTGGCCACTCCTGACTCGTGCCCTCCCTCCTGTTGTGAGCTGCCAGCGCTTGAGCCCTGGCGCCCTTCCTCTTCCCTGCTCTCTGGCGGTGACGCTGGTCCCGATTTCCAACTGCTCCCCTCTGAGTCCCCTCTGGCTCTATCTTCCTGGGGTGTCCCCCTAGTCTCCCCCCTTGCCCTGGCCACTGGTGCTCCTTTTTGTGAATCTTCTGATTCACTGGAAAGACTCGGAGATCTCGGGTCGTCGTCATCACTCATCTTTTCTTCTGCCTCCTCCACCTTGCTCTCTGTTTCCTCCCTTTCCCTCGCCTCTGCTCCTGAACCCCTGACATCCATCCCCCCCTCGAAGCCCCCTCTTCCCCCCTCCCCGCCTTCCGGTGCTGGAGCTGGGTGCTGCCGTGTCGAGGGAACGAATGTCGGGTACCGTTCGCTTCCCGTGGCGGGCCGCCATCTGAAGTCTTCCGGTTCTTCCTCCCTGCTCTCGTCGACGACGGTCACCTCTGCTTCCATCTCTGTGCCGCCGTGCTCGAAACCCTGGTCGTCCCCGAAAACGTCCATGTCCGTCTCTCCCTCGCTTCCTTCTGGAGGCGTTGCTCGTCCTGGACCCTCCAGCCACCTCCTGCGCCACTGCTCCTCTGGTCGATCATCCCACCAATACGATGGTTCTGAAGCAGATCCCGAGGGCGACCCCTCCGGAGAACTGGCGTCTCGTGTCGGTTCCTCATCCGAGTCGTACCCCCGGAACGTGCTGGCTGAAAGCGTGGGCGTGAAAAGCCAGTCGTCGAAAAAGTCCGCTGGCATTGGCCTATGCGGGAAAAGGGCATGAAACTCTTCCTTGAGCAGCGGTTCGTCTAAAGCGTAACCCGGCACCCAGCTGTTGGCACTGGCCGGGGTGCCCTCCTTAGCGAGAAGGTATTCTACCCCCTCTTCCCCCCATCTGGAGTCCAAAATCTCCGTGACTTCGTTGATGCGCACCTCCTGTGCCACTCCCCGTTGCCCGGTTCCGTCTCGGAGCGGACTCGGCGCCGTTCCTGGTTCCTGAAATCTGTGAGGTGTCTGGTAGGGAGTGAGCACCGATCTGTGGAACACCGGATGCATCCTGGAACCCTCCGGAAGCGCCAGCCTGAAAGCTACCGGGTTGACCTGCTTTTCGACTTGGTAGGGCCCCAGTTGCTTATGCCCTAGTTTCTTCTTGGCCAACGACCTGGCCGGCACTGCGTGGGCTGCTAACCAGACCCAGTCTCCCACCTGGATCTCTTCGCCAACCCTTCTGTGTTTGTCTGCCTGCACCTTGTATGCGTGTTTGGCCAGCTCCAGGTGCCGCCGCAGCTGATCGTGGACCTCCTGCAACTCCGACGCGAACGCATCTGCTGTCTGCGGCTCCCCCTCCACCATTCTTTCCAGTCCCGGGAAGGTTCTGGGGTGCCTCCCATTGTTGGCGAAGAACGGCGTGACCCCCGTGGACACGTGCTTCGTGTTGTTGTAGGCGAACTCGGCGAGCGGCAGGTAATCCACCCACGTCGCCGGCTGTTGATTCGCATAGCATCTCAGGTACTGCTGCATGATGGGATTGACCCGCTCCGCTTGCCTGTTGGTCTGCGGGTGTCTCGCCGACGCCAGGTTGATCTTGACGTTTAGGAAGCCCATCAGCTTCTGCCAGAAATTCGAGATGAACTGCCGTCCGCGGTCGGACAGAATAGACCGTGGCAGACCGTGAACCTTGAACACGTGGTCTATGAACAGTTTGGCGGTTTGTTCCGCCGTGGCCACCTTCGCACACGGGATGAAATGTGCCATCGTGGAGAACAAGTCCACCACCACCAGCACGGCCGTCTTGCCCCTCGAGCTGGGCAGATCCGTGACGAAGTCCAGGGCGACTCTCTCCCATGGTTCGACCGGAGTTTGCAGCGGTTCCAACAGTCCGGCCGGCGGTCTGTGCACTGGTTTGGCCCTCTGGCAGGTGTCGCACCTCGCCACGTAGTCCGCGACCTCCCCTCTCATTCCGGGCCACCAGAAATCCCTGGCGACTAATTCCACCGTCTTCTCCTTGCCAAAGTGCCCGGCAGTGGGCGCGTCGTGCAGCTGATGCAGTACCTTGGCGCGAAGTTCGTCTCCCGGCACGTAGATGGCCCCTTTACGGATGAGCAATCCATCTCTCAGCTGGAACCCATCGGTCGCCGCCTTGCCCCTTTGCATCTCTGCCATCTTAGCTTGCGCGAAGGAGTCATTCTGCAACGCTCGTCGCACCGCCTCCAGGTCCACTGTCGCCGCAGCGCACGCCCACACTGTTGGTGCGAAGATGTGCATGGCGGCCGCTGGCGTGACGTCCTCCAGATACTGTGGCTTACGGGAGAGCGCGTCCGCCATGATGTTGGTGTCCCCAGGGACATACTCTATTCGGAAGTCGAAGTTCGCAAAGAACTCAGCCCAGCGTATCTGCCTCTGGTTCAGGAACTGTGCCGTGCGCCAGTGCTCCAAATTCTTGTGGTCCGTGCATACTTGCACCGTGTGCTTGGCGCCGATCAGGAAGTGCCTCCACGCTTTGAATGCTGCATGAATGGCCAGCAACTCCCTGTCCCAGATGGTGTAGTTCTGTTCGGACTTGCTGAGCTTCCTGGAGTAAAACGCTCCCGGCCTCCAAACCCCCTGCGGGTCCTTCTGCAGCAGGACGGCTCCGACGGCCCTGTCTGAGGCGTCTGTTTCAACCCTCATCGGCCTGCTGGGGTCGACATGAAGCAGCTGTTCTTCCGACGCGAAGAGACGCTTGAGTGCCTGAAAGGACTGCTCCGCCTGCGCTGTCCAGATGAACTTCTTTTTCTTGGAGCTGAGCGTGTCCGTGATGGCCGCTGTCTGCATAGCAAAGCCTTTGATAAACTTGCGATAGAAGTTCGCGAAGCCGACAAACCGTTGGACCTCCTTCCGGTTGCGTGGGCTTTTCCAATCCAACACCGCTCGAACCTTGGTGCTGTCCATGGCGAGCCCCTTGTCAGACAACTTGTAGCCCAGGAAATCCACCTCCGTCACGTCAAATTGGCACTTCTCAAGCTTGGCGTACAGCCTATGTTGCTGCAGCCTGCTCAGCACTTCCCTGACGTGTCTGTCATGCTCCTGCTGCGATTCCGAAAAGATCAGGATGTCATCCAAGAAACAGACGCACGTCTTGTAGAGGAGCCCTGCCAACACGTGATGCATGAAAGCTTGAAAAACGTGGGAGCCATTTTGTAATCCAAAAGGCATAACTCTATATTCGTAGGTGCCCAGGGGCGTGAACATGGCTGTCTTCCACTCATCTCCTTCCCGCATGCGAATGAGGTTGTACGCCCCTCGCAGGTCCAACTTGGTGAAGACGCTGCCCTTGCGCACTTTTGCGAGGAGGTCATCGATTCGGGGCATGGGGAAGTCCGACGGCTTGGTCACACTGTTCAAAATGCGGTAGTCCACCACGAGTCTTTTTTGGGGCGTGTCTCGCTTCTTAACAAAGAATACTGGACTGCCCCCCGCTGCCCTGGACTCTCGGATGAAACCGCGCTCCAAATTATGATCTATGAACTCTTTGAGTTCCTGCAGTTCGTCCTCAGACATGGAATACAGCTTCCCTTTGGGCAGCGCCGCCCCCGGCAGCAGGTCAATCTTGCAGTCATATGGTCTGTGGGGGGGTAGCCTGTCTGCCTCCTTCTCGCAGAAAACCTCCAAAAATTCTGCGTACTTGTGGGCAATCGCTTGCAGCGTGCCTAGCAGCAGCTGTGACTCCTCTTGCTCCCCTGCCTGCCGGGGCATGATGCAGTGTTCAGCACAAAAGGAAGAGCCGAAGGTCAGCTGCCTCTGGTACCAAGCCAGCGCCGGGCTGTGCTTGTCCAGCCAACTCATGCCCAATACAATAGGCGTGTCCGACAGTTGAGTGACGTTGAAGCTGATGATTTCCTTGTGATTTCCAAGCCGCAGCACCATTGGTGGCGTCTGCTTCACCACTTGCCCCCCTAGCAGCTCCCTGCCATCCACCGTGACAACCTGCAGGGGCAGCGTGGCAGGCAGCAACTGTATAGCGTGCCGGTCGACAAAGTCCTGCCCTATGAAATCGGCATTGCTTCCCGAGTCGACGGTGATTGGCACGTCCATGGTGATTCCATTGGGTAGCTGGAGCGATGCGGTGAGCCTCACTACTGGCTTGGGCGGGAGGGGGTCCATGGGCGGTAAATTCCCTGGGGACTGCTTCACTGACACGTCTGGCTGGGCCCCAGTGCCTCTTCCTCCAGCCAGACATCGTCGTTTCCCTGCTGTGGTTCTCCTTGCTGCGTTGCTGCAGTCACCATTGCTGAGGCTGCAGTGTGCTTGTGGAGCCTCCGGGGACACTCTTTCGCCATATGCCCTGGATCCTCGCAGATATAACATTTCCTGTTCCCTCTAGGAGGCTTCGCTTTCACTGCTGCCGGTGCTAGGGCTCTGGCTGCTGACTGAGCCCTTGCACTCCCAACCTCCATCGGTTCCACCCCTCCCCCTGTTGGAGGCGTGGATTGCGCACGCGCTGCTTCTCTGGGAAGGAAGGAGGAGCCCCTGGCTGGTTCGCGCCCGCTGCGCCCTTCTTCCCTGCTCCACGGACGTTCTTCCAGCCGCACTCCCACCGCCAGCGCCCTCTGAACGACCTCCTGCGTGGTCCGGGGTCTCTCCCCCCTCGCAATCTCATCTTTAACCGAGCTGTGCAAGCCCTCCCAAAAAAGGTCTCTGACAGGCGCCGAATCTCTGTCCCATTCCAGGGCACTGACCAAAGCGAAAAAGCGGGCATGGTACTGCCTCACGCTGGCTCTCCCTTGTCTTAGTCCATGCACCTCCTTCCGGGCAAGATCCACGTCAATGCTGGATAAAAAACACCCATCCATCGCTTTAATAAAGGCGTCCGCATTTTGGAGCGCAGGATCCTTATCTCTCCACAAATTGCGCAGCCATGCTTTTGCGTCTCCGTGCAAATGGGACATGATGAACCCCACTTTCTCTTGTTCATCTCTAAAGTCTTTGTGCAGTAGTTGCAGTGCACACATTACGTCTGCTCTAAAGTTGGGGTACTGTTGCAAATTCCCATCGAAGTGAGAGACCAGACCGCCTGTGCGTCTCCCCAACCCAATCCCCTCTGATTTGGGTGTCTGTTGCCCTTGCTTCGTAAGCACGTCCAACCTGACCTGGAGATCTCTGTTGGCGGCAGCTGCGTCCTCCTCTCTCTTCCTGGATGCCAGCGCCTCGGCATTCAGTCGTGACACTGCTTCTCTCAGTTCCGCTATTTGCTGTTCGGCCGTCATAGCGTCTGCCGTTCGTGAGCTCTCTAGTAGGCACCTGCTTTCTCTCCTCTCCGCGAGGCCGTGGATGCCCACAATTTGTAGGGACGGAGCTTACTGTCAGAGTTGCTTCCAGATCCTAGCTCACAGAGGATCACGCCAGCCAGCGATCATTAAATAAAAGTCTTTATTGAGTTACAGTCTCCATTCTCAAGCTGCTGCGCGCAACTCTACGTCTTATGCTTAGATCGGCGAAGCTCCGTCTGAGTCTCCGCCCCTTGTACACCAACTTAATATCCTAGCCCTGCTCCACCTTTTCCTCCTGACAGTTCTCCTCTGGGTCCCTCTGCCCCCCGGGGTCTCTTCCTTCCGGGATTCTTCTGACGCTGACCCCCCGGACCCTTCTGTCTCCTTGCGCCGGGCTTTAGGACCTGGCTCCCTTTCCGGGCTGCCTACTGCGCCACTTTCCTGTGCATTTGAACTTGGCGCGCGCGCCCAACCTTCCACCTTCCGTCTAACCGTCTCCTCGCTCCCCGATGGAGGTGTGGCCACTCCTGACTCGTGCCCTCCCTCCTGTTGTGAGCTGCCAGCGCTTGAGCCCTGGCGCCCTTCCTCTTCCCTGCTCTCTGGCGGTGACGCTGGTCCCGATTTCCAACTGCTCCCCTCTGAGTCCCCTCTGGCTCTATCTTCCTGGGGTGTCCCCCTAGTCTCCCCCCTTGCCCTGGCCACTGGTGCTCCTTTTTGTGAATCTTCTGATTCACTGGAAAGACTCGGAGATCTCGGGTCGTCGTCATCACTCATCTTTTCTTCTGCCTCCTCCCCCTCGCTCTCTGTTTCCTCCCTTTCCCTCGCCTCTGCTCCTGAACCCCTGACAGTTACGTTTAGGGTTAGGGTTAGGGTTAGGGTTAGCGTTTCTGTTAGGCAGGGTTACGGATAGTGTTACGGTTACGGTTAGGGTCAGGTTTAGGATTAGGGTTAGGGTTAGGGTTAGGGTTAGGGTTAGCGTTTCAGTTAGGGTTAGCGTTTTGGTTAGGGTTAGGGTTAGGATTGGCTTAGGGTTAGGGTTAGGGTTAGGGTTAGGGTTAGGGTTAGGGTTAGGGTTAGCGTTTCGGTTACGCTTAGGGTTAAGGTTAGCGTTACGGTTAGGGTTAGCGTTAGCGTTAGGGTTACGGCTACGGTTAGGGTTAGGCTTAGGGTTAGGGTTAGGGTTACGGTTACAGTTAGGGTTAGTGTTTCGGTTAGGGTTAGGGTTAGCGTTTCGGTTAGGGTTAGGATTGGGTTAGGGTTAGGGTTAGGGTTAAGGTTAGGGTTAGGATTGGGTTAGGGTTACGATTGGGTTAGGGTAAGGGTTGTGTTAGGGTTCGTGTTTCGGTTAGGGTTAGGGTTAGGGTTAGGGTTGGGGTTAGGCTTAGGGTTAGGGTTAGGGTTAGGGTTAGGGTTAGGGTTAGGGTTAGGGTTAGGGTTAGGGTTAGGGTTAGGGTTTGGGTTAGGGTTAGGATTGGGTTAGGGTTAGGATTGGGTTAGGGTAAGGGTTGTGTTAGGGTTCGTGTTTCGGTTAGGGTTAGGGTTAGGGTTAGGGTTAGGGTTAGGGTTAGGGTTAGGGTTAGGGTTGGGGTTAGGCTTAGGGTTAGGGTTAGGGTTAGGTTTAGGGTTAGGGTTAGGGTTAGCGTTTCGGTTAGGCTTAGGGTTAAGGTTAGTGTTACGGTTAAGGTTAGGGTTAGGGTTAGGGTTACGGTTACGGTTACGGTTACGGTTACGGTTAGGGTTAGGGTTAGGGTTAGGGTTAGGGTTAGGGTTAGGGTTACGGTTACGGTTACGGTTACGGTTAGGGTTAGGGTTAGGGTTAGGGTTAGGGATAGCGTTTCGGTTAGGGTTAGGATTGGGATAGGGTTAAGGTTAAGGTTAGGGTTAGGGTAAGGGTAAGGGTTAATGTCAGAGCTGCTTCCAGATCCTAGCTCACAGAGGATCACGCTAGCTAGCGATCATTAAGTAAAAGTCTTTATTGAGTTACAGTTTCCATTCTCAAGCTGCTGCGGGCAGCTCTACGTCTTAAGGGTTAGACCGGCGAAGCTCCGTCTGAGTCTCCGCCCCCTGTTCACCAGCTAAGTACCCTAGCCTTACTCCACCTTTTCCGCCTGACCGTTCTTCTCTGAGTCCCTCTGCCCCCCGTGGTCTCTTCCTTTCGGGACGCTTCTGACGCTGACCCCCCGGGCTTTAGGACCT
>NC_138750.1:1854291-1856791 GCF_965113315.1 Podarcis vaucheri | reverse complement strand
CGGACAGAATAGACCGTGGCAGACCGTGAACCTTGAACACGTGGTCTATGAACAGTTTGGCGGTTTGTTCCGCCGTGGCCACCTTCGCACACGGGATGAAATGCGCCATCTTGGAGAACAAGTCCACCACCACCAGCACGGCCGTCTTGCCCCTCGAGCTGGGCAGATCCGTGACGAAGTCCAGGGCGACTCTCTCCCATGGCTCGACCGGAGTTTGCAGCGGTTCCAACAGTCCGGCCGGCGGTCTGTGCACTGGTTTGGCCCTCTGGCAGGTGTCGCACCTCGCCACGTAGTCCGCGACCTCCCCTCTCATTCCGGGCCACCAGAAATCCCTGGCGACTAATTCCACCGTCTTCTCCTTGCCAAAGTGCCCGGCAGTGGGCGCGTCGTGCAGCTGATGCAGTACCTTGGCGCGAAGTTCGTCTCCCGGCACGTAGATGGCCCCTTTGCGGATGAGCAATCCATCTCTCAGCTGGAACCCGTTGGTCGCTGCCGTGCCCCTTCGCATCTCAGCCATCTTTGCTTGCGCGAAAGAGTCATTCTGCAACGCTTGTCGCACCGCCTCCAGGTCCACTGTCGCCGCAGCGCACGCCCACACTGTTGGCGCGAAGATGTGCATGGCGGCCGCTGGCGTGGCGTCCTCCAGATACTGTGGCTTACGGGATAGCGCGTCCGCCATGATGTTGGTGTCCCCCGGGACATACTCTATTCGGAAGTCGAAATTCGCAAAGAACTCAGCCCAACGTATCTGCCTCTGGTTCAGGAACTGTGCCGTGCGCCAGTGCTCCAGATTCTTGTGGTCCGTGCAGACCTGCACCGTGTGCTTGGCTCCAATCAGGAAGTGCCTCCATGCTTTGAACGCTGCATGAATAGCCAGCAACTCCCTGTCCCAGATGGTGTAATTCTGTTCGGACTTGCTGAGCTTCCTGGAGTAAAATGCTCCGGGCCTCCAAACCCCCTGCGGGTCCTTCTGCAGCAGGACTGCTCCGACGGCCCTGTCCGAGGCGTCTGTTTCAACTCTCATCGGCCTGCTAGGATCGACATGAAGCAGCTGTTCCTCCGAGGCGAAAAGACGCTTGTGTGCCTGAAAGGACTGCTCCGCCTGCGCTGTCCAGATGAACTTCTTTTTCTTGGAACTGAGCGTGTCTGTAATGGCTGCAGTCTGCATAGCGAAGCCTTTGATGAACTTGCGATAGAAGTTCGCGAAGCCGACAAATCGTTGGACCTCCTTCCGGTTGCGTGGGCTTTTCCAATCCAACACCGCTCGAACCTTGGCGCTGTCCATGGCGAGCCCCTTGTCAGACAACCTGTATCCCAGGAAATCCACCTCCGTCACGTCGAATTGGCACTTCTCCAGCTTGGCGTAAAGCCTATGTTGCTGGAGCCTGCTCAGCACTTCCCTGACGTGTCTGTCATGCTCCTGCTGCGATTCCGAAAAGATCAGGATGTCATCCAAGAAACAGACGCACGTCTTGTAGAGGAGCCCCGCCAACACGTGATGCATGAAAGCTTGAAAAACGTGGGAGCCATTTTGCAATCCAAAAGGCATAACTCTATATTCGTAGGTGCCCAGGGGTGTGAACATGGCTGTCTTCCACTCATCTCCTTCCCGCATGCGAATCAGGTTGTACGCCCCTCGCAGGTCCAACTTGGTGAACACGCTGCCCTTGCGTACTTTCGCGAGGAGGTCGTCGATTCGGGGCATGGGGAAGTCCGACGGCTTGGTGACACTGTTCAAAATGCGGTAGTCCACCACGAGCCTTTTCTGGGGCGTGTCTCGCTTCTTCACAAAGAATACAGGACTGCCCCCCGCTCCCTGGGACTCTCGGATGAAACCGCGTTTCAAATTATGATCAATGAACTCCTTGAGTTCCTGCAGTTCGTCTTCAGACATGGAATACAGCTTCCCTTTGGGCAGCGCCGCCCCCGGCAGCAGGTCAATCTTGCAGTCATATGGTCTGTGGGGGGGTAGCTTGTCTGCCTCCTTCTCGCAGAAAACCTCCAAAAATTCTGCGTACTTGTGGGGAATCGCTTGCAGCGTGCCTAGCAGCAGCTGTGACTCCTCTTGCTCCCCTTCTTGCTGGGGCATGATGCAGTGTTCAGCACAAAAGGAAGAACCGAAGGTCAGCTGCCTCTGGTACCAAGCCAGCGTCAGGCTGTGCCTGTCCAGCCAACTCATGCCCAATACGATAGGCGTGTCTGAGAGTTGAGTGACGTTGAAGCTGATAATCTCCTTGTGATTTCCAAGCCACAGCACCATAGGTGGCGTCTGCTTCACCACTTGCCCCCCTAACAGCTCCCTGCCATCCACCGTGACAACCTGCAGTGGCAGCACGGCAGGCAGCAACTGTATAGCGTGCCGGTCGACAAAGTCCTGCCCTATGAAATCGGCATTGCTTCCCGAGTCGACGGTGATTGGCACGTCCATGGTGATTCCATTGGGTAGCTGGAGCGATGCGGTGAGCCTCACTACTGGCTTGGGCGGGAGGGGGTCCATGGG
>NC_138750.1:1834291-1844291 GCF_965113315.1 Podarcis vaucheri | reverse complement strand
ATTCAGAGAGCAGCAGCTGGAAGTCGGGACCCACGCTCAAGACTGAGAGCAGCAGGGAGGAAGGCAGCCAGGCATCGGGTTCCGGAGGCCGTCAGCAGGAGGGAGGGCACGAGTCAGGGGTGGTCACGCCCTCCTCAGAGAGCGAGGCAACGGTCAAGAGGAAAGTAGAGAGTTGGGCGCGCGCGCCAAGTTCAAATGCAGCGGAAGCTGGAGCAGTAAGCAGCCCGGAGAGTGAGCCAGGTCCCAAAGCCCGCCGAAAGGAAGCGGAAGGATCAGGGGGGTCAGCGTCAGAGGAGAGTAGAAGGGAGGAGTCCCAGGGGGGCAGAAGGACCCAGAGACGTAGGGAGAGGCGAAGGAGGTGGAGCAAGGCTAGGGTATTAAGCTGGTGTGCAAGAGGCGGGGACTCAGACGGGTCTTCGCCGACCTAGGGCAGAAGGTGTAGAGCTGCACGCTGCAGTTCGGAAATGAAACCTGTAACTCAATAAAGACTCTTTTAAAGTGGACGCTGTGTGGCGTGGTCCTATGTGAGCTGGGACCGGGTAGCAGCTCTGACAGTAAGACCCGTCTCGTCAAAGCTTCAGAAACCTGAAACCTCGCAGCGGGAGCAGAAGCCGCTAGGGGAGGAAGAGGGGTGTCTGTAAGCAAGCTCACAAAGGTTAGCAAGATGACGGAAGAACAGAGGATCTCCGCGCTGCAAGAGGCAGTGACCCAGTTGTCCTCAGAGGTATTGGCTTCCAAGAAACGGGAGGAGGAGACTACAGCCGCCTACAGAGACCTACACGCCAGGTTTGAAATGCTTGTTAAGCAAGGGCAACCGGGACCCAGACCGGAGGGCGTGGGATTGGCACGGAGAGCAGGAGGGCTTGTGGCTCACTTCGATGGGACTTTGCAACAGTACCCTAATTTTAGAGCAGACGTAATGTGCGCACTGCAACTGCTGGCAAAAGACTTTAGAGATGAGGAAGAGAAGGTGGGGTTCATATTGTCCCATTTGCATGGGGATGCCAAAGCCTGGCTGCGCAATTTGTGGAGGGATAAAGATCCGGCGCTTCAGAATGCAGATGCCTTTATCAAAGCGATGGATGCGTGTTTTTTGTCTACTATTGATGTGGATCTTGCCAGACGGGAGATTCATGGACTAAAACAAGGGAGGGCGAGCGTCCGGCAGTATCACGCCCGATTTTTTGCGCTGGTCAGTGCTTTAGAATGGGATCGGGATTCGCCCCCTGTCAGAGACCTCTTCTGGGAGGGTCTAAGTTCTGCGGTTAAGGATGAAATTGCAAGGGGGGAGAGGCCCCGAAGCACGCAGGAGGTGGTCCAAAGGGCACTGACTGTGGGGGTGAGGCTGGAAGAACGTCCATGGTGCAGAGATGAAGGACGTGGAGGGCGCGAAGCAGCGAGAAGTTTCTCTTTCGTTCCGAGGGAAGCAGCGCGTGCGCAATCCACACCTCCGCCAGGAGGGGGAGGGGAACCGATGGAGGTTGGAGGTGCAAGGGCTCAGTCAGCAGCCAGAGCCCTAGCACCGGCAGCAGTGAAAGCGAAGCCTCCTAGAGGGAACAGGAAGTGTTACATCTGCGAGGATCCAGGCCATTTGGCGAAGGAGTGTCCCTGGAGGCTCCACAAGCACACTGCAGCCTCAGCAATGGTGACTGCAGCAACGCAGCAAGGAGAACCACAGCAGGGAAACGACGATGTCTGGCTGGAGACGGAGGCACTGGGGCCCAGCCAGACGCATCTGTGAAGCAGTCCCCAGCGATATTGCAACCCACGGATCCCCTCCCACCCAAACCAGTAGTGCAGCTCACAGCATCTCTCCAGCTACCCGACGGCGTCACTATCGAAGTGCCGCTTTCTGTGGATTCTGGAAGCAACGCAGACTTTATAGCGCAGAGCTTTGTGGAGCAGCACGCTATACAGCTATTGCCTGCCACTCTGCCCCTGCAAGTCGTCACAGTGGATGGCAGAGAGTTGCTAGGGGGGCAGGTGGTGAAGCAGACGCCACCGATGGTGATGCGCCTTGGCAACCACAGGGAAGTCATCAGTTTTAATGTCACCCAACTGTCGGACACGCCCATTGTGTTGGGCATGAGTTGGCTGGACAGGCACAGTCCGACACTGGCTTGGTACCAGAGACAACTGATCTTCGGCTCCTCTTATTGCGCAGAACACTGCATCCTGCCCCGACGGGAGGGAGAGGAGGAGGAATCACAACTGCAGTTGGGAACGTTGCAAGCGGTCCCCCACAAATACGCGAGCTTTTTGGAGGTCTTCTGCGAGAAGGAGGCGGACAAGCTACCCCCTCACCGGCCATATGACTGCAAGATTGACCTCCTACCGGGGGCGACGCTGCCGAAGGGGCGGCTATACTCCATGTCTGAAGATGAAATGCAGGAACTCAAACAGTTCATCGAGCATAATCTGGAGCGTGGCTTCATCAGAGAGTCCAAGGCAGTGGGGGGCAGTCCCGTTTTCTTCGTGAAAAAGAAAGACACGCCCCAAAAAAGACTAGTTGTGGACTACCGCCTTTTGAACCAGATGACCAAACCGTCTGATTACCCCATGCCCAGGATTGACGACCTCCTCGCGACGGTGCGCAAGGGACGCGTGTTCACCAAGTTGGACCTGCGAGGGGCGTACAATCTCATCCGCATGCGGGAGGGCGATGAGTGGAAGACGGCCATGTTCACACCGCTGGGCACCTACGAATACAGAGTTATGCCCTTTGGATTACAAAATGGCTCTCACTGTTTTCAAGCTTTTATGCATCACGTGTTGGAGGGACTCCTCTACAAGACATGCGTCTGCTTCCTGGATGACATCCTGATTTTCTCTGACTCGCAGCAAGCTCACGACCGAGACGTGAGGGAGGTGCTCAGCAGGTTGCAACAACATAGACTGTACGCCAAGCTGGAGAAGTGCCAGTTCGACACGACGGAGGTGGATTTCCTGGGATACAAGTTGTCGGACAAGGGGATAGCCATGGACAGCACCAAGGTTCGTGCGGTATTGGATTGGAAGAGCCCGCGCAACCGGAAGGAGGTCCAGCGGTTTGTCGGCTTCGCCAACTTCTATCGCAAGTTTATCAAGGGGTTCGCGATGCAGACGGCAGCAATTACGGACACGCTCAGCTCCAAAAAAAAGAAATTCATCTGGACGGAGCAGGCGGAACAGTCCTTTCAAGCGCTCAAGCATCTCTTCGCATCGGAGAAGCAACTGCTGCATATCGACCCCAGTAAACCGTTGAGGGTAGAGACAGACGCGTCAGACAGAGCCGTGGGAGCTGTCCTGCTGCAGCGAGACCCGCAGGGGGTGTGGCGGCCGGGAGCGTTCTACTCCAGAAAGCTCAGCAAGTCGGAGCAGAACTACACCATCTGGGACAGGGAGTTGCTGGCCATTCATGCAGCTTTCAAGGCGTGGAGGCACTTCCTAATCGGCGCCAAGCACACGGTGCAGGTCTGCACGGACCACAAGAATCTGGAGCACTGGCGCACGGCTCAGTTCCTGAACCAGAGGCAGATACGTTGGGCGGAGTTCTTTGCTGACTTCAATTTCCGAATAGAGTACGTCCCAGGCGACACCAACATCATGGCGGATGCACTGTCCCGAAAACCGCAATACCTAGAAGAGGTGACGCCAGCGGCGGCCATGCACATCTTCGCACCGACGGCGTGGGCGTGTGCCTCAGCTACAGTAGACCTGGATGCGGTGCGACGTGCATTGCGGGACGACTCATTCGCGCAAGACAAGATGGCGGAACTGCTCAGAGGCACGGCTACCACGGACGAGTTCCAGGTGCGGGACGGCTTGCTCCTACGCAAAGGGGCTGTCTATGTACCAGGAGACGACCTTCGCGCCAAGGTACTGCAACAGTTGCACGACGCACCCACGGCTGGTCACTTTGGCACAGAGAAAACGATGGAATTAGTCGCGAGAGACTTCTGGTGGCCCAGGCTGAGAGGAGAGGTCGCGGACTACGTCGCGAGGTGCGACACCTGCCAGAGGGCCAAGCCGGTACACAGACCACCGGCGGGACTGTTAGAACCGCTGCAAACACCGTTTGAACCGTGGGAGAGGGTGGCCCTGGACTTTGTGACGGATTTACCCAGCTCGAGAGGCAAGACAGCTGTGCTAGTGGTGGTGGACTTGTTCACCAAGATGGCACATTTCATTCCGTGTGCGAAGGTGGCCACGGCGGAACAAACCGCCAAACTGTTCATAGATCACGTGTTCAAAGTGCATGGCCTGCCACGGTCTATCCTGTCCGACCGCGGACGCCAGTTCATCTCGTCTTTCTGGCAGAAGCTGATGGGTTTTCTAAATGTCAAGGTCAATCTGGCATCAGCAAGACACCCGCAGACCAACGGGCAAGCAGAGAGGGTCAATGCCATCATGCAGCAGTACCTGAGATGCTATGCCAATCAACAGCCTGCGACGTGGGTGGATTACCTGCCGCTAGCCGAGTTCGCTTACAACAACACGAAGCACGTGTCCACAGGAGTGACGCCGTTCTTTGCCAACAATGGGAGGAATCCCAGAACCTTCCCGGGACTGGAGAGAGTGGGGGAAGGAGAACCACAGACGGCGGACGCGTTCGCGTCAGAGCTGCAGGCGGTCCACGATCAACTCAGACGGCAGCTGGAGCTAGCTAAGCACGCCTACAAGGTGCAAGCTGACAAGCACAGGCGGGTTGGCGAAGTGATCCAAGTGGGAGACTGGGTCTGGTTGGCAGCCCACGCAGTGCCGACCAGGTCACTTGCCAAGAAGAAGTTGGGGCACAAGCAGATCGGTCCGTACCAAGTCGAAGCGCAGATCAACCCGGTAGCCTTCCGACTGGCGCTGCCGGAGGGTTCCAGAATGCATCCGGTGTTCCACAGGTCGGTGCTCACTCCCTACAAGGCACCTCACAGGTTCCAGGAGCCAGGGACGGCGCCAAGTCCGCTCCGGGAACGGACGGAGACGCGGGAGGTGAAGCACCAGGACCACATCAACGAGGTCACGGAGATTTTGGACTCCAGATGGGGGGAAGAGGGAGTCGAATACCTCTTAGCCAGAGAGGGCACCCGGGCCAGCGCCAATAGCTGGGTACCAGACTACGCTTTGGAGGAACCCCTGCTCAAGGACGAGTTTCATGCCCTCTTCCCACACAAACCCATGCCAGCGAGCTTCTTCGACGACTGGTTGTTCACACCCACACTTTCTTCCAGCACGTTCCATGGATTCGACTCAGAAGGGGAACCCGCACGGAGCACCCGTTCCCCAGAAGGTTCACCGGCAGGTTCGGCATCAGGCAACTCGTATTGGTGGGACGATCGACCAGAGGAGCAATGGCGCAGGAAGTGGCTGGAGAGGCCAGGTCGAGCGACCGACGCAGAGACTGACATGGACGTGTTCGGGGAGGACCTCGGGTTCGAGCACGGCGGTACAGAGATGGAAGAGCAACAAGTCAACGTCGACGACCGCGAGGGGGAAGACTCGGAGGTCTTCAGTTGGCGGCCACCCACGGGGAGCGACCTGTATCCAGCGTTCCCTCCCATGATGATGGAGCGCCCAGCACCCACACCTGACAGCGGGGAGGGGGGAAGGGGGGGCTTCGAGGGGGGGATGGATGTCAGGGGTTCAGAAGCAGAGACGCAGAGAAGGGTGGAAACAGAGAGCGAGGGGGAGGAAGCCGAAGGGAGAATGAGTGATGATGACGAACCGAGATCTCCAAGCCTAAGCAGTGAGTCAGAGGACTCCCAAAAGGGAGCCCCAGTGAGCAGAGCAAGGGGGGGATCAGGGGGGACACCCCAGGAGGAAGGGAACAGAGGAGATTCAGAGAGCAGCAGCTGGAAGTCGGGACCCACGCTCAAGACTGAGAGCAGCAGGGAGGAAGGCAGCCAGGCATCGGGTTCCGGAGGCCGTCAGCAGGAGGGAGGGCACGAGTCAGGGGTGGTCACGCCCTCCTCAGAGAGCGAGGCAACGGTCAAGAGGAAAGTAGAGAGTTGGGCGCGCGCGCCAAGTTCAAATGCAGCGGAAGCTGGAGCAGTAAGCAGCCCGGAGAGTGAGCCAGGTCCCAAAGCCCGCCGAAAGGAAGCGGAAGGATCAGGGGGGTCAGCGTCAGAGGAGAGTAGAAGGGAGGAGTCCCAGGGGGGCAGAAGGACCCAGAGACGTAGGGAGAGGCGAAGGAGGTGGAGCAAGGCTAGGGTATTAAGCTGGTGTGCAAGAGGCGGGGACTCAGACGGGTCTTCGCCGACCTAGGGCAGAAGGTGTAGAGCTGCACGCTGCAGTTCGGAAATGAAACCTGTAACTCAATAAAGACTCTTTTAAAGTGGACGCTGTGTGGCGTGGTCCTATGTGAGCTGGGACCGGGTAGCAGCTCTGACAGTTAGTGTTACGGTTAGGGTTAGGATTGGGGTTAGGGTTGGCCTTTCGGTTAGGGTTAGGGTTGGGGTTAGGGTATGGTTAGGGTTAGGGTTAGGGTTAGGGTTAGGGTTAGGGTTACGGTTACGGTTACGGTTACGGTTAGGGTTAGGTTTCGCGTTTCGGTTAGGGTTAGGGTTAGGGTTAGGCTTTTGGTTAGGGTTAGGGTTAGGGTTAGCGTTAGCGTTAGGGTTACGGTTAGTGTTACGGTTAGGGTTGGGGTTAGGGTTAGCGTTTTGGTTAGGCTTAGGGTTACGGTTAGTGTTAGTGTTAGGGTTAGGGTTAGGGTAGGGGTAGGGTTAGGGTTAGGGTTAGGGTTAGGGTTAGGGTAAGGGTTAGGGTTAGGGTTAGGATTGGGTTAGGCTTAGGGTTAGGGTTGGGTTAGCGTTCGCGTTTCGGTTAGGGTTAGGTTTAGGGTTAGGGTTAGCGTTTGGGTTAGGGTTAGGGTTTCGGTTAGGGTTAGGGTTAGGGTTGGGGTTAGGGTTAGGGTTAGGGTTAGGGTTAGGGTTAGGGTTAGGGTTAGGGTTATGGTTATGGTTATGGTTAGGGTTAGCGTTACGGTTTGGGTTATGGTTAGGGTTAGGGTTAGCGTTTCGGTTAGGCTTTGGGTTACGGATATTGTTACGGTTAGGGTTAGGATCAGGTTTAGGGTTAGGGTTAGGGTTACGGTTACGGTTAGGGTTAGGGTTAGGGTTAGGGTTAGGGTTAGGATTAGGGTTAGGGTTAGGGTTAGCGTTTCGGTTAGGGTTAGCGTTTCGGTTAGGGTTAGGATTGGGTTACGGTTAAGGTAAAGGTTAGGGTTAGGGTAAGTGTAAGGGTTAGGGTTAGGGTTAGGGTTACGGTTACGGTTACGGTTGGGGTTAGGATTGGGGTTAGGGTTGGCCTTTCGGTTCGGGTTAGGGTTAGGCTTTTGGTTAGGGTTAGGGTTAGGGTTAGGGTTAGCGTTAGCGTTAGGGTTACGGTTAGGGTTACGGTTACGGTTAGGGTTAGGGTTAGGGTTAGGGTTAGCGTTTTGGTTAGGCTTAGGGTTACGGTTAGTGTTAGGGTTAGGGTTAGGGTAGGGTTAGGGTTAGGGTTACGGTTACGGTTAATGTTACAGTTACGGTTACGGTTACGGTTAGGGTTAGGGTTAGGGTTAGGGTTAGGGTTAGGGTAAGGGTTAGGGTTAGGGTGAGGCTTAGGGTTGTTAGGGTTAGGGTTAGGGTTAGGGTTAGGGTTAGGGTTAGAATTGGGTTAGGCTTAGGGTTAGGGTTGGGTTAGCGTTCGCGTTTCGGTTAGGGTTAGGGTTAGGGTTAGGGTTAGGGTTAGGGTTAGGGTTAGGGTTAGGGTTAGGATTGGGTTAGGCTTAGGGTTAGGGTTGGGTTAGCGTTCGCGTTCCGGTTAGGGTTAGGGTTAGGGTTAGGGTTAGGGTTAGGGTTAACGTTACGGTTAGGGTTAGGGTTAGCGTTTGGGTTAGGGTTAGGGTTAGGGTTAGGGTTAGGGTTAGGGTTAGGGTTAGGATAGGGTTAGGGTTAGGGTTAGGGTTAGGGTTAGGGTTGAGGTTAGGGTTAGGGTTAGGGTTACGGATAGTGTTACGCTTAGGGTTAGGGTCACGTTTAGGGTTAGGGTTAGGGTTAGCGTTTCGGTTAGGGTTAGCGTTTTGGTTGGGTTAGGGTTAGGATTGGGTTAGGGTTAGGGTTAGGGTTAGGGTTAGGGTTAGGGTTAGGGTTACGGTTAGCGTTAGGGTTAGGGTTAGGGTTAGGGTTACGGTTACGGTTAGGGATAGCGTTTCGGTTAGGGTTAGCGTTTCGGTTTGGGTTAGGATTGGGTTAGGGTTAAGGTTAAGGTTAGCGTTAGGATAAGGGTAAGGGTAAGGGTAAGGGTTAGGGTTAGGGTTAGGGTTAGGGTTAGGGTTAGCGTTTGGGTTAGGGTTAGGGTTACGATTACGGTTACGGTTATGGTTATGGTTACGGTTACGGTTATGGTTACGGTTACGGTTACGGTTATGGTTACGGTTACGGTTACGGTTACTGTTACTGTTACCGTTAGCGTTTCGGTTAGGGTTAGCGTTTCGGTTAGGGTTAGGATTGGGTTAGGGTTAAGGTATAGGTTAAGGTTAGGGTTAGGGTTAGGGTTAGGGTTAGGGTTAGGGTTAGGGTTAGGGTTAGGGTTAGGGTTAGGGTTAGGGTTAGGGTAAGGGTAAGGGTTAGGGTTAAGGTTAGTGTTACGGTTAGGGTTAGGATTGGGGTTAGGTTTGGCCTTTCGGTTAGGGTTAGGGTTGGGGTTAGGGTATGGTTAGGGTTAGGGTTAGGGTTAGGGTTAGGGTTAGGGTTAGGGTTACGGTTAGGGTTACGGTTAGAGTTAGGTTTCGCGTTTCGGTTAGGGTTAGGGTTAGGCTTTTGGTTAGGGTTAGGGTTAGGGTTAGGGTTAGGGTTAGGGTTGGGGAGAGGGTTAGGGTTACGGTTACGGTTAGGGTTAGCGTATCAGTTAGGGTTAGGGTTAGGGTTAGGGTTAGGGTTAGGGTTAGGGTTAGGGTTAGGGTTACCGTTTCATTTAGGGTTAGCGTTTCGGTTAGGGTTAGGATTGGGTTAGGGTTAAGGTATAGGTTAAGGTTAGGGTTAGGGTTAGGGTTAGGGTTAGGGTTAGGGTTAGGGTTAGGGTTAGGGTTAGGGTAAGGGTAAGGGTAAGGGTTAGGGTTAGGGTTAGGGTTAGGGTTAGGGTTAGGGTTAGGGTTAAGGTTAGTGTTACGGTTAGGGTTAGGATTGGGGTTAGGGTTGGCCTTTCGGTTAGGGTTAGGGTTAGGGTTGGGGTTGGGGTTAGGGTATGGTTAGGGTTAGGGTTAGGGTTAGGGTTAGGGTTAGGGTTAGGGTTAGGGTTAGGGTTAGCGTTTCGGTTAGGCTTTGGGTTACGGATAGTGTTACGGTTAGGGTTAGGGTTAGGGTTAGGGTTAGGGTTAGGGTTAGGGTTAGGGTTAGGGTAAGGGTTAGGGTTAGGGTTAGGGTTAGGGTTAGGGTTAGGGTTAGGGTTAGGGTTAGCGTTTCGGTTAGGGTTAGGGTTGGGGTTGGGGTTGGGGTTAGGTTTAGGTTTAGTTTTAGGGTTAGGGTTAGGGTTAGGGTTAGGGGTGGGGTTACGGTTAGGGTTATTGTCAGGGTTAGGATTAGGGTTAAGGTTAGCGTTTCGGTTTGGTTTAGGGTTAGGGTTAGGGTTAGGGTTAGGGTTAGGGTTAGGGTTGGGGTTGGGGTTGGGGTTCGGGTTCGGGTTCGGGTTCGGGTTCGGGTTAGGGTTAGGGTTACGGTTAGGGTTAGGGTTAGCGTTAGGATTGGGTTCAGGTTCGGGTTCGGGTTCGGGTTCGGGTTAGGGTTAGGGTTGGGGTTAGGGTTAGGGTTAGGGTTAGGGTTAGGGTTAGGGTTAGGGTTAGGGTTAGGGTTAGGGTTAGGGTTAGGGTTAGGGTTAGGGTTAGGGTTAGGGTTAGCGTTTCGGTTAGGGTTAGGGTTAGGGTTGGGCTTACGATTAGGGTTATTGTTAGGGTTAGGGTTAGGGTTAGGGTTAGGGTTTCGGTTAGGGTTAGGTTTAGGGTTGGGGTTACGGTTAGGGTTATTGTTAGGGTTAGGGTTAGGGTTAG
>NC_138750.1:1809291-1829291 GCF_965113315.1 Podarcis vaucheri | reverse complement strand
GGTTAGGATTAGGGTTAGGGTTAGGGTTAGCATTTCGGTTAGGGTTAGGGTTAGGGTTAGGGTTAGGGTTAGGGTTAGGGTTAGGGTTGGGGTAGGGATAGGGATAGGGATAGGGATAGGGATAGGGATAGGGATAGGGATAGGGATAGGGATAGGGATAGGGTTAGGGTTAGGGTTAGGGTTTCTGTTAGGGTTAGGGTTGGGGTTACGGTTAGGGTTATTGTTAGGGTTAGGGTAAGGGTTAGGGTTAGCGTTTCGGTAAGGGTTAGGGTTAGGGTTAGGGTTAGGGTTAGGGTAAGGGTTAGGGTTAGGGTTAGGGTTAGGGTTAGGGTTAGGGTTAGCGTTTCCGTTAGGGTTAGGGTTGGGGTTACGGTTAGGGTTATTGTTAGGGTTAGGGTTAGGGTTAGGGTTAGCATTTCGGTTAGGGTTAGGGTTAGGGTTAGGGTTACGGTTAGGGTTAGGGTTAGGGTTGGGGTATGGATAGGGATAGGGATAGGGATAGGGATAGGGTTAGGGATAGGGATAGGGTTAGGGTTAGGGTTAGGGTTAGGGTTAGGGTTAGGGTTAGGGTTAGGGTTAGGGTTAGGGTTTCTGTTAGGGTTAGGGTTGGGGTTACGGTTAGGGTTATTGTTAGGGTTAGGGTAAGGGTTAGGGTTAGGGTTAGCGTTTTGGTAAGGGTTAGGGTTAGGGTTAGGGTTAGGGTTAGGGTTAGGGTAAGGGTAAGGGTTAGGGTTAGGGTTAGGGTTAGGGTTAGGGTTAGGGTTAGGATTGGGGTTAGGGTTAGGTTTAGGGTTAGGGTTAGGTTTGGGATTACGGTTATTGTTAGGGTTAGGATTAGGGTTAAGGTTAGCGTTTCGGTTAGGTTTAGGGTTAGGGTTAGGGTTAGGGTTAGGGTTACGGTTATGGTTGGGATTGGGGTTAGGGCTAGGGTTAGGGTTAGGGTTAGGGTTAGAGTTACGCTTAGGGTTAGGGATGGGGTTACGGTTAGGTTTATTTTTAGGGTTAGGGTTAGCGTTTCAGTTAGGGTTAGGGTTAGGGTTAGGGTTAGGGTTAGGGTTAGGATTGGGTTAGGGATAGGGATCGGGTTAGGGTTGCGTTAGGGTTCGCGTTTCGGTTAGTGTTATGTTTAGGGTTGGGGTTGGGGTTAGGGTTACGGTTAGGGTTAGGGTTAGGGTTAGGGTTAGGGTTAGGATTGGGGTTAGGGCCAGGGTTAGGGTTAGGGTTAGCGTTACTGTCAGGGTTACTTCCAGATCCTAGCTCACAGAGGATCATGCTAGCCAGCGATCGTTAAATAAAAGTCTTTATTGAGTTACAGTCTCCATTCTCAAGCTGCTGCGTGCAACCCTACGTCTTATGCTTAGATCGGCGAAGCTCCGTCTGAGTCTCTGCCCCTTGCGCACCAACTTAATATCCTAGCCCTGCTCCACCTTTTCCGCCTGACAGTTCTCCTCTGGGTCCCTCTGCCCCCCTGGGTCTCTTCCTTCCGGGATTCTTCTGACGCTGACCCCCCTGACTCCCCTGTCTCCTTGCGCCGGGCTTTAGGACCTGGCTCCCTTTCCAGGCTGCCTACTGCGCCACCTTCCTGTGCATTTGAACTTGGCGCGCGCGCCCAACCTTCCACTTTCCGTCTAACCGTCACTTCGCTCCCCGATGAAGGTGTGGCCACTCCTGACTCGTGCCCTCCCTCCTGTTGCGAGCTGCCAGCGCTTGCTCCCTGGCGCTCTTCCTCTTTCCTACTCTCTGTCGGTGACGTTGGTCCCGATCTCCAACTGCTCCCCTCTGAGTCCCCTCTGGCTCTTTCTTCCTGGGGTGTCCCCCTAGTCTCCCCCCTTGCCCTGGCCACTGGTGCTCCTTTTTGTGAATCTTCTGATTCACTGGAAAGACTCGGAGATCTCGGGTCGTCGTCATCACTCATCCTTTCTTCTGCCTCCTCCCCCTCGCTCTCTGTTTCCTCCCTTGCCGTTGCCTCTGCTCCTGAACCCCTGACATCCATCCCCCCCTCGAAGCCCCCTCTTCCCCCCTCCCCTCCTTCCGGTGCGGGAACTGGGTGCTGCAGTGTCAAGGGGACGAATGTCGGGTACAGTTCGCTTCCCATGGCGGGCCTCCATCCGAAGTCTTCCGGTTCTTCCTCCCTGCTCTCGTCGACGACGGTCACCTCTGCTTCCATCTCTGTGCCGCCGTGCTCGAAACCCTGGTCGTCCCCGAAAACGTCCATGTCTGTCTCTCCCTCGCTTCCTTCTGGAGGCGTTGCTCGTCCTGGACCCTCCAGCCACTTCCTGCGCCACTGCTCCTCTGGTCGATCATCCCACCAATACGGGGGTTCTGAAGCAGATCCCGAGGGCGACCCCTCCGGGGAACGGGCGTCTCGTGTCGGTTCCTCATCCGAGTCGAACCCCCGGAACGTGCTGGCTGAAAGCGTGGGCGTGAAAAGCCAGTCGTCGAAAAAGTCCGCTGGCATTGGCCTATGGGGGAAGAGGGCATGAAACTCTTCCTTGAGCAGAGGTTCATCTAAAGCGTAGCCCGGCACCCAACTGTTGGCACTGGCCGGGGTGCCCTCCTTAGCGAGAAGGTATTCTACCCCCTCTTCCCCCCATCTGGAGTCCAAAATCTCCGTGACTTCGTTGAGGCGCACCTCCTGTGCCACTCCCCGTTGCCTGGTTCCCTCTCGGAGCGGACTCGGCGCCGTTCCGGGTTCCTGAAACCTGTGCGGTTCCTTGTAGGGAGTGAGCACCGATCTGTGGAACACCGGATGCATTCTGGAACCCTCCGGAAGCGCCAGCCTGAAGGCCACCGGGTTGACCTGCTCTTCGACTTGGTAGGGCCCCGGTTGCTTATGCCCTAGTTTCTTCTTGGCCAACGACCTGGCCGGCACTGCGTGGGCTGCTAACCAGACCCAGTCTCCCACATGGATCTCTTCGCCAACCCTTCTGTGTTTGTCTTCCTGTACCTTGTATGCGTGTTTGGCCAGCTCCAGGTGCCGCCGCAGCTGATCGTGGACCTCCTGCAACTCCGACGCGAACGCATCTGCTGTCTGCGGCTCACCCTCCACCAGTCTTTCCAGTCCCGGGAAGGTTCTGGGGTGCCTCCCGTTGTTGGCGAAGAACGGCGTGACCCCCGTGGACACGTGCTTCGTGTTGTTGTAGGCGAACTCGGCGAGCGGCAGGTAATCCACCCACGTCGCAGGCTGTTGATTCGCATAGCATCTCAGGTACTGCTGCATGATGGCATTGACCCGCTCCGCTTGCCCGTTGGTCTGCGGGTGTCTCGCCGACGCCAGGTTGATCTTGATGTTTAGGAAGCCCATCAGCTTCTGCCAGAAATTCGAGATGAACTGCCGCCCTCGGTCGGACAGAATAGACCGTGGCAGACCGTGAACCTTGAACACGTGGTCTATGAACAGTTTGGCGGTTTGTTCCGCCGTGGCCACCTTCGCACACGGGATGAAATGTGCCATCTTGGAGAACAAGTCCACCACCACCAGCACGGCCGTCTTGCCCCTCGAGCTGGGCAGATCCGTGACGAAGTCCAGGGCGACTCTCTCCCATGGCTCGACCGGAGTTTGCAGCGGTTCCAACAGTCCGGCTGGCGGTCTGTGCACTGGTTTGGCCCTCTGGCAGGTGTCGCACCTCGCCACGTAGTCCGTGACCTCCCCTCTCATTCCGGGCCACCAGAAATCCCTGGCGACTAATTCCACCGTCTTCTCCTTGCCAAAGTGCCCGGCAGTGGGCGCGTCGTGCAGCTGATGCAGTACCTTGGCGCGAAGTTCGTCTCCCGGCACGTAGATGGCCCCTTTGCGGATGAGCAATCCATCTCTCAGCTGGAACCCGTCGGTCGCTGCCGTGCCCCTTTGCATCTCTGCCATCTTTGCTTGCGCGAAGGAGTCATTCTGCAACGCTCGTCGCACCGCCTCCAGGTCCACTGTCGCCGCCGCGCACGCCCACACTGTTGGTGCGAAGATGTGCATGGCGGCCGCTGGCGTGGCGTCCTCCAGATACTGTGGCTTACGGGAGAGCGCGTCCGCCATGATGTTGGTGTCCCCCGGGACATACTCTATGCGGAAATCGAAGTTCGCAAAGAACTCAGCCCAACGTATCTGCCTCTGGTTCAGGAACTGTGCCGTGCACCAGTGCTCTAGATTCTTGTGGTCCGTGCAGACCTGCACCGTGTGCTTGGCTCCAATCAGGAAGTGCCTCCATGCTTTGAACGCTGCATGAATAGCCAGCAACTCCCTGTCCCAGATGGTGTAGTTCTGTTCGGACTTGCTGAGCTTCCTGGAGTAAAACGCTCCGGGCCTCCAAACCCCCTGCGGGTCCTTCTGCAGCAGGACTGCTCCGACGGCCCTGTCCGAGGCGTCTGTTTCAACTCTCATCGGCCTGCTGGGGTCGACATGAAGCAGCTGTTCCTCCGACGCGAAAAGACGCTTGAGTGCCTGAAAGGACTGCTCCGCCTGCGCTGTCCAGATGAACTTCTTTTTCTTGGAACTGAGCGTGTCCGTGATGGCCGCTGTCTGCATAGCGAAGCCTTTGATGAACTTGCGATAGAAGTTCGCGAAGCCGACAAACCGTTGGACCTCCTTCCGGTTGCGTGGGCTTTTCCAATCCAACACCGCTCGAACCTTGGCGCTGTCCATGGCGAGCCCCTTGTCAGACAACTTGTAGCCCAGGAAATCCACCTCCGTCACGTCGAATTGGCACTTCTCCAGCTTGGCGTAAAGCCTATGTTGCTGGAGCCTGCTCAGCACTTCCCTGACGTGTCTGTCATGCTCCTGCTGCGATTCCGAAAAGATCAGGATGTCATCCAAGAAACAGACGCACGTCTTGTAGAGGAGCCCCGCCAACACGTGATGCATGAAAGCTTGAAAAACGTGGGAGCCATTTTGCAATCCAAAAGGCATAACTCTATATTCGTAGGTGCCCAGGGGCGTGAACATGGCTGTCTTCCACTCATCTCCTTCCCGCATGCGAATGAGGTTGTACGCCCCTCGCAGGTCCAACTTGGTGAACACGCTGCCCTTGCGTACTTTTGCGAGGAGGTCGTCGATTCGGGGCATGGGGAAGTCCGATGGCTTGGTGACACTGTTCAAAATGCGGTAGTCCACTACGAGTCTTTTTTGGGGCGTGTCTCGCTTCTTCACAAAGAATACAGGACTGCCCCCCACTGCCTGGGACTCTCGGATGAAACCGCGCTTCAAATTATGATCTATGAACTCTTTGAGTTCCTGCAGTTCGTCTTCAGACATGGAATACAGCTTCCCTTTGGGCAGCGCCGCCCCCGGCAGCAGGTCAATTTTGCAGTCATATGGTCTGTGGGGGGGTAGCTTGTCTGCCTCCTTCTCGCAGAAAACCTCCAAAAATTCTGCGTACTTGTGGGGAATCGCTTGCAGCGTGCCTAGCAGCAGCTGTGACTCCTCTTGCTCCCCTTCCTGCTGGTGCATGATGCAGTGTTCAGCACAAAAGGAAGAGCCGAAGGTCAGCTGCCTCTGGTACCAAGCCAGCGTCGGGCTGTGCTTGTCCAGCCAACTCATGCCCAATACAATAGGCGTGTCCGAGAGTTGAGTGACGTTGAAGCTGATGATTTCCCTGTGATTTCCAAGCCGCAGCACCATAGGTGGCGTCTGCTTCACCACTTGCCCCCCTAACAGCTCCCTGCCATCCACCGTGACAACCTGCAGGGGCAGCGTGGCAGGCAGCAACTGTATAGCGTGCCGGTCGACAAAGTCCTGCCCTATGAAGTCTGCATTGCTTCCCGAGTCGACGGTGATTGGCACGTCCATGGTGATTCCATTGGGTAGCTGGAGCGATGCGGTGAGCCTCACTACTGGCTTGGGCGGGAGGGGGTCCATGGGCGGTAAAATCTCTGGGGACTGCTTCACTGACACGTCTGGCTGGGCCCCAGTTCCTCTTCCTCCAGCCAGACATCGTCGTTTCCCTGCTGTGGTTCTCCGTGCTGCGTTGCTGCAGTCACCATTGCTGAGGCTGCAGTGTGCTTTTGGAGCCTCCGGGGACACTCTTTCGCCATATGCCCTGGATCCTCGCAGATATAACACTTCCTGTTCCCTCTAGGAGGCTTCGCTTTCACTGCTGCCGATGCTAGGGCTCTGGCTGCTGACTGAGCCCTTGCACTCCCAACCTCCATCGGTTCCACCCCTCCCCCTGTTGGAGGCGTGGATTGCGCACGCGCTGCTTCTCTGGGAAGGAAGGAGGAGCCCCTGGCTGGTTCGCGCCCGCTGCGCCCTTCGTCCCTGCTCCACGGACGTTCTTCCAGCCGCACCCCCACCGCCAGCGCCTTCTGAACGATCTCCTGCGTGGTCCGGGGTCTCTCCCCCCTCGCAATCTCATCTTTAACCGAGTTGTGCAAGCCCTCCCAAAAAAGGTCTCTGACAGGAGCCGAATCTCTGTCCCATTCCAGGGCACTGACCAAAGCGAAAAAGCGGGCATGATACTGCCTTACGCTGGCCCTCCCTTGCCTTAGTCCATGCACCTCCTTTCGGGCAAGATCCACGTCAATGCTTGATAAAAAACAGCCATCCATCGCTTTAATAAAGGCGTCCGCATTTTGGAGCGCAGGATCCTTATCTCTCCACAAATTGCGCAGCCATGCTTTTGCGTCTCCATGCAAATGGGACATGATGAACCCCACTTTCTCTTGTTCATCTCTAAAGTCTTTGTGCAGTAGTTGCAGTGCACACATTACGTCTGCTCTAAAGTTGGGGTACTGTTGCAAATTCCCATCGAAGTGCGAGACCAGACCGCCTGTGCGTCTCCCCAACCCAATCCCCTCTGATTTGGGTGTCTGTTGCCCTTGCTTCGTAAGCACGTCCAACCTGACCTGGAGATCCCTGTAGGCGGCAGCTGCTTCCTCCTCTCTCTTCCTGGACGCCAGCGCCTCGGCATTCAGTCGTGAAACTGCTTCTCTGAGTTCCGTTATTTGCTGTTCGGCCGTCATATTGTCTGCCGTTCGTGAGCTCTCTTGTAGGCACCCGCTTTCCCTCCTCTCCGCGAGGCCCTGGATGCCCACAATTTGATGAGACGGAGCTTACTGTCAGGGTTACTTCCAGATCCTAGCTCACAGAGGATCACGCTAGCCAGCGATCGTTAAATAAAAGTCTTTATTGAGTTACAGTCTCCATTCTCAAGCTGCTGCGTGCAACCCTACGTCTTATGCTTAGATCGGCGAAGCTCCGTCTGAGTCTCCGCCCCTTGCGCACCAACTTAATATCCTAGCCCTGCTCCACCTTTTCCGCCTGACAGTTCTCCTCTGGGTCCCTCTGCCCCCCTGGGTCTCTTCCTTCCGGGATTCTTCTGACGCTGACCCCCCTGACTCCCCTGTCTCCTTGCGCCGGGCTTTAGGACCTGGCTCCCTTTCCAGGCTGCCTACTGCGCCACCTTCCTGTGCATTTGAACTTGGCGCGCGCGCCCAACCTTCCACTTTCCGTCTAACCGTCACTTCGCTCCCCGATGAAGGTGTGGCCACTCCTGACTCGTGCCCTCCCTCCTGTTGCGAGCTGCCAGCGCTTGCTCCCTGGCGCTCTTCCTCTTTCCTACTCTCTGTCGGTGACGTTGGTCCCGATCTCCAACTGCTCCCCTCTGAGTCCCCTCTGGCTCTTTCTTCCTGGGGTGTCCCCCTAGTCTCCCCCCTTGCCCTGGCCACTGGTGCTCCTTTTTGTGAATCTTCTGATTCACTGGAAAGACTCGGAGATCTCGGGTCGTCGTCATCACTCATCCTTTCTTCTGCCTCCTCCCCCTCGCTCTCTGTTTCCTCCCTTGCCGTTGCCTCTGCTCCTGAACCCCTGACATCCATCCCCCCCTCGAAGCCCCCTCTTCCCCCCTCCCCTCCTTCCGGTGCGGGAACTGGGTGCTGCAGTGTCAAGGGGACGAATGTCGGGTACAGTTCGCTTCCCATGGCGGGCCTCCATCCGAAGTCTTCCGGTTCTTCCTCCCTGCTCTCGTCGACGACGGTCACCTCTGCTTCCATCTCTGTGCCGCCGTGCTCGAAACCCTGGTCGTCCCCGAAAACGTCCATGTCTGTCTCTCCCTCGCTTCCTTCTGGAGGCGTTGCTCGTCCTGGACCCTCCAGCCACTTCCTGCGCCACTGCTCCTCTGGTCGATCATCCCACCAATACGGGGGTTCTGAAGCAGATCCCGAGGGCGACCCCTCCGGGGAACGGGCGTCTCGTGTCGGTTCCTCATCCGAGTCGAACCCCCGGAACGTGCTGGCTGAAAGCGTGGGCGTGAAAAGCCAGTCGTCGAAAAAGTCCGCTGGCATTGGCCTATGGGGGAAGAGGGCATGAAACTCTTCCTTGAGCAGAGGTTCATCTAAAGCGTAGCCCGGCACCCAACTGTTGGCACTGGCCGGGGTGCCCTCCTTAGCGAGAAGGTATTCTACCCCCTCTTCCCCCCATCTGGAGTCCAAAATCTCCGTGACTTCGTTGAGGCGCACCTCCTGTGCCACTCCCCGTTGCCTGGTTCCCTCTCGGAGCGGACTCGGCGCCGTTCCGGGTTCCTGAAACCTGTGCGGTTCCTTGTAGGGAGTGAGCACCGATCTGTGGAACACCGGATGCATTCTGGAACCCTCCGGAAGCGCCAGCCTGAAGGCCACCGGGTTGACCTGCTCTTCGACTTGGTAGGGCCCCGGTTGCTTATGCCCTAGTTTCTTCTTGGCCAACGACCTGGCCGGCACTGCGTGGGCTGCTAACCAGACCCAGTCTCCCACATGGATCTCTTCGCCAACCCTTCTGTGTTTGTCTGCCTGTACCTTGTATGCGTGTTTGGCCAGCTCCAGGTGCCGCCGCAGCTGATCGTGGACCTCCTGCAACTCCGACGCGAACGCATCTGCTGTCTGCGGCTCCCCCTCCACCAGTCTTTCCAGTCCCGGGAAGGTTCTGGGGTGCCTCCCGTTGTTGGCGAAGAACGGCGTGACCCCCGTGGACACGTGCTTCGTGTTGTTGTAGGCGAACTCGGCGAGCGGCAGGTAATCCACCCACGTCGCAGGCTGTTGATTCGCATAGCATCTCAGGTACTGCTGCATGATGGCATTGACCCGCTCCGCTTGCCCGTTGGTCTGCGGGTGTCTCGCCGACGCCAGGTTGATCTTGATGTTTAGGAAGCCCATAAGCTTCTGCCAGAAATTCGAGATGAACTGCCGCCCTCGGTCGGACAGAATAGACCGTGGCAGACCGTGAACCTTGAACACGTGGTCTATGAACAGTTTGGCGGTTTGTTCCGCCGTGGCCACCTTCGCACACGGGATGAAATGTGCCATCTTGGAGAACAAGTCCACCACCACCAGCACGGCCGTCTTGCCCCTCGAGCTGGGCAGATCCGTGACGAAGTCCAGGGCGACTCTCTCCCATGGCTCGACCGGAGTTTGCAGCGGTTCCAACAGTCCGGCCGGCGGTCTGTGCACTGGTTTGGCCCTCTGGCAGGTGTCGCACCTCGCCACGTAGTCCGTGACCTCCCCTCTCATTCCGGGCCACCAGAAATCCCTGGCGACTAATTCCACCGTCTTCTCCTTGCCAAAGTGCCCGGCAGTGGGCGCGTCGTGCAGCTGATGCAGTACCTTGGCGCGAAGTTCGTCTCCCGGCACGTAGATGGCCCCTTTGCGGATGAGCAATCCATGTCTCAGCTGGAACCCGTCGGTCGCTGCCGTGCCCCTTTGCATCTCTGCCATCTTTGCTTGCGCGAAGGAGTCATTCTGCAACGCTCGTCGCACCGCCTCCAGGTCCACTGTCGCCGCCGCGCACGCCCACACTGTTGGTGCGAAGATGTGCATGGCGGCCGCTGGCGTGGCGTCCTCCAGATACTGTGGCTTACGGGAGAGCGCGTCCGCCATGATGTTGGTGTCCCCCGGGACATACTCTATGCGGAAATCGAAGTTCGCAAAGAACTCAGCCCAACGTATCTGCCTCTGGTTCAGGAACTGTGCCGTGCACCAGTGCTCTAGATTCCTGTGGTCCGTGCAGACCTGCACCGTGTGCTTGGCTCCAATCAGGAAGTGCCTCCATGCTTTGATGAAGGTGTGGCTACTCCTGACTCGTGCCCTCCCTCCTGTTGCGAGCTGCCAGCGCTTGCTCCCTGGCGCTCTTCCTCTTTCCTACTCTCTGGTGGTGACGTTGGTCCCGATCTCCAACTGCTCCCCTCTGAGTCCCCTCCGGCTCTTTCTTCCTGGGGTGTCCCCCTAGTCCCCCCCCTTGCCCTGGCCACTGGTGCTCCTTTTTGTGAATCTTCTGATTCACTGGAAAGACTCGGAGATCTCGGGTCGTCGTCATCACTCATCCTTTCTTCTGCCTCCTCCCCCTCGCTCTCTGTTTCCTCCCTTGCCCTCGCCTCTGCTCCTGAACCCCTGACAGTTACGTTTAGGGTTAGGGTTAGGGTTTGGGTTAGCGTTTCTGTTAGGCAGGGTTACGGATAGTGTTACGGTTAGGGTTAGGGACAGGTTTAGGGTTAGGGTTAGGGATAGGGATAGCGTTTCAGTTAGGGTTAGCGTTTTGGTTAGGGTTAGGGTTAGGGTTAGGATTGGCTTAGGGTTAGGGTTAGGGTTAGGGTTAGGGTTAGGTTTAGGGTTAGCGTTTCGGTTACGCTTAGGGTTAAGGTTAGCGTTACGGTTAGGGTTAGCGTTAGGGTTAGGGCTACGGTTAGGGTTAGGGTTAGCGTTTCGATAAGGGTTAGGATTGGGTTAGGGTTAAGGTTAGGGTTAGGGTTAGGGTTAGGGTTAAGGTTAGGGTTAGGGTTAGGGTTTGGGTTTGGGTTTGGATTTGGGTTTGGGTTAGGGCTAGGATTGGGTTAGGGTTAGGGTTAGGGTAAGGGTTGTGTTAGGGTTCGTGTTTCGGTTAGGGTTAGGGTTAGGGTTGGGGTTAGGCTTTGGGTTAGGGTTAGGGTTAGGGTTAGGGTTAGGGTTAGGGTTAGGGTTAGCGTTAGCGTTTCGGTTAGGCTTAGGGTTAAGGTTAGTGTTACGGTTAAGGTTAGGGTTAGGGTTACGGATACGGTTACGGTTAGGGTTAGGGTTAGGGTTAGGGTTAGGGTTAGGGTTACGGTTACGGTTACGGTTACGGTTAGCGTTTCGGTTAGGGTTAGGATTGGGATAGGGTTAAGGTTAAGGTTAGGGTTAGGGTAAGGGTAAGGGTTAATGTCAGAGCTGCTTCCAGATCCTAGCTCACAGAGGATCACGCTAGCTAGCGATCATTAAGTAAAAGTCTTTATTGAGTTACAGTTTCCATTCTCAAGCTGCTGCGTGCAGCTCTACGTCTTAAGGGTTAGACCGGCGAAGCTCCGTCTGAGTCTCCGCCCCCTGTTCACCAGCTAAGTACCCTAGCCTTACTCCACCTTTTCCGCCTGACCGTTCTTCTCTGGGTCCCTCTGCCCCCCGTGGTCTCTTCCTTTCGGGACGCTTCTGACGCTGACCCCCCGGGCTTTAGGACCTGGCTCCCTTTCCGGGCTGCTTACTGCGCCACCTTCCTGTGTGTTTGAACTTGGCGCGCCTGCCCAACCTTCCACTTTCCGCCTGACCGTTTCCTCGCTCCCCGATGGAGCTGTGACCACTCCTGACTCATGCCCTCCCTCCTGCTGCGAGCTGCCAGAGCTCGGTACCTGGCGCCCTTCCTCTCCACTGCGTTCTGTTGGTGATGCTGGCCCCGATTTCCAACTGCTGCTCTCTAAGGCCCCTCTGGGCCCATCTTCCTGGGGTGTCCCCCTAAGCTCCCCCCTTGCTCTGGCCACTGGCGCTCCTTCCTGTGAATCTTCGGATTCACTGGAAAGACTCGGAGATCTCGGGTCGTCGTCATCACTCATCTTTTCTTCTGCCTCCTCCCCCTCGCTCTCTGTTTCCTCCCTTGCCCTCGCTTCTGCTCCTGAACCCCTGACAGGGTTAGGGTTAGGGTTAGGGTTAGGGTTAGGGTTAGGGTTAGGGTTAGGGTTAGGATTGGGTTAGGCTTAGGGTTAGGGTTGGGTTAGCGTTCGCGTTTCGGTTAGGGTTAGGGTTAGGGTTAGGGTTAGGGTTAGGGTTGAGGTTAGGGTTAGGGTTACAGATAGTGTTACGGTTAGGGTTAGAGTCACGTTTAGGGTTAGGGTTAGGGTTAGGGTTAGGGTTAGGGTTAGGGTTAGGGTTAGCGTTTCGGTTAGGGTTAGGGTTAGGGTTACGGTTAGGGTTCCGGTTAGGGTTAGGGTTAGGGTTAGGGTTAGGGTTACGGTTACGGTTACGGTTAGCGCTACGGTTACGGTTAGCGTTTCGGTTAGGGTTAGCGTTTCGGTTAGGATTAGGATTGGGTTAGGGTTAAGGTTAAGGTTAGGGTTAGGGTTAGGATAAGGATAAGGGTAAGGGTAAGGGTTAGGGTTAGGGTTAGGGTTAGGGTTAGGGTTAGGGTTAGGGTTAGGGTTAGGGTTAGGGTTAGGGTTAGGTTTAGGGTTAGGGTTAGTGTTTCGGTTAGGCTTTGGGTTACGGGTAGTGTTACGGTTAGGGTTAGGGTCAGGTTTAGGGCTTGGGTTAGGGTTAGGGTTAGGGTTAGGGTTAGGGTTAGCGTTTCGGTTAGGGTTAGGGTTAGGGTTAGGGTTAGGGTTAAGGTTAGTGTTACGGTTTTGGTTAGGGTTAGGGTTAGGGTTAGGGTTAGGGTTAGGGTTAGGGTTAGGGTTAGAGTTAGGGTTAGGGTTAGGGTTAGGGTTAGGGTTAGGGTTACGGTTAGGGTTAGGGTTAGGGTTAGGGTTAGCGTTTCGGTTAGGGTTAGCGTTTCGGTTAGGGTTAGGATTGGGTTACGGTTAAGCTTAAGGTTAGGGTTAGGGTTAGGGTTAGGGTTAGGGTTAGGGTTAGGGTTAGGGTTAGGGTTAGGGTTAGGGTTAGGGTTAGGGTTCGGGTTCGGGTTAAGGTTAGTGTTACGGTTAGGGTTAGGATTGGGGTTAGGGTTGGCCTTTCGGTTAGGGTTAGGGTTGGGGTTAGGGTTAGGGTTAGGGTTAGGGTTAGGGTTAGGGTTAGGGTTACGGTTACGGTTACGGTTAGGGTTAGGTTTCGCGTTTCGGTTAGGGTTAGGGTTAGGCTTTTGGTTAGGGTTAGGGTTAGGGTTAGCGTTAGGGTTACGGTTAGTGTTACGGTTAGGATTGGGGTTAGGGTTAGCGTTTTGGTTAGGCTTAGGGTTACGGTTAGTGTTAGTGTTAGGGTTAGGGTTAGGGTAGGGTTAGGGTTAGGGTTAGGGTTAGGGTTAGGGTTAGGGTTAGGGTTAGGGTTAGGGTTAGGGTAAGGGTTAGGGTTAGGGTTAGGGTTAGGGTTAGGATTGGGTTAGGCTTAGGGTTAGGGTTGGGTTAGCGTTCGCGTTTCGGTTAGGGTTAGGTTTAGGGTTAGGGTTAGCGTTTGGGTTAGGGTTAGGGTTTCGGTTAGGGTTAGGGTTAGGGTTAGGGTTGGGGTTAGGGTTAGGGTTAGGGTTAGGGTTAGCGTTACGGTTTGGGTTAGGGTTAGGGTTAGGGTTAGCGTTTCGTTTAGGCTTTGGGTTACGGATAGTGTTACGGTTAGGGTTAGGGTCAGGTTTAGGGTTAGGGTTAGGGTTAGGGTTAGGGTTAGGGTTAGGGTTAGGGTTAGGGTTAGGGTTACGGTTACGGTTACGGTTAGGGTTAGGGTTAGGGTTAGGGTTAGGGTTAGCGTTTCGGTTAGGGTTAGCGTTTCGGTTAGGGTTAGGATTGGGTTACGGTTAAGGTAAAGGTTAGGGTTAGGGTAAGGGTAAGGGTAAGGGTAAGGGTTAGGGTTAGGGTTAGGGTTAGGGTTACGGTTAGGGTTAGGATTGGGGTTAGGATTGGGGTTAGGGTTGGCCTTTCGGTTCGGGTTAGGCTTAGGCTTTTGGTTAGGGTTAGGGTTAGGGTTAGCGTTAGCGTTAGCGTTAGGGTTACGGTTAGGGTTACGGTTAGGGTTAGGGTTAGGGTTAGGGTTAGCGTTTTGGTTAGGCTTAGGGTTACGGTTAGTGTTAGGGTTAGGGTTAGGGTTAGGGTTAGGGTAGGGTTAGGGTTAGGGTTACGGTTACGGTTAGGGTTAGGGTTAGGGTTAGGGTTAGGGTTAGGGTTAGGGTTAGGGTTAGGGTTAGGGTTACGGTTACGGTTAGCGTTTCGGTTAGGGTTAGGATTGGGATAGGGTTAAGGTTAAGGTTAGGGTTAGGGTAAGGGTAAGGGTTAATGTCAGAGCTGCTTCCAGATCCTAGCTCACAGAGGATCACGCTAGCTAGCGATCATTAAGTAAAAGTCTTTATTGAGTTACAGTTTCCATTCTCAAGCTGCTGCGTGCAGCTCTACGTCTTAAGGGTTAGACCGGCGAAGCTCCGTCTGAGTCTCCGCCCCCTGTTCATCAGCTAAGTACCCTAGCCTTACTCCACCTTTTCCGCCTGACCGTTCTTCTCTGGGTCCCTCTGCCCCCCGTGGTCTCTTCCTTTCGGGACGCTTCTGACGCTGACCCCCCGGGCTTTAGGACCTGGCTCCCTTTCCGGGCTGCTTACTGCGCCACCTTCCTGTGTGTTTGAACTTGGCGCGCCTGCCCAACCTTCCACTTTCCGCCTGACCGTTTCCTCGCTCCCCGATGGAGCTGTGACCACTCCTGACTCATGCCCTCCCTCCTGCTGCGAGCTGCCAGAGCTCGGTACCTGGCGCCCTTCCTCTCCACTGCGTTCTGTTGGTGATGCTGGCCCCGATTTCCAACTGCTGCTCTCTAAGGCCCCTCTGGGCCCATCTTCCTGGGGTGTCCCCCTAAGCTCCCCCCTTGCTCTGGCCACTGGCGCTCCTTCCTGTGAATCTTCGGATTCACTGGAAAGACTTGGAGATCTCGGGTCGTCGTCATCACTCATCTTTTCTTCTGCCTCCTCCCCCTTGCTCTCTGTTTCCTCCCTTGCCCTCGCTTCTGCTCCTGAACCCCTGACAGGGTTAGGGTTAGGGTTAGGGTTAGGGTTAGGGTTAGGGTTAGGATTGGGTTAGGCTTAGGGTTAGGGTTGGGTTAGCGTTCGCGTTTCGGTTAGGGTTAGGGTTAGGGTTAGGGTTAGGGTTGAGGTTAGGGTTAGGGTTACAGATAGTGTTACGGTTAGGGTTAGAGTCACGTTTAGGGTTAGGGTTAGGGTTAGGGTTAGGGTTAGGGTTAGGGTTAGCGTTTCGGTTAGGGTTAGGGTTAGGGTTACGGTTAGGGTTCCGGTTAGGGTTAGGGTTAGGGTTAGGGTTAGGGTTACGGTTACGGTTACGGTTACGGTTACGGTTACGGTTAGCGCTACGGTTACGGTTAGCGTTTCGGTTAGGGTTAGCGTTTCGGTTAGGATTAGGATTGGGTTAGGGTTAAGGTTAAGGTTAGGGTTAGGGTTAGGATAAGGATAAGGGTAAGGGTAAGGGTAAGGGTAAGGGTTAGGGTTAGGGTTAGGGTTAGGGTTAGGGTTAGGGTTAGGATTGGGTTAGGGTTAGTGTCAGGGGTTCAGGAGCAGAGACGCAGAGAAGGGAGGAAGCAGAGAGCGAGGGGGAGGAATCCGAAGGGAAAATGAGTGATGATGACGACCCGAGATCTCCAAGCCTAAGCAGTGAGTCAGAGGACTCCCAAAAGGGAGCCCCAGTGAGCAGAGCAAGGGGGGGATCCGGGGGGACACCCCAGGAGGAAGGGAACAGAGGAGATTCAGAGAGTAGCAGCTGGAAGTCGGGACCCACGCTCATAACTGAGGGCGGCAGCAGCTGGAAGTCGGGACCCACGCTCAAGACTGAGAGCAGCAGGGAGGAAGGTAGCCAGGCATCGGGTTCCGGAGGCTGTCAGCAGGAGGGAGGGCACGAGTCAGGGGTGGTCACGCCCTCCTCAGAGAGCGAGGCAACGGTTAAGAGGAAAGTAGAGAGTTGGGCGCGCGCGCCAAGTTCAAATGCAGCGGAAGCTGGAGCAGTAAGCAGCCCGGAGAGTGAGCCAGGTCCCAAAGCCCGCCGCAAGGAGGCAGAAGGATCAGGGGGGTCAGCGTCAGAGGAGAGTAGAAGGGAGGAGGCCCAGGGGGGCAGAAGGACCCAGAGACGTAGGGAGAGGCGAAGGAGGTGGAGCAAGGCTAGGGTATTAAGCTGGTGTGCAAGAGGCGGGGACTCAGACGGGTCTTCGCCGACCTAGGGCAGAAGGTGTAGAGCTGCACGCTGCAGTTCGGAAATGAAACCTGTAACTTAATAAAGACTCTTATAAAGTGAACGCTGGCGGACTTGGTCCTATGTGAGCTGGGACTGGGTGGCAGCTCAGACAGTAAGACCCGTCTCAGAAAAGCTTCGGACACCTGATATCTCGCAGCGGAGAGAGAGGCAGCTGGAGGAGGGGATCGGTGTTTGGGAGCAAGCTCACGACGGTTAGCAGAGATGACGGAAGCAGAGACAGTTGCAGCGCTGCAACAGGCAGTTACCCAATTGAACGCGGAGGTACTGGCATCCAAGAAGAGGGAGGAGGATGCGGCAGCCGCCTACAGAGATCTCCACGCCAGGTTTGAAGCATGGGTTAAACACGGGCAGCCAGGACCCAGACCGGAGGGGGTTGGGTTGGCACGGAGAGCAGGAGGGCTTGTGGCTCACTTCGATGGGAATTTACAACAGTACCCCAATTTTCGAGCAGACGTAATGTGCGCACTGCAACTGCTGGCAAAAGACTTTAGAGATGAGGAAGAGAAAGTGGGGTTCATACTATCCCATTTGCATGGGGATGCTAAAGCGTGGCTACGCAATTTGTGGAGGGATAAAGATCCGGCGCTTCAGAATGCAGATGCCTTTATCAAAGCGATGGATGCGTGTTTTTTGTCTACTATTGATGTGGATCTTGCCCGACGGGAGATTCATGGACTAAAACAAGGGAGGGCAAGCGTCCGGCAGTACCACGCCCGCTTTTTTGCGCTGGTCAGTGCCTTAGAGTGGGACCGGGATTCGCCCCCTGTCAGAGACCTGTTCTGGGAGGGTCTAAGCTCTGCGGTCAAGGATGAAATTGCAAGGGGGGAGAGGCCCCGAAGCACGCAGGAGGTGGTCCAAAGGGCGCTGACTGTGGGGGTGAGGCTGGAAGAACGTCCATGGTGCAGAGATGAAGGACGTGGAGGGCGCGAAGCAGCGAGAAGTTTCTCTTTCGTTCCAAGAGAAGCAGCGCGTGCGCAATCCACACCTCCGCCTGGAGGGGGAGGGGAACCGATGGAGGTTGGAGGTGCAAGGGCTCAGTCAGCAGCCAGAGCCCAAGCACCGACAGCAGTGAAAGCGAAGCCTCCTAGAGGGAACAGGAAGTGTTACATCTGCGAGGATCCAGGCCATTTGGCGAAAGAGTGTCCCCGGAGGCTCCACAAGCACACTGCAGCCTCAGCAATGGTGACTGCAGCAACGCAGCAAGGAGAACCACAGCAGGGAAACGACGATGTCTGGCTGGAGACAGAGGCACTGGGGCCCAGCCAGACGCATCAGTGAAGCAGTCCCCAGCGATCTTGCAACCCACGGACCCCCTCCCACCCAAACCAGTAGTGCAGCTCACAGCATCTCTCCAGCTACCCGATGGCGTCACTATCGAAGTGCCGCTTTCTGTGGATTCTGGAAGCAACGCAGACTTTATAGCGCAGGATTTTGTGGAGCAGCACGCTATACAGCTACTGCCTGCCACTCTGCCCCTGCAAGTCGTCACAGTGGATGGCAGAGAGTTGCTAGGGGGGCAGGTGGTGAAGCAAACGCCACCGATGGTGATGCGCCTTGGCAACCACAGGGAAGTCATCAGTTTTAATGTCACCCAACTGTCGGACACGCCCATTGTGTTGGGCATGAGTTGGCTGGACAGGCACAGTCCGACACTGGCTTGGTACCAGAGACAGCTGATCTTCGGCTCCTCTTATTGCGCAGAACACTGCATCCTGCCCAGACAGGAGGGAGAGGAGGAGGAATCACAACTGCAGTTGGGAACGTTGCAAGCAGTCCCCCACAAATACGCAGACTTTCTGGAGGTCTTCTGCGAGAAAGAGGCTGACAAGCTACCACCGCACAGGCAATATGACTGCAAGATTGACCTCCTACCAGGGGCGACGCTGCCGAAAGGGAAGCTGTATTCCATGTCTGAGGACGAATTACAGGAACTCAAACAGTTCATAGATCACAATTTGCAGCGCGGTTTCATCCGGGAGTCCAGGGCAGTAGGGGGCAGTCCTGTTTTCTTCGTGAAGAAGAAAGACACGCCCCAAAAAAGACTGGTGGTGGATTTTCGCCTCTTAAACAAGATGACCAAGCCTTCTGATTTCCCCATGCCCAGGATTGACGACCTACTAGCGACGGTGCGCAAGGGACGCGTGTTCACCAAGTTGGACCTGCGAGGTGCGTACAATCTCATCCGCATGAGGGAGGGCGATGAGTGGAAGACAGCCATGTTCACGCCTCTGGGCACCTACGAATACAGAGTGATGCCGTTTGGATTGCAAAACGGTTCTCACTGTTTCCAAGCTTTCATGCATCATGTGTTGGCGGGACTCCTTTACAAGAAGTGCGTCTGCTTTCTGGATGACATCCTGATATTCTCCGAATCGCAGCAAGCCCATGACCAAGATGTTCGGGAGGTGCTGAAGAGGCTGCAGCAGCATAGACTGTACGCCAAACTGGAGAAGTGCCAGTTCGACACGACGGAGGTGGATTTCTTGGGTTACAAGTTGTCGGACAAGGGGCTAGCCATGGACAGCGCCAAGGTTCGTGCGGTGTTGGATTGGAAGAGCCCGCGCAACCGGAAGGAGGTCCAGCGGTTTGTCGGCTTCGCCAACTTCTATCGCAAGTTTATCAAGGGGTTCGCGATGCAGACGGCGGCCATTACGGACACGCTAAGCTCCAAGAAAAAGAAATTCATCTGGACGGAGCAGGCGGAGCAGTCCTTTCAGGCACTCAAGCGTCTCTTCACGTCGGAAGAGCAACTGCTGCATATCGACCCCAGCAGACCGATGCGGGTAGAGACAGACGCGTCCGATAGAGCAGTGGGAGCTGTCCTGCTGCAAAGGGACCCACAGGGGGTCTGGAGGCCGGGAGCGTTCTACTCCAGAAAGCTCAGCAAGTCGGAGCAGAACTACACCATCTGGGACAGGGAGTTGCTGGCCATTCATGCAGCTTTCAAGGCGTGGAGGCACTTCCTGATCGGCGCCAAGCACACGGTGCAGGTCTGCACGGATCACAAGAATCTGGAGCACTGGCGCACGGCTCAGTTCCTGAACCAGAGGCAGATACGTTGGGCGGAGTTCTTTGCTGACTTCAATTTCCGAATAGAGTACGTCCCAGGCGACACCAACGTCATGGCGGATGCACTGTCCCGCAAACCGCAATACCTCGAAGAGGCGACGCCAGCGGCAGCCATGCACATCTTCGCGCCAACAGCGTGGGCGTGCGCTTCAGCCACAGTAGACCTGGATGCGGTGCGGCGGGCGTTGCAGGACGACTCCTTCGCGCAGGCGAAGATGGCAGAGGTGCACAAGGGCACGGCGAAGGGCGACGAGTTCCAGATACGAGACGGCTTGCTCTTACGTAAAGGGGCCATCTACGTGCCGGGAGACGAACTTCGCGCCAGGGTACTGCAGCAGCTGCACGACGCACCCACGGCCGGGCACTTTGGCACGGAAAAAACGGTGGAATTAGTCGCAAGGGACTTTTGGTGGCCCAGACTGAGAGGGGAAGTCGCGGACTACGTTGCGAGGTGCGACACCTGCCAGAGGGCCAAACCGGTGCACAAACCACCGGCGGGACTGCTGGAACCGCTGCAAACGCCGTTTGAACCGTGGGAGAGGGTGGCCCTGGACTTTGTTACGGATCTACCCAGCTCGAGAGGCAAGACAGCTGTACTAGTGGTGGTGGACTTGTTCACCAAGATGGCACATTTCATTCCGTGTGCGAAGGTGGCCACGGCGGAACAAACCGCCAAACTGTTCATAGATCACGTGTTCAAAGTGCATGGTCTGCCGCGGTCTATCCTGTCCGACCGCGGGCGCCAGTTCGTCTCGAATTTCTGGCAGAAGCTGATGAGTTTTCTAAATGTCAAGGTCGATCTGGCATCAGCAAGACACCCGC
>NC_138750.1:1794291-1801791 GCF_965113315.1 Podarcis vaucheri | reverse complement strand
TAGGGTAAGGGTAAGGGTTAGGGTTAGGGTTAAGGTTAGTGTTACGGTTAGGGTTAGGATTGGGGTTAGGTTTGGCCTTTCGGTTAGGGTTAGGGTTGGGGTTAGGGTATGGTTAGGGTTAGGGTTATGGTTAGGGTTAGGGTTACGGTTAGGGTTACGGTTAGGGTTAGGTTTCGCGTTTCGGTTAGGGTTAGGGTTAGGCTTTTCGTTAGGGTTAGGGTTAGGGTTAGGGTTAGGGTTAGGGTTAGGGTTAGGGTTACGGTTACGGTTAGGGTTACGGTTACCGTTTCATTTAGGGTTAGCGTTTCGGTTAGGGTTAGGATTGGGTTAGGGTTAAGGTATAGGTTAAGGTTAGGGTTAGGGTTAGGGTTAGGGTTAGGGTAAGGGTTAGGGTTAGGGTTAGGGTTAAGGTTAGTGTTACGGTTAGGGTTAGGATTGGGGTTAGGGTTGGCCTTTCGGTTAGGGTTAGGATTAGTGTTGGGGTTGGGGTTAGGGTATGGTTAGGGTTAGGGTTAGGGTTAGGGTTAGGGTTAGGGTTAGGGTTAGGGTTAGCGTTAGCGTTTCGGTTAGGCTTTGGGTTACGGATAGTGTTACGGTTAGGGTTAGGGTTAGGTTTAGGGTTAGGGTTAGGGTTAGGGTTAGCGTTTTGGTTAGGGTTACGGTTAGGATTGGGTTAGGGTTAGGGTTACTGTTACTGTTACTGTTACGGTTAGGGTTAGGGTTACGGTTACGGTTAGGGTTAGCGTTTCGATTAGAGTTAGGATTGGGTTAGGGTTAAGGTTAAGGTTAGGGTTACGATAAGGGTAAGGGTAAGGGTTAGGGTTAGGGTTAGGGTTAGGGTTAGGGTTAGGATTGGGTTAGGCTTAGGGTTAGGGTTGGGTTAGCGTTCGCGTTCCGGTTAGGGTTAGGGTTAGGGTTAGGGTTAGGGTTAACGTTACGGTTAGGGTTAGGGTTAGCGTTTGGGTTAGGGTTAGGGTTAGGGTTAGGGTTAGGGTTAGGGTTAGGGTTAGGGTTAGGATAGGGTTAGGGTTAGGGTTAGGGTTAGGGTTAGGGTTAGGGTTAGGGTTAGGGTTGAGGTTAGGGTTAGGGTTAGGGTTACGGATAGTGTTACGCTTAGGGTTAGGGTCACGTTTAGGGTTAGGGTTAGGGTTAGCGTTTCGTTTAGGGTTAGCGATTTGGTTGGGTTAGGGTTAGGATTGGGTTAGGGTTAGGGTTAGGGTTAGGGTTAGGGTTAGGGTTAGGGTTACGGTTACGGTTACGGTTAGCGTTAGGGTTACGGTTACGGTTACGGTTACGGTTACGGATAGCGTTTCGGTTAGGGTTAGCGTTTCGGTTTGGGTTAGGATTGGGTTAGGGTTAAGGTTAAGGTTAGCGTTAGGATAAGGGTAAGGGTAAGGGTAAGGGTTAGGGTTAGGGTTAGGGTTAGGGTTAGCGTTTGGGTTAGGGTTAGGGTTAGGGTTAGGGTTACGGTTACGGTTACGGTTATGGTTATGGTTACGGTTATGGTTACGGTTACGGTTACGGTTACGGTTACGGTTACGGTTACGGTTACGGTTACGGTTACGGTTACGGTTACGGTTACGGTTACTGTTACTGTTACTGTTACCGTTAGCGTTTCGGTTAGGGTTAGCGTTTCGGTTAGGGTTAGGATTGGGTTAGGGTTAAGGTATAGGTTAAGGTTAGGGTTAGGGTTAGGGTTAGGGTTAGGGTTAGGGTTAGGGTTAGGGTTAGGGTTAGGGTTAGGGTAAGGGTAAGGGTAAGGGTTAGGGTTAAGGTTAGTGTTACGGTTAGGGTTAGGATTGGGGTTAGGTTTGGCCTTTCGGTTAGGGTTAGGGTTGGGGTTAGGGTATGGTTAGGGTTAGGGTTAGGGTTAGGGTTAGGGTTACGGTTAGAGTTAGGTTTCGCGTTTCGGTTAGGGTTAGGGTTAGGCTTTTGGTTAGGGTTAGGGTTAGGGTTAGGGTTAGGGTTAGGGTTAGGGTTGGGGAGAGGGTTAGGGTTACGGTTACGGTTAGGGTTAGCGTATCAGTTAGGGTTAGGGTTAGGGTTAGGGTTAGGGTTAGGGTTACCGTTTCATTTAGGGTTAGCGTTTCGGTTAGGGTTAGGATTGGGTTAGGGTTAAGGTATAGGTTAAGGTTAGGGTTAGGGTTAGGGTTAGGGTTAGGGTTAGGGTTAGGGTTAGGGTTAGGGTTAGGGTTAGGGTAAGGGTTAGGGTTAGGGTTAGGGTTAGTGTTACGGTTAGGGTTAGGATTGGGGTTAGGGTTGGCCTTTCGGTTAGGGTTAGGGTTAGGGTTGGGGTTGGGGTTAGGGTATGGTTAGGGTTAGGGTTAGGGTTAGGGTTAGGGTTAGGGTTAGGGTTAGGGTTAGGGTTAGGGTTAGCGTTAGGGTTAGGGTTAGGGTTAGCGTTTCGGTTAGGCTTTGGGTTACGGATAGTGTTACGGTTAGGGTTAGGGTTAGGGTTAGGGTTAGCGTTTTGGTTAGGGTTACGGTTAGGATTGGGTTAGGGTTACGGTTACTGTTACGGTTAGGGTTAGGGTTAGGGTTAGGGTTACGGTTACGGTTACGGTTACGGTTAGGGTTAGCGTTTCGGTTAGGGTTAGCGTTTCAATTAGGGTTAGGATTGGGTTAGGGTTAAGGTTAAGGTTAGGGTTACGATAAGGGTAAGGCTAAGGGTTAGGGTTAGGGTTAGGGTTAGGGTAAGGGTAAGGGTTAGGGTTAGGGTTAGGGTTAGGGTTAGGGTTAGGGTTAGGGTTAGGGTTAGGATTGGGTTAGGCTTAGGGTTAGGGTTGGGTTAGCGTTCGCGTTCCGGTTAGGGTTAGGGTTAGGGTTTGGGATAGGGTTAGGGTTAGGGTTAGGGTTAGGGTTAGGGTTAGGGTTAGGGTTAGGGTTAGCGTTTGGGTTAGGGTTAGGGTTAGGGTTAGGGTTAGGGTTAGGGTTAGGATTGGGGTTAGGGTTGGCCTTTCGGTTAGGGTTAGGGTTAGGGTTAGGGTTAGGGTTAGTGTTAGGGTTACCGTTTCATTTAGGGTTAGCGTTTCGGTTAGGGTTAGGATTGGGTTAGGGTTAAGGTATAGGTTAAGGTTAGGGTTAGGGTTAGGGTTAGGGTTAGGGTTAGGGTTAGGGTTAGGGTTAGGGTTAGGGTTAGGATAGGGTTAGGGTTAGGGTTAGGGTTAGGGTTAGGGTTAGGGTTAGGGTTAGGGTTAGGGTTAGGGTTAGGGTTAGGGTTGAGGTTAGGGTTAGGGTTAGGGTTACGGATAGTGTTACGCTTAGGGTTAGGGTCACGTTTAGGGTTAGGGTTAGGGTTAGCGTTTCGTTTAGGGTTAGCGATTTGGTTGGGTTAGGGTTAGGATTGGGTTAGGGTTAGGGTTAGGGTTAGGGTTAGGGTTAGGGTTAGGGTTAGGGTTACGGTTACGGTTAGCGTTAGGGTTAGGGTTAGGGTTACGGTTACGGTTACGGTTAGGGATAGCGTTTTGGTTAGGGTTAGCGTTTCGGTTTGGGTTAGGATTGGGTTAGGGTTAAGGTTAAGGTTAGCGTTAGGATAAGGGTAAGGGTAAGGGTAAGGGTTAGGGTTAGGGTTAGGGTTAGGGTTAGCGTTTGGGTTAGGGTTAGGGTTACGGTTACGGTTACGGTTATGGTTACGGTTACGGTTACGGTTATGGTTACGGTTATGGTTACGGTTCCGGTTCCGGTTCCGGTTCCGGTTACTGTTACCGTTAGCGTTTCGGTTAGGGTTAGCGTTTCGGTTAGGGTTAGGATTGGGTTAGGGTTAAGGTATAGGTTAAGGTTAGGGTTAGGGTTAGGGTTAGGGTTAGGGTTAGGGTTAGGGTTAGGGTAAGGGTAAGGGTAAGGGTTAGGGTTAAGGTTAGTGTTACGGTTAGGGTTAGGATTGGGGTTAGGTTTGGCCTTTCGGTTAGGGTTAGGGTTGGGGTTAGGGTATGGTTAGGGTTAGGGTTAGGGTTAGCGTTAGGGTTACGGTTAGGGTTACGGTTAGAGTTAGGTTTCGCGTTTCGGTTAGGGTTAGGGTTAGGCTTTTGGTTAGGGTTAGGGTTAGGGTTAGGGTTAGGGTTAGGGTTGGGGAGAGGGTTAGGGTTACGGTTACGGTTAGGGTTAGCGTATCAGTTAGGGTTAGGGTTAGGGTTAGGGTTAGGGTTAGGGTTAGGGTTAGGGTTAGGGTTACCGTTTCATTTAGGGTTAGCGTTTCGGTTAGGGTTAGGATTGGGTTAGGGTTAAGGTATAGGTTAAGGTTAGGGTTAGGGTTAGGGTTAGGGTTAGGGTTAGGGTTAGGGTTAGGGTTAGGGTAAGGGTAAGGGTTAGGGTTAGGGTTAGGGTTAAGGTTAGTGTTACGGTTAGGGTTAGGATTGGGGTTAGGGTTGGCCTTTCGGTTAGGGTTAGGGTTAGGGTTGGGGTTGGGGTTAGGGTATGGTTAGGGTTAGGGTTAGGGTTAGGGTTAGGGTTAGGGTTAGGGTTAGGGTTAGGGTTAGGGTTAGGGTTAGCGTTAGCGTTAGGGTTAGGGTTAGGGTTAGGGTTAGCGTTTCGGTTAGGCTTTGGGTTACGGATAGTGTTAGGGTTAGGGTTAGGGTTAGGGTTAGGGTTAGGGTTAGCGTTTTGGTTAGGGTTACGGTTAGGATTGGGTTAGGGTTACGGTTACTGTTACGGTTAGGGTTAGGGTTAGGGTTAGGGTTAGGGTTAGGGTTAGGGTTAGGGTTAGGGTTAGGGTTACGGTTACGGTTACGGTTACGGTTAGGGTTAGCGTTTCGGTTAGGGTTAGCGTTTCAATTAGGGTTAGGATTGGGTTAGGGTTAAGGTTAAGGTTAGGGTTACGATAAGGGTAAGGCTAAGGGTTAGGGTTAGGGTTAGGGTAAGGGTTAGGGTTAGGGTTAGGATTGGGTTAGGCTTAGGGTTAGGGTTGGGTTAGCGTTCGCGTTCCGGTTAGGGTTAGGGTTAGGGTTAGGGTTTGGGATAGGGTTAGGGTTAGGGTTAGGGTTAGGGTTAGGGTTAGGGTTAGGGTTAGGGTTTGGGTTAGGGTTAGGGTTAGGGTTAGGGTTAGGATTGGGGTTAGGGTTGGCCTTTCGGTTAGGGTTAGGGTTGGGGTTGGGGTTAGGGTATGGTTAGGGTTAGGGTTAGGGTTAGGGTTAGGGTTAGGGTTAGGGTTAGGGTTAGGGTTAGCGTTTCGGTTAGGCTATGGGTTACGGATAGTGTTACGGTTAGGGTTAGGGTTAGGGTTAGGGTTAGCGTTTTGGTTAGGGTTACGGTTAGGATTGGGTTAGGGTTACGGTTACTGTTACGGTTAGGGTTAGGGTTAGGGTTAGGGTTACGGTTACGGTTAGGGTTAGCGTTTCGGTTAGGGTTAGCGTTTCAATTAGGGTTAGGATTGGGTTAGGGTTAAGGTTAAGGTTAGGGTTACGATAAGGGTAAGGCTAAGGGTTAGGGTTAGGGTTAGGGTTAGGGTTAGGGTTAGTGTTAGGGTTAGGGTTAGGGTTAGGGTTAGGGTTAGGGTTAGGGTTAGGGTTAGGGTTAGGGTTAGCGTTTGGGTTAGGGTTAGGGTTAGGGTTAGGGTTAGGGTTAGGGTTTGGGATAGGGTTAGGGTTAGGGTTAGGGTTAGGGTTAGGGTTAGGGTTAGCGTTTGGGTTAGGGTTAGGGTTAGGGTTAGGGTTAACGTTACGGTTAGGGTTAGGGTTAGGGTTAGGGTTAGGATAGGGTTAGGGTTAGGGTTAGGGTTAGGGTTAGGGTTAGGGTTAGGGTTAGGGTTGAGGTTAGGGTTAGGGTTAGGGTTACGGATAGTGTTACGCTTAGGGTTAGGGTCACGTTTAGGGTTAGGGTTAGGGTTAGGGTTAGGGTTAGGGTTAGGGTTTCGGTTAGGGTTAGCGTTTTGGTTAGGGTTAGGGTTAGGGTTAGGATTGGGTTAGGGTTAGGGTTAGGGTTAGGGTTAGGGTTAGGGTTAGGGTTACGGTTACGGTTAGGGTTAGGGTTAGCGTTTCGGTTAGGGTTAGCGTTTCGGTTAGGGTTAGCGTTTCGGTTTGGGTTAGGATTGGGTTAGGGTTAAGGTTAAGGTTAGCGTTAGGATAAGGGTAAGGGTAAGGGTTAGGGTTAGGGTTAGGGTTAGGGTTAGGGTTAGGGTTAGCGTTTGGGTTAGGGTTAGGGTTAGGGTTAGGGTTACGGTTACGGTTACGGTTACGGTTATGGTTATGGTTATGGTTATGGTTATGGTTATGGTTACGGTTATGGTTACAGTTACGGTTACTGTTACCGTTAGCGTTTCGGTTAGGGTTAGCGTTTCGGTTAGGGTTAGGATTGGGTTAGGGTTAAGGTATAGGTTAACGTTAGGGTTAGGGTTAGGGTTAGGGTTAGGGTAAGGGTAAGGGTTAGGGTTAAGGTTAGTGTTACGGTTAGGGTTAGGATTGGGGTTAGGTTTGGCCTTTCGGTTAGGGTTAGGGTTGGGGTTAGGGTATGGTTAGGGTTAGGGTTAGGGTTAGGGTTAGGGTTAGCGTTAGGGTTACGGTTAGGGTTACGGTTAGAGTTAGGTTTCGCGTTTCGGTTAGGGTTAGGGTTAGGCTTTTGGTTAGGGTTAGGGTTAGGGTTAGGGTTAGGGTTAGGGTTGGGGAGAGGGTTAGGGTTACGGTTACGGTTAGGGTTAGCGTATCAGTTAGGGTTAGGGTTAGGGTTAGGGTTAGGGTTAGGGTTAGGGTTAGGGTTAGGGTTACCGTTTCATTTAGGGTTAGCGTTTCGGTTAGGGTTAGGATTGGGTTAGGGTTAAGGTATAGGTTAAGGTTAGGGTTAGGGTTAGGGTTAGGGTTAGGGTTAGGGTTAGGGTTAGGGTTAGGGTTAGGGTTAGGGTTAGGGTTAGGGTAAGGGTAAGGGTTAGGGTTAGGGTTAGGGTTAAGGTTAGTGTTACGGTTAGGGTTAGGATTGGGGTTAGGGTTGGCCTTTCGGTTAGGGTTAGGGTTAGGGTTGGGGTTGGGGTTAGGGTATGGTTAGGGTTAGGGTTAGGGTTAGGGTTAGGGTTAGGGTTAGGGTTAGGGTTAGGGTTAGCGTTAGGGTTAGGGTTAGGGTTAGGGTTAGGGTTAGCGTTTCGGTTAGGCTTTGGGTTACGGATAGTGTTAGGGTTAGGGTTAGGGTTAGGGTTAGGGTTAGGGTTAGCGTTTTGGTTAGGGTTACGGTTAGGATTGGGTTAGGGTTACGGTTACTGTTACGGTTAGGGTTAGGGTTAGGGTTAGGGTTAGGGTTAGGGTTACGGTTACGGTTACGGTTAGGGTTAGCGTTTCGGTTAGGGTTAGCGTTTCAATTAGGGTTAGGATTGGGTTAGGGTTAAGGTTAAGGTTAGGGTTACGATAAGGGTAAGGCTAAGGGTTAGGGTTAGGGTTAGGGTAAGGGTTAGGGTTAGGGTTAGGGTTAGGATTGGGTTAGGCTTAGGGTTAGGGTTGGGTTAGCGTTCGCGTTCCGGTTAGGGTTAGGGTTAGGGTTAGGGTTAGGGTTTGGGATAGGGTTAGGGTTAGGGTTAGGGTTAGG
>NC_138750.1:1759291-1786791 GCF_965113315.1 Podarcis vaucheri | reverse complement strand
GGGTTAGGGTTAGGGTTAGGGTTAGGGTTAGCGTTAGCGTTTGGGTTAGGGTTAGGGTTAGGGTTAGGATTGGGGTTAGGGTTGGCCTTTCGGTTAGGGTTACGGTTAGGGTTAGGGTTGGGGTTGGGGTTAGGGTATGGTTAGGGTTAGGGTTAGGGTTAGGGTTAGGGTTAGGGTTAGGGTTAGGGTTAGGGTTAGGGTTAGGGTTAGGGTTAGGGTTAGCGTTTCGGTTAGGCTTTGGGTTACAGATAGTGTTACGGTTAGGGTTAGGGTTAGGGTTAGGGTTAGGGTTAGCGTTTTGGTTAGGGTTACGGTTAGGATTGGGTTAGGGTTACGGTTACTGTTACGGTTAGGGTTAGGGTTAGGGTTAGGGTTAGGGTTAGGGTTACGGTTACGGTTACGGTTAGGGTTAGCGTTTCGGTTAGTGTTAGCGTTTCAATTAGGGTTAGGATTGGGTTAGGGTTAAGGTTAAGGTTAGGGTTACGATAAGGGTAAGGGTAAGGCTAAGGGTTAGGGTTAGGGTTAGGGTTAGGGTTAGTGTTAGGGTTAGGGTTAGGGTTAGGATTGGGTTAGGCTTAGGGTTAGGGTTGGGTTAGCGTTCGCGTTCCGGTTAGGGTTAGGGTTAGGGTTTGGGATAGGGTTAGGGTTAGGGTTAGGGTTAGGGTTAGGGTTAGGGTTAGGGTTAGCGTTTGGGTTAGGGTTAGGGTTAGGGTTAGGGTTAGGGTTAGGGTTAGGGTTAGGGTTAGGGTTAACGTTACGGTTAGGGTTAGGGTTAGGGTTAGGGTTAGGATAGGGTTAGGGTTAGGGTTAGGGTTAGGGTTAGGGTTAGGGTTAGGGTTGAGGTTAGGGTTAGGGTTAGGGTTACGGATAGTGTTACTGTCACGGTTACTTCCAGATCCGAGCTCACAGAGGATCACGCTAGCCAGCGGTCGTTAAATAAAAGTCTTTATTGAGTTAAAGTCTCCATTCTCGAGCTGCTGCGTGCAACCCTACGTCTTATGCTTAGATCGGCGAAGCTCCGTCTGAGTCTCCGCCCCTTGCGCACCAACTTAATATCCTAGCCCTGCTCCACCTTTTCCGCCTGACAGTTCTCCTCTGGGTCCCTCTGCCCCCCTGGGTCTCTTCCTTCCGGGATTCTTCTGACGCTGACCCCCCGGACCCTTCTGTCTCCTTTCGCCGGGCTTTAGGACCTGGCTCCCTTTCCGGGCTGCCTACTGCGCCACCTTCCTGTGCATTTGAACTTGGCGCGCGCGCCCAACCTTCCACTTTCCGTCTAACCGTCACTTCGCTCCCCGATGAAGGTGTGGCCACTCCTGACTCGTGCCCTCCCTCCTGTTGCGAGCTGCCAGCGCTTGCTCCCTGGCGCTCTTCCTCTTTCCTACTCTCTGGCGGTGACGTTGGTCCCGATCTCCAACTGCTCCCCTCTGAGTCCCCTCTGGCTCTTTCTTCCCGGGGTGTCCCCCTAGTCTCCCCCCTTGCCCTGGCCACTAGTGCTCCATTTTGTGAATCTTCTGATTCACTGGAAAGGCTCGGAGATCTCGGGTCGTCGTCATCACTCATCCTTTCGTCTGCCTCCTCCCCCTCGCTTTCTGTTTCCTCCCTTGCCCTCGCCTCTGCTCCTGAACCCCTGACAGTTACGCTTAGGGTTAGGGTCATGTTTAGGGTTAGGGTTAGGGTTAGGGTTAGGGTTAGGGTTTCGGTTAGGGTTAGCGTTTTGGTTAGGGTTAGGGTTAGGATTGGGTTAGGGTTAGGGTTAGGGTTACGGTTAGGGTTAGGGTTAGGGTTAGCGTTTCGGTTAGGGTTAGGTTAAGGGCTAGGGTTAGGGTTAGCGTTAGCGTTTCGGTTGGGCATGGGGTTACGGTTAGGGTTAGGGTTAGGGTTAGGGTTAGGGTTAGGGTAGGGTTAGGGTTAGGGTTAATGTTACGGTTACGGTTACGGTTACGGTTAGGTTTAGGTTTAGGTTTAGGTTTAGGTTTAGGGTTAGGGTTAGGGTTAGGGTTAGGGTTAGGGTTAGGGTAAGGGTAAGGGTAAGGGTAAGGGTAAGGGTTAGGGTTAGGGTTAGGGTTAGGCTTAGGGTTGTTAGGGTTAGGGTTAGGGTTAGGGTTAGGGTTAGGGTTCAGGTGCGGATTGGGTTAGGCTTAGGGTTAGGGTTAGGGTTGGGTTAGCGTTCGCGTTTCGGTTAGGGTTTGGGTTAGCGTTTGGGTTTGGGTTAGGGTTAGGGTTAGGGTTAGGGTTACGGTTAGGGTTAGGGTTAGGGTTAGGGTTAGGGTAAGGGTTAGGGTTAGCGTTTCGGTTAGGCTTTGGGTTACGGATAGTGTTACGGTTAGGGTTAGGGTCAGGTTTAGGGTTAGGGTTAGGGTTAGGGTTAGGGTTAGGGTTAGCGTTTCGGTTAGGGTTAGCGTTTGGTTAGGGTTAGGGTTAGGATTGGGTTAGCGTTACGGTTACGGTTACGGTTACGGTTAGGGTTACGGTTACGGTTACGGTTATGGTTAGCTGTCAGGGTTGCTTCCAGATCCTAGCTCACAGAGGATCACGCTAGCCAGCGATCATTAAATAAAAGTCTTTATTGAGTTACAGTCTGCATCCTCAAGCTGCTGCGTGCAACGCTACTTCTTATGCTTAGATCGGCGAAGCTCCGTCTGAGTCTCCGCCCCTTGTGCACCAACTTAATATCCTAGCCCTGCTCCACCTTTTCCGCCTGACAGTTCTCCTCTGGGTCCCTCTGCCCCCCGGGGTCTCTTCCTTCCGGGATTCTTCTGACCCTGACCCCCCGGACCCTTCTGTCTCCTTGCGCCGGGCTTTAGGACCTGGCTCCCTTTCCGGGCTGCCTACTGCGCCACCTTCCTGTGCATTTGAACTTGGCGCGCGCGCCCAACCTTCCACTTTCCGTCTAACCGTCTCTTCGCTCCCCGATGGAGGTGTGGCCACTCCTGACTCGTGCCCTCCCTCCTGTTGTGAGTTGCCAGCGCTTGATCCCTGGCGCCCTTCCTCATCCCTGCTCTCTGGCGGTGACGCTGGTCCCGATTTCCAACTGCTCCCCTCTGAGTCCCCTCTGGCTCTATCTTCCTGGGGTGTCCCCCTAGTCTCCCCCCTTGCCCTGGCCACTGGTGCTCCTTTTTGTGAATCTTCTGATTCACTGGAAAGACTCGGAGATCTCGGGTCGTCGTCATCACTCATCTTTTCTTCTGCCTCCTCCCCCTCGCTCTCTGTTTCCTCCCTTGCCCTCGCCTCTGCTCCTGAACCCCTGACATCCATCCCCCCTCGAAGCCCCCTCTTCCCCCCTCCCCGCCTTCCGGTGCGGGAGCTGGGTGCTGCCGTGTCAAGGGGACGAATGTCGGGTACAGTTCGCTTCCCGTGGCGGGCCTCCATCTGAAGTCTTCCGGTTCTTCCTCCCTGCTCTCGTCGACGACGGTCACCTCTGCTTCCATCTCTGTGCCGCCGTGCTCGAAACCCTGGTCGTCCCCGAAAACGTCCATGTCCGTCTCTCCCTCGCTTCCTTCTGGAGGCGTTGCTCGTCCTGGACCCTCCAGCCACTTTCTGCGCCACTGCTCCTCTGGTCGATCATCCCACCAATACGAGGGTTCTGAAGCAGATGCCGAGGGCGACCCCTCCGGGGAACTGGCGTCTCGTGTCGGTTCCTCATCCGAGTTGAACCCCCGGAACGTGCTGGCTGAAAGCGTGGGCGTGAAAAGCCAGTCGTCGAAAAAGTCCGCTGGCATTGGCCTATGTGGGAAGAGGGCATGAAACTCTTCCTTGAGCAGAGGTTCGTCTAAAGCGTAGCCCGGCACCCAGCTGTTGGCACTGGCCGGGGTGCCCTCCTTAGCGAGAAGGTATTCTACCCCCTCTTCCCCCCATCTGGAGTCCAAAATCTCCGTGACTTCGTTGATGCGCACCTCCTGTGCCACTCCCCGTTGCCCGGTTCCCTCTCGTAGCGGACTCGGCGCCGTTCCTGGTTCCTGAAACCTGTGCGGTGCCTTGTAGGGAGTGAGCACCGATCTGTGGAACACCGGATGCATCCTGGAACCCTCCGGAAGCGCCAGCCTGAAAGCCACCGGGTTGACCTGCTCTTCGACTTGGTAGGGCCCCAGTTGCTTATGCCCTAGTTTCTTCTTGGCCAACGACCTGGCCGGCACTGCGTGGGCTGCTAACCAGACCCAGTCTCCCACATGGATCTCTTCGCCAACCCTTCTGTGTTTGTCTGCCTGCACCTTGTATGCGTGTTTGGCCAGCTCCAGGTGCCGCCGCAGCTGATCGTGGACCTCCTGCAACTCCGACGCGAACGCATCTGCTGTCTGCGGCTCCCCCTCCACCATTCTTTCCAGTCCCGGGAAGGTTCTGGGGTGCCTCCCGTTGTTGGCGAAGAACGGCGTGACCCCCGTGGACACGTGCTTCGTGTTGTTGTAGGTGAACTCGGCGAGCGGCAGGTAATCCACCCACGTCGCAGGCTGTTGATTCGCATAGCATCTCAGGTACTGCTGCATGATGGCATTGACCCGCTCCGCTTGCCCGTTGGTCTGCGGGTGTCTCGCCGACGCCAGGTTGATCTTGACGTTTAGGAAGCCCATCAGCTTCTGCCAGAAATTCGAGATGAACTGCCGCCCACGGTCGGACAGAATAGACCGTGGCAGACCGTGAACCTTGAACACGTGGTCTATGAACAGTTTGGCGGTTTGTTCCGCCGTGGCCACCTTCGCACACGGGATGAAATGTGCCATCTTGGAGAACAAGTCCACCACCACCAGCACGGCCGTCTTGCCCCTCGAGCTGGGCAGATCCGTGACGAAATCTAGGGCGACTCTCTCCCATGGTTCGACCGGAGTTTGCAGCGGTTCCAACAGTCCGGCCGGTGGTCTGTGCACTGGTTTGGCCCTCTGGCAGGTGTCGCACCTCGCCACGTAGTCCGCGACCTCCCCTCTCATTCCGGGCCACCAGAAATCCCTGGTGACTAATTCCACCATCTTCTCCTTGCCAAAGTGCCCGGCAGTGGGCGCGTCGTGCAGCTGATGCAGTACCTTGGCGCGAAGTTCGTCTCCCGGCACGTAGATGGCCCCTTTACGGATGAGCAATCCATCTCTCAGCTGGAACCCATCGGTCACTGCCGTGCCCCTTTGCATCTCTGCCATCTTTGCTTGCGCGAAGGAGTCATTCTGCAACGCTCGTCGCACCGCCTCCAGGTCCACTGTCGCCGCAGCGCACGCCCACACTGTTGGTGCGAAGATGTGCATGGCGGCCGCTGGCGTGGCGTCCTCCAGATACTGTGGCTTACGGGAGAGCGCGTCCGCCATGATGTTGGTGTCCCCCGGGACATACTCTATTCGGAAGTCGAAGTTCGCAAAGAACTCAGCCCAACGTATCTGCCTCTGGTTCAGGAACTGTGCCGTGCGCCAGTGCTCCAGATTCTTGTGGTCCGTGCAGACCTGCACCGTGTGCTTGGCGCCGATCAGGAAGTGCCTCCACGCTTTGAATGCTGCATGAATGGCCAGCAACTCCCTGTCCCAGATGGTGTAGTTCTGTTCGGACTTGCTGAGCTTCCTGGAGTAAAACGCCCCCGGCCGCCAAACCCCCTGCGGGTCTCTCTGCAGCAGGACTGCTCCCACGGCTCTGTCCGAGGCGTCTGTCTCGACCCTCATCGGCCTGCTGGGGTCGACATGCAGCAGCTGCTCTTCCGACGCGAAGAGACGTTTGAGTGCCTGAAAGGACCGCTCCGCCTGCTCCGTCCAGATGAACTTCTTTTTCTTGGAGCTAAGCGTGTCCGTGATGGCCGCTGTCTGCATAGCAAAGCCTTTGATGAACTTGCGATAGAAATTCGCGAAGCCGACAAATCGTTGGACCTCCTTCCGGTTGCGTGGGCTTTTCCAATCCAACACCGCTCGAACCTTGGCGCTGTCCATGGCGAGCCCCTTGTCAGACAACTTGTAGCCCAGGAAATCCACCTCCGTTACGTCGAACTGGCACTTCTCCAGCTTGGCGTAGAGCCGATGTTGCTGTAGCCTGCTCAGCACTTCCCTGACGTGTCTGTCATGCTCCTGCTGCGATTCCGAAAAGATCAGGATGTCATCCAAGAAACAGACGCACGTTTTGTAGAGGAGCCCCGCCAACACGTGATGCATGAAAGCTTGAAAAACGTGGGAGCCATTTTGCAATCCAAAAGGCATAACTCTATATTCGTAGGTGCCCAGGGGCGTGAACATGGCTGTCTTCCACTCATCTCCTTCCCGCATGCGAATGAGGTTGTACGCCCCTCGCAGGTCCAACTTGGTGAACACGCTGCCCTTGCGTACTTTTGCGAGTAGGTCCTCGATTCGGGGCATGGGGAAGTCCGATGGCTTGGTCACACTGTTCAAAATGCGGTAGTCGGACTTCCGGTTCGGCGCCAGCGCTAATGGCTGCTCCCTCTCCGAGCTCCGGAGAGAGGACGGCTCTGCGAGTTCGGGTCTGACCCGCTACGGCAAGCGGGGGACCCCTAAAATCACAGGAACGGAGCCTGTGAACAAGGAGATTCGGTGGGCACCTGAAGCGCCCCCCTTTACCGCAGAAAGAGCCTTTTTAAAGGCTCCGGAACGACAACGGGGAGCGCGGTGCTGAGAATCGCTACCCAGCCCGCAGGGTGAAGCCGCGTCGCCATTAGTGGAGAGCGCCGATTCCCTTCCTGAATAATCTGGACAAAAAAGACCCGTGAGTAAGATTGAACCTCTATTCGTGCCAAAACTACTTGAAATTAGGCTGAAAACGGGAAAGGCGAAAATTAAGGAAGTCTGCCTTCCCCCGACTGCATGACAATTAAAGCAACGAAAGTTACTGAGCTGCATCCGTATGGGATATTGTTTTTAACTGCTTGAATCCGACATTTGGACTTTGACTATCCCCTCTAGCTTGCAGGGCAGAGGGGAGGAATAAGTGACTTTATAAGCTGCATGACCAACTTAAAGGAAAGGGAACTCTCTGCAGCCTTCAACCTGGCACAAACTGCTATTAGAACAAAGGAACACTGAACTGACTTTAGACTCTTGGGAAAGTAACAAAGTGGAAGTCTCATTGCTTATTTGATACAAAGTTTTGGGACTTTGTGGACACAATATATCAGGGAAGGCTGGGACTTTATCTAATGGGAAAGTGTTGCAATATACATATAGAAGCCTCCCGATAAATTTGCTTTTCAAATACTCCTTGCCTTTGTTTGCGGACATTTTGATTTGCTCCCTCTAGAGGGTAAATTAAAAGTTGCTACGCTTTGGGACAGTGGAATTTTCCTTTAGGAGAAGGCTCTCGTGGGAAACGACCTTGGGATATGAGTGGCCCAGCAGACGAGATAAGCACGAGAGCCAAGACAAGGCAATATCAACAACAGCTACAGCAACACAAGAAAAGAGGCTCGATCTCAGGTGTCAGGGAACTGACATCGGAGGAAAGGGAAGTGGTAAGGCTCCCAGAGACTGGGAGAGAGTCAACAGCCAAAGCAGGGACCAGCAGGGGGAGCGCGGGGTCTCTGGAGGAGGATCTCAGTAATGCTGAGAGAGACGCAGCAGCCCAGGCAGGAAGCAGCAGGGGAGAGAAAGGGGTGAGAGACACTTCGAGCGAAAATAGCGGGGAGGTGTCAGAAGCAACTGCAGGGAGACCCATGCTTCGCCGGAAGCTGCCACGTCGTGAGTCCAGGAGACGCGTTTCCGTTAAGGAACTTCTTTGCTGGAAGCGCTTCCGCAGACAGCCACTGTCAGACTCTACTAGTGACTAGAGCAGACATGTCTGAGGAGCTCTGTCACACACAGAGGTTTGTGGGGCCGCACAAACTCTGAAGGGGCACAATTTTAAGCACAAGCAGCTAACCATCCCCTGACAGCAGTCTGACAGTCTCTGTACGCTGCCTGTGCAGGAGAAAGCATCATGAGCAACCCAGTCGGAACCGGAGACGCAGGGGTTGGAGCTGGTCCAAGCTTGGAAGAAAGGTATCAAGCTCTGGAGGTCCAACTTGCGCTGCAGACGGCGAGGCTCGAGGAGAGAAGGGCTCAGGATGCTGACAAAAAGGGGAGAACCACTCAGTTCCCCAGAAAGGTACCAGGATTGGTGCAGAAGTTTGGGGGGGACCCCAAGGATTACCATGCCTTTAGGACTGAGATGCAATATGCTCTGAATGTGCAGTTTGATGAGTTCCCTGATGAGGAATCGCGAGTTGCGTTCGTAATTGGGCATCTTGAGAAGGGGGCGCGGGACTGGGTTCGACCCCTGATGGCAACGCACAACGATATCCTAAAGGACACTATGAAATTCTTTCGTGCAATGGATATCATGTTTTCCAGCGATATTGAGGAAGGGGTGGTGCGCAGACAGCTAATGGCTTGCAAGCAGGGAAGCAGATCTGTCCGTGAGTACTGGACTGAATTTACCATGCTGATTCACAGATTGGGGTGGGATTTATCGGCAGCACCCATTCAGATGCTATTTGAAGAAGGTCTTTCTTCAGCTGTGAAAGACGAGCTGGCCAGGAGCCCCAGGGCGGTGTCTATGGATCAGCTGACCAAATCTGCGCTGACCATTGGAGCGCGCCAGGAGGCAAGAGCCTTGGAGAGGCGGGAAGGGAGAGGGGAACGTTGGAAGGAGTTACGCATTCCAGACATTCCTGAGCCAGCTTTCCCGCCGGCAGAGCCGATGGAAATCGGAACAGCCCGCGCGCGCGCAGTTTCAAAGCCCAGTGAGGGGGCGAAGAAGGAGGGAAAGGGAGCCCGGAAATGCTATCTCTGCCAACAGCCAGGCCACTTTGCCAGAGTCTGCCCCCAGAGGAAGGAATGGCAAGGGATGGTGGGAGCTGTTGAGGGGGAAGAGCAGGGAGAAACGGAGCAGGTAAAAGCCAATGCCTGGTTGCCAGCAGGGCACTGCAGCCAGGCCAAAGAGCAGTGAAAGTGCCCCTTCCCCAAGTGCCAGTGCCAGAAGCTCCTCGACCTGCTCTAGTGATTGAAGTGTCGCTAGAGCTGCAAAATGGACACCCCCTAAAAATAAAGGCGCTGTTGGACTCAGGCAGCTCCTGCAATTTCATGAGCAAGGAGTTTGCTGCTGAGCACCAGATACAGACTATCCCTTTAAGCAACCCCCTGCAGGTGACCACGATCGATGGCAGGGAACTGTTGGGAGGAGGCGTCAGCTTGCAGACCGTCCCAATGATAATGAGGGTGGCAAGGCACACAGAACTGATAGCGTTTAATGTGGCCACCTTGGGAGGCGCTCCCATTATTTTGGGAATGAGCTGGCTAGCCCTACATGATCCGCTGGTGGGCTGGCATCAAAGAGTGGTTTCCTTCGGTTCCGCACACTGCTTAGAACACTGCAGGGCGGAAAAGGGGTCAGCAGGGGCCCAAGCCACCCTAGCAGGGACGGAAGTAATGGAGAAGGGGAAGGTGCCACCACAGTATGCTGATCTCAGCGACGTGTTCAGCGAGAAGGAAGCGGACCAACTACCCCCGCATAGGCCCTTTGATTGCCAGATCAATTTACTCCCTGGAGCACAGCTTCCTGTAGGCAAGTTGTATGCCATGTCAGACAGGGAGATGCAGGAGTTGCGAGCGTTCATTGACAAGAACCTGAAGAGAGGCTTCATCAGAGAGTCCAAGGCAGCGGGGGGTAGCCCAGTGTTTTTTGTGGATAAAAAAAACACGGACAAGCCGAGGCTGGTATGTGACTTTCGGGCCCTAAATGCAGTGACAGAGCCGGCGGCTTTTCCTATGCCCAGGATTGATGATATTTTGACCAGGGTGCGAAAAGGAAAGATTTTTACAAAGCTGGACCTAAGGGGGGCGTACAACCTGATACGTATAAGGAAAGGGGATGAATGGAAGACCACCATGTTCACCCCTTTGGGGGCATTTGAATACCTCGTTATGCCTTTTGGATTACAAACAGGCTCCGCGTGTTTTCAAGCCTTTATGAACCATGTACTGGGGCCTTTGCTCTACAAGAATTGCGTGGCCTTCTTAGATGACGTGTTGGTGTATTCGGAGAATGAGGAGCAACATGTGAGAGACGTCAGAGAAGTGTTGAGCAGGCTGCAAGCCAACAGACTGTGGGTGAAACTGGAGAAGTGTCAGTTTCATACCAAGGAGGTGGAATTCCTGGGGTACCGCTTGTCAGACAAGGGGCTGGCCATGGACCCCGGCAAGGTTCAAGCGGTGCTGGAATGGAAAACACCCAAGACCAAGAAGGATGTGCAGAGGTTCCTAGGGTTTGGAAACTTTTATCGTAAGTTCATCCGAAACTTCGCCCACCTGACGGCGCCCATCACGGACTGTCTCAGCAGCAAAAAGAAGTTTGTTTGGACGGGGGAGGCGGAGCGAGCGTTTGAGGAACTGAAAAGGGCCTTCGCCTCTGACGAACAACTTCTACATGTGGATTTACAAAAAAAGCTGAGGGTCGAAACAGACGCTTCTGACAGAGCCATAGGGGCGGTGCTTCTTCTGCAGCCGGGGAAGGAGGGGTCAGAGTGGCGACCGTGTGCCTTCTTTTCGCGAAAGCTGAACAAATCTGAGAGAAACTACATGGTGTACGACCGGGAACTTCTTGCTATTTATGAGGCCTTCCGGAGATGGAGGCACCTACTAATTGGTGCACAACAGAAGGTGCAAGTGTGCACGGACCATAAGAATCTAGAGTATTGGAGAACTGCGCGAGTGCTCAACCAAAGGCAGTTGAGATGGGCCCAGGAGTTCTCCAAATTTAACTTTGAGATTTGTTACGTACCAGGCCCGGAGAACGTGAGGGCGGACGCTCTCTCACGCAAACCTGAATATTTGGAGGGAGAGGGTGCACCCGAAGAGACCCATGTCATTCCCGAGGACCGCTGGGTGTGTGGGGCGGCATTGGTGGGGCAAAGGGAACTGGTAGAGGGAACGGTGCAGGATGAATACGCCCAGGACAAACTCAGGGGTCTCAGGAGGGAGGGAGACAAACCCGGGGGTTTTGAGGAGAGAAACGGGGCGTTGTACTACAAGGGAGCGTTATACATACCTGAAGGGGAATTGAGGGAAAAGGTACTCAAGCAACTGCACGATAGCCCCACAGCAGGGCATTTTGGGCAACACAAAACCATGTGGCTGGTTACCAGGGAATTTTGGTGGCCCAAGGTCAGGGAAGATGTGCGTGAATATGTGAGAGGGTGTGACCGATGTCAACGAGCCAAGGGGGAGAGGCGGGCACCGGCAGGTTTATTAGAACCACTACCCACGCCGGAAAGACCATGGGAGGCAGTGGCAATAGATTTCATGACTGATCTGCCCAGGTCCAAAGGGAAGACAGCCATTATGGTTGTGGTAGACCTGTTAACCAAGATGGCCCACTTTATAGCCTGCTCACATGCGGTCACAGCAGAAGAAACCGCTAAATTGTTTGTGGAAAATGTGTTTAGGTTGCATGGTGCCCCCTTGAGGGTGGTTTCGGACCGAGGGAAACAATTTACTTCCAGGTTCTGGAGGAAGCTCATGAGCTTATTGCATGTAGAGGTGAATTTTTCCACTGCCCGTCATCCAGAAACCAATGGGCAGGCGGAAAGAGCTAATGGTGTCCTCCAGCAATATTTGAGGTGTTATGTGAATGACAGAGAGAATGATTGGGTGGAGAAGCTGGCGTTGGCAGAATTTGCCTATAACAATGCAGAGAACGTGTCCACGGGGATGAGCCCCTTTTTGGCTAATCACGGGTGTCATCCCCGAGCCTTCCCAGGGGGGGAGGGGGAGAACTGGAGCGTTCCTGCCGCAGAACAGTTCGTTGAAGAAATGGAAGCGATCCATCGCCAGCTCCAACTTAATTTAAACAGGGCGAAGGAGGAATATAAGAGGCAGGCAGACAAAACCAGAAGGGAAGGGGAAAGCATTAGGGTGGGGGACCAGGTGTGGCTGTCCACCCAAGGGTTACCATTTAAAGGAGGTTGTAAGAAGTTAAGACCCAAAAGACTGGGCCCATTTGAAGTCACGCAACAGGTCAACCCAGTGGCTTTCAGACTCCGGTTACCGAACCACATGAAGTTGCACCCAGTGTTCCACAGATCATTGCTGTCACCGTATATAGGGGACAGAGAGGGGAGGGTCAATAGGGGACCAGCTATGGAGGAAAAAGAACACAGCTACCATGTAGCGGAGATTCTCGATTCCAGGTGGAGGGGAGAGCAAGTAGAGTATTTGGTAATGTGGGAAGGGGAGCCGGAGTCGGAAAACACCTGGGTCAGGGCAGAGGATGTAGATGACGAGGTTTTGATTGAAACTTTTCATCAGAGATTCCCTAGAAAACCCCAGCCAGTGGCGAGGTTCCGGAGGGAATACTTCGCCACCACCGACGACGAAGAAGAGTTGGAGGGGTTCGCTGATTCCGAGGTGGAGGAGGATTCAGCGAGTCGGAACGAAGACCGATGGAGGGAATTGTTCGAGACGTCTGAAGATGAAGAGGATTCTTTTAGGGGTTTCAGCTCCTCACCGCCCAGAGGAGAGAGTAGGGGCGGGGGAGAGGGGGGCCCTGGAGGGGAGGTGGATGTCAGGGAACTGACATCGGAGGAAAGGGAAGTGGTAAGGCTCCCAGAGACTGGGAGAGAGTCAACAGCCAAAGCAGGGACCAGCAGGGGGAGCGCGGGGTCTCTGGAGGAGGATCTCAGTAATGCTGAGAGAGACGCAGCAGCCCAGGCAGGAAGCAGCAGGGGAGAGAAAGGGGTGAGAGACACTTCGAGCGAAAATAGCGGGGAGGTGTCAGAAGCAACTGCAGGGAGACCCATGCTTCGCCGGAAGCTGCCACGTCGTGAGTCCAGGAGACGCGTTTCCGTTAAGGAACTTCTTTGCTGGAAGCGCTTCCGCAGACAGCCACTGTCAGACTCTACTAGTGACTAGAGCAGACATGTCTGAGGAGCTCTGTCACACACAGAGGTTTGTGGGGCCGCACAAACTCTGAAGGGGCACAATTTTAAGCACAAGCAGCTAACCATCCCCTGACAGCAGGCATAACTCCTACAGTGACAACAGGACAAGAAAAAGGTACAGCAGTCTCCATGGATGCAGTGTCGCAAGCCCTTCTTAAGATAAACCAGTCTCTGGAGAATCTAACAAAGCAGACGGCAGAAAATACCAAGAAACTGACAGAGAATTCACAGAAATTGACAGATTTAACAACAAGACTTGACCTGAATACAGAATCTATAAACAGGCTTATGCAAGAAAATTCTGCCACACGACAAATTGCGGAGGAAGCCAGAACTATTGCTGGAGAGACCCAGGAAAAATTAGAACCGATTGCCAGGAAGGTCTATGACCACGACGCAACTCTGGCATTGTGGGAACTACAAAGAAAAGAAAGGAATTTGAAATTACGATCAATTCCAGAGGACGAAGGAGACAATCTTACGGACTTTTTAACGAAAGAGTTTGCTGATTCCTGGGAAGATCTAGAGGAAGACGAATTTAAAATCACAACAGCATTTAGACTGGGCAGAAGACAGAACAGAAAGGCGCCGAGAGACTGTCTGATTACCTTGAGATCGAAGGAGGAAAGAGACAAAATTCTAAGACTGCACTTTGAAAAGGCCTTACAAATTGGGAACTCACCGATACAGATCTTTAAAGACATTCCTAAACATATTTTGGACTTGAGAGCTTCTTATAAGGATTTGGTCTACCTGTTGAAGAAGAACACCATTCTCTTCAGGTGGGAATTTCCACAGGGACTGTCTTTTGACTATAGAGGGAAGAAGGTGAAAATAAAGACGATACAGGATAAAGACAGGTTCCTGCAAAGAAATCAGGAAGACTTACAGAAAGGAACTGTAGACCCAATTGCTGAGCAAAGGAGTGTAATAGACATCCTGAACCTTTCGTTTGGACAGAACCTTCCACCACCAACAGAGGAGGAACAACAACTGGGAGCTGTTGGAGGAATACCAGAAAAATAACAAGATGGTCCTGCAATTCCTTAGTTGGAATTGTAATGGGATGAACAGCCCTTTGAAGAGACGACAAATATTACATATTTTGAACAGAGAACAACTGGACTTGATTTGCTTACAGGAAACCCATATAACCAGAGCACACAGGAGACTGCTTATGAATAAAAAATTGGGACAAGAATTTATTTCGTCGGACAAAGTGAAAAAAAGAGGAGTTGTGATTTATGTAAAAGAGAAGTGGGCTCCAAAAATGATGTTTAAAGATGAACAAGGAAGATATTTAGCGGTGGAGATTCAGGTACAAGGAGAAAAATTTTTGATAATTGGGATCTATGCGCCAAATGAAGGTAAAGCAGAATTCTTCAAAAAACTCCATGAAACTTTGACGGATTATTTGGAATACAATATGATAATTATGGGAGATATGAATGGTGTAGTTTCTACAAACATGGACAAGACACAAAGACTGACTCTTACTAAAGAAGGGAGACTCCCGAAGACTTTCTTCGAAATGACTGAAAATATGGACTTAATAGACATTTGGAGAACAAGGAACCCTCTTGAAAGAGAGGGAACCTTTTTCTCCCATGCAAAGATGACCTGGACCAGAATCGACCAAATCTGGGTTACTAGTGGAATGGCTCCGAAGATTAAGAAGGTAGAAATCTGCCCAAAAACCTGTTCCGACCATAACGCCGTGAAGATGGAAATGAAATCTACAACAACTGGTCAGTTTAGATGGAGAATGAATGACACCCTATTTCGAGATAGAGAGATCCACATGAAGGCCCAAAAAACTCTAAAGGACTATTTTGAAATCAATCTAAAGGGCGATGTGGAAAAAAGAGTGATCTGGGACGCAAGTAAAGCTGTGATGCGAGGATTTTTGATTCAACAAAACTCAATAAAGAAGAGAAAACAGAATGAGAAAAAGGAAAAAATTTTGGAAAAGATAAAAGAAGGAGAGAAAAAATTAAGATCAAAACCAAAGTCCCAGGAGATTTTGAGGGAGATTAAGTTGTATCAAACACAATATATGGAATTGATGAACCAAGAGATAGAATGGAAAATAAAGCAAATGAAACAAAAGACATTTGAGTCGGCAGACAAATGTGGTAAACTTCTGGCATGGCAACTTAAGAAAAGACAGAAATTAAATACAGTCACAAGTCTAGAAGTGGATGGAAAAAATATATCTAAACCCAACGAGATAAGAAATTGCTTTGTGAGTTATTTTAAAAAACTCTATTCCCAAGGATTACAAAATGAAGAGGACATAGATAAATTCCTCAATAAATATGGATTACAAAAAATCTCTCATCATAGCAAGGTGGAGCTAAACCAGAGAATAACAGAACAAGAGATAGAGGGTGCCATTCAGGATATGCAATTGGGCAAATCTCCAGGGCCAGACGGACTGACTTCCAGATATTACAAATCTTTAAAGGAATGGCTAATACAACCGTTAAAGGAAGTTTGTAACGAGATCTTAGAGGGAAAAAGGGCACCCGAATCGTGGAAAGAAGCATATATCTCACTCATACCAAAGACAGAGACTGAAAAGACTCAACTGAAGAACTACCGCCCAATTTCGTTATTGAATGTGGATTACAAAATTTTTGCAGACATTTTAGCAAAAAGATTTAAAAGAGTACTGATGGAGAAGATTCACAGAGACCAAGCAGGCTTTCTCCCAAAAAGACACCTCTCAGACAATGTTAGGAACATAATAGACATTTTGGAAAAGTTAGAGGTGAATATAAATACTAAAGCAGTTTTGATATTTGTGGATGCGGAGAAAGCCTTTGACAATATTTCGTGGAGTTTTATGAAAAAGAATCTTCATGGGATGGGGGTAGGACAAGGATTTGAGAATGGTATGGGTGCAATATATTCCGAACAAAAAGCTAAGTTGATTGTAAATAATGTAATAACTGAGGAACTTAAGATAGAAAAAGGAACACGACAGGGGTGCCCAATTTCCCCATTGCTTTTTATTTCGGTCCTGGAGGTGTTGCTGAACATGATTAGAGATGACCAGCAAGTTAAAGGTGTACAGGTCGGAACTAAACACTATAAGTTAAGAGCGTTCGCAGATGACCTTGTATTGACCTTGCAGGAGCCAAACACTAGTACAAAAAGAGTGTTGGAAATAATCCAACAATTTGGGCAGGTAGCCGGATTTAAATTGAATAAACAAAAAACTAAAGTCTTAGGGAAAAACCTAACAGATATGGAAAAGAATAAGTTTCAAGAAGAGACAGGTCTGACGGTGGTTAAGAAGGTGAAATATCTAGGGGTTAATTTAACATCTAAAAACTTGAATCTGTATAAGGACAATTATGAAAAATGCTGGTCAGAAATTAAAAAAGATCTAGAAATATGGTCAAATTTGAGATTGTCAATGTTAGGCCGAATTGCAGTGATTAAGATGAATGTATTGCCTAGAATGTTATTTTTATTTCAAACTTTGCAGATTATTGACAAGATGGACTGTTTCAAGAGGTGGCAGAAAGACATTGCGAAATTTGTCTGGCAGGGCAAAAAGCCCAGAATAAAATATAAAATATTAACAGATGCAAAAGAAAGAGGGGGATTTGCCCTGCCGGACTTAAAATTGTACTATGAAGCAGCAGCATTCTGCTGGCTGAAAGAGTGGATGCTCCTCGAGAATACAGATATCTTGGACTTAGAAGGTTTCAATAATGCATTTGGCTGGCATGCATATCTATGGTATGACAAAATCAAAGTGCATAGTGCCTTTAAAAATCATATTGTAAGGAAAGCGTTGTTTAATGTTTGGATGAGATATAAAGATCTGTTGGAAAACAAAACCCCTAGATGGTTGTCACCCTTAGAGGCTAAGGCCCACAAGAAAGTTAATATGGAGGTCGGATGGCCAAAGTATTGTGAGATCTTAGAACAGGATGGAGAGAAACTGAAATTAAAGAGCCATGAAAAACTAAAACCCAAAGTACAAGATTGGCTCCACTATTATCAAATAATGGAGGTTTTCAAACAAGACAGGAAAATTGGCTTCCAGGTGGAAAAATCAAAACTTGAGACAGAATTGTTAGAACCCAATACTAAGAATTTGTCAAGAATGTATAACTTGCTGTTGAAATGGAATACACAAGACGAAACAGTTAAATCAGTTATGATTAAGTGGGCACAGGATATTGGTCATAATATTATGTCTGCTGACTGGGAAAGGTTGTGGAACACTGGTATTAAATTTACGGCATGTAGTGCTTTAAAGGAAAATGTTATGAAAATGGTCTATAGGTGGTACATGACCCCAGTTAAGCTAGCAAAAATTTACCATTTGCCTGATAACAAATGTTGGAAATGTAAGGAAACTGAAGGTACTTTTTATCATCTTTGGTGGACATGCCCGAAGATTAAGGCTTTCTGGGAGATGATATATAATGAAATGAAAAAGGTATTTAAATATACCTTCCTTAAGAAACCAGAGGCCTTTCTCTTGGGCATTGTCGGCCAATTGGTGCCAAAAAAGGATAGAACCTTTTTCATGTATGCAACAACAGCAGCAAGAATACTGATCGCAAAGTATTGGAAGACACAAGATTTACCCACCTTGGAAGAATGGCAGATGAAAGTGATTGACTATATGACATTGGCGGAAATGACAAGCAGAATTCGTGACCAGGGAAAGGAGACTGCGGAAGAAGATTGGAAGAAATTTAAGATTTATCTTAAGAACTATTATAAACTTGATGAAGCTTAGAATGTCGAGATTTTACAGAGAGAAAGGGTTGCAGTAATATAAGACCAGATTAAGAAAGGACTATGATGAATTAGGATGGGAAAAAACATTTATAAGTTGCTATAAAATTTGGACATGAGGATGCAGAAAGGGGAGGTATGGGGAAGTCCGAGGAAAGAAGTCTATGAAAGGACATTTTGAAATTATATTTGTTTGTTTGTCTGTCTTTCTTTTATGTTTGTTTGTTATAAAAACTTTTGTAAAACTAATAAAAATTTTATAAAAAAAAAAACAAAATGCGGTAGTCCACCACGAGTCTTTTTTGGGGCGTGTCTCGCTTCTTAACAAAGAATACCGGACTGCCCCCCGCTGCCCTGGACTCTCGGATGAAACCGCGCTCCAAATTATGATCTATGAACTCTTTGAGTTCCTGCAGTTCGTCCTCAGACATGGTGTCAGGGTTACTTCCAGATCCTAGCTCACAGAGGATCACGCTAGCCAGCGATCGTTAAATAAAAGTCTTTATTGAGTTACAGTCTCCATTCTCGAGCTGCTGCGTGCAACCCTACGTCTTATGCTTAGATCGGCGAAGCTCCGTCTGAGTCTCCGCCCCTTGCGCACCAACTTAATATCCTAGCCCTGCTCCACCTTTTCCGCCTGACAGTTCTCCTCTGGGTCCCTCTGCCCCCCTGGGTCTCTTCCTTCCGGGATTCTTCTGACGCTGACCCCCCTGACTCTCCTGTCTCCTTGCGCCGGGCTTTAGGACCTGGCTCCCTTTCCGGGCTGCCTACTGCGCCACCTTCCTGTGCATTTGAACTTGGCGCGCGCGCCCAACCTTCCACTTTCCGTCTAACCGTCACTTCGCTCCCCGATGAAGGTGTGGCCACTCCTGACTCGTGCCCTCCCTCCTGTTGCGAGCTGCCAGCGCTTGATCCCTGGCGCTCTTCCTCTTTCCTACTCTCTGGCGGTGACGCTGGTCCCGATTTCCAACTGCTCCCCTCTGAGTCCCCTCTGGCTCTATCTTCCTGGGGTGTCCCCCTAGTCTCCCCCCTTGCCCTGGCCACTGGTGCTCCTTTTTGTGAATCTTCTGATTCACTGGAAAGACTCGGAGATCTCGGGTCGTCGTCATCACTCATCCTTTCGTCTGCCTCCTCCCCCTCGCTCTCTGTTTCCTCCCTTGCCCTCGCCTCTGCTCCTGAACCCCTGACATCCATCCCCCCCTCGAAGCCCCCTCTTTCCCCCTCCCCTCCTTCCGGTGCGGGAGCTGGGTGCTGCAGTGTCAAGGGGACGAATGTCGGGTACAGTTCGCTTCCCGTGGCGGGCCTCCATCCGAAGTCTTCCGGTTCTTCCTCCCTGTTCTCGTCAACGACGGTCACCTCTGCTTCCATCTCTGTGCCGCCGTGCTCGAAACCCTGGTCGTCCCCGAAAACGTCCATGTCCGTCTCTCCCTCGCTTCCTTCTGGAGGCGTTGCTCGTCCTAGACCCTCCAGCCACTTTCTGCGCCACTGCTCCTCTGGTCGATCATCCCACCAATACGAGGGTTCTGAAGCAGATCCCGAGGGTGACCCCTCCGGGGAACGGGCGTCTCGCGTCGGTTCCTCATCCGAGTCGAACCCCCGGAACGTGCTGGCTGAAAGCGTGGGCGTGAAAAGCCAGTCGTCGAAAAAGTCCGCTGGCATTGGCCTATGGGGAAAGAGGGCATGAAACTCTTCCTTGAGCAGAGGTTCATCTAAAGCGTAGCCCGGCACCCAGCTGTTGGCACTGGCCGGGGTGCCCTCCTTAGCGAGAAGGTATTCTACCCCCTCTTCCCCCCATCTGGAGTCCAAAATCTCCGTGACTTCGTTGAGGTGCACCTCCTGTGCCACTCCCCGTTGCCTGGCTCCCTCTCGGAGCGGACTCGGCGCCGTTCCGGGTTCCTGAAACCTGTGCGGTGCCTTGTAGGGAGTGAGCACCGATCTGTGGAACACCGGATGCATCCTGGAACCCTCCGGAAGCGCCAGCCTGAAACCCACCGGGTTGACCTGCTCTTCGACTTGGTAGGGCCCCAGTTGCTTATGCCCTAGTTTCTTCTTGGCCAACGACCTGGCCGGCACTGCGTGGGCTGCTAACCAGACCCAGTCTCCCACATGGATCTCTTCGCCAACCCTTCTGTGTTTGTCTGCCTGCACCTTGTATGCGTGTTTGGCCAGCTCCAGGTGCCGCCGCAGCTGATCGTGGACCTCCTGCAACTCCGACGCGAACGCATCTGCTGTCTGCGGCTCCCCCTCCACCAGTCTTTCCAGTCCCGGGAAGGTTCTGGGGTGCCTCCCGTTGTTGGCGAAGAACGGCGTGACCCCCGTGGACACGTGCTTCGTGTTGTTGTAGGCGAACTCGGCGAGCGGCAGGTAATCCACCCACGTCGCCGGCTGTTGACTCGCATAGCATCTCAGGTACTGCTGCATGATGGCATTGACCCGCTCCGCTTGCCCGTTGGTCTGCGGGTGTCTCGCCGACGCCAGGTTGATCTTGACGTTTAGGAAGCCCATCAGCTTCTGCCAGAAATTCGAGATGAACTGCCGCCCGCGATCGGACAGAATAGACCGTGGCAGCCCGTGAACCTTGAACACGTGGTCTATGAACAGTTTGGCGGTTTGTTCCGCCGTGGCCACCTTCGCACACGGGATGAAATGTGCCATCTTGGAGAACAAGTCCACCACCACCAGCACGGCCGTCTTGCCCCTCGAGATGGGCAGATCCGTGACGAAGTCCAGGGCGACTCTCTCCCATGGCTCGACCGGAGTTTGCAGCGGTTCCAACAGTCCGGCCGGCGGTCTGTGCACTGGTTTGGCCCTCTGGCAGGTGTCGCACCTCGCCACGTAGTCCGCGACCTCCCCTCTCATTCCGGGCCACCAGAAATCCCTGGCGACTAATTCCACCGTCTTCTCCTTGCCAAAGTGCCCGGCAGTGGGCGCGTCATGCAGCTGATGCAGTACCTTGGCGCGAAGTTCGTCTCCCGGCACGTAGATGGCCCCTTTGCGGATGAGCAATCCATCTCTCAGCTGGAACCCGTTGGTCGCTGCCGTGCCCCTTTGCATCTCTGCCATCTTTGCTTGCGCGAAGGAGTCATTCTGCAACGCTCGTCGCACCGCCTCCAGGTCCACTGTCGCCGCAGCGCACGCCCACACTGTTGGTGCGAAGATGTGCATGGCGGCCGTTGGCGTGGCGTCCTCCAGATACTGTGGCTTACGGGAGAGCGCGTCCGCCATGATGTTGGTGTCCCCCGGGACATACTCTATTCGGAAATCGAAGTTCGCAAAGAACTCAGCCCAACGTATCTGCCTCTGGTTCAGGAACTGTGCCGTGCGCCAGTGCTCCAGATTCTTGTGGTCCGTGCAGACCTGCACCGTGTGCTTGGCTCCAATCAGGAAGTGCCTCCATGCTTTGAACGCTGCATGAATAGCCAGCAACTCCCTGTCCCAGATGGTGTAGTTCTGTTCGGACTTGCTGAGCTTCCTGGAGTAAAACGCTCCCGGCCTCCAAACCCCCTGCGGGTCCTTCTGGAGCAGGACTGCTCCGACGGCCCTGTCCGAGGCGTCTGTTTCAACTCTCATCGGCCTGCTGGGGTCGACATGAAGTAGCTGTTCTTCCGACGCGAAAAGACGCTTGAGTGCCTGAAAGGACTGCTCCGCCTGTGCTGTCCAGATGAACTTCTTTTTCTTGGAACTGAGCGTGTCCGTGATGGCCGCTGTCTGCATAGCGAAGCCTTTGATGAACTTGCGATAGAAGTTCGCGAAGCCGACAAACCGTTGGACCTCCTTCCGGTTGCGTGGGCTTTTCCAATCCAACACCGCTCAAACCTTGGCGCTGTCCATGGCGAGCCCCTTGTCAGACAACCTGTAGCCCAGGAAATCCACCTCCGTCACGTCGAATTGGCACTTCTCCAGCTTGGCGTAAAGCCTATGTTGCTGTAGCCTGCTCAGCACTTCCCTGACGTGTCTGTCATGCTCCTGCTGCGATTCCGAAAAGATCAGGATGTCATCCAAGAAACAGACGCACGTTTTGTAGAGGAGCCCCGCCAACACGTGATGCATGAAAGCTTGAAAAACGTGGGAGCCATTTTGCAATCCAAAAGGCATAACCCTATATTCGTAGGTGCCCAGGGGCGTGAACATGGCTGTCTTCCACTCATCTCCTTCCCGCATGCGAATGAGGTTGTACGCCCCTCGCAGGTCCAACTTGGTGAACACGCTGCCCTTGCGTACTTTTGCGAGGAGGTCGTCGATTCGGGGCATGGGGAAGTCCGATGGCTTGGTCACACTGTTCAAAATGCGGTAGTCCACTACGAGTCTTTTTTGGGGCGTGTCTTGCTTCTTCACAAAGAATACAGGACTGCCCCCCGCTGCCTGGGACTCTCGGATGAAACCGCGCTCCAAATTATGATCTATGAACTCTTTGAGTTCCTGCAGTTCATCTTCAGACATGGAATACAGCTTCCCTTTGGGCAGCGCCGCCCCCGGCAGCAGGTCAATTTTGCAGTCATATGGTCTGTGGGGGGGTAGCTTGTCTGCCTCCTTCTCGCAGAAAACCTCCAAAAATTCTGCGTACTTGTGGGGAATCGCTTGCAGCATGCCTAGCAGCAGCTGTGACTCCTCTTGCTCCCCTTCCTGCTGGGGCATGATGCAGTGTTCAGCACAAAAGGAAGAGCCGAAGGTCAGCTGCCTCTGGTACCAAGCCAGCGTCGGGCTGTGCTTGTCCAGCCAACTCATGCCCAATACAATAGGCGTGTCCGACAGTTGAGTGACGTTGAAGCTGATGATTTCCCTGTGATTTCCAAGCCGCAGCACCATAGGTGGCGTCTGTTTCACCACTTGCCCCCCTAACAGCTCCCTGCCATCCACCGTGACAACCTGCAGGGGCAGCGTGGCAGGCAGCAACTGTATAGCGTGCCGGTCGACAAAGTCCTGCCCTATGAAGTCTGCATTGCTTCCCGAGTCGACGGTGATTGGTACGTCCATGGTGATTCCATTGGGTAGCTGGAGCGATGCGGTGAGCCTCACTACTGGCTTGGGCGGGAGGGGGTCCATGGGCGGTAAAATCTCTGGGGACTGCTTCACTGACACGTCTGGCTGGGCCCCAGTGCCTCTTCCTCCAGCCAGACATCGTCGTTTCCCTGCTGTGGTTCTCCGTGTTGCGTTGCTGCAGTCACCATTGCTGAGGCTGCAGTGTGCTTGTGGAGCCTCCGGGGACACTCTTTCGCCAAATGGCCTGGATCCTCGCAGATATAACACTTCCTGTTCCCTCTAGGAGGCTTCGCTTTCACTGCTGCCGGTGCTAGGGCTCTGGCTGCTGACTGAGCACTTGCACTCCCAACCTCCATCGGTTCCACCCCTCCCCCTGTTGGAGGCGTGGATTGCGCACGCGCTGCTTCTCTGGGAAGGAAGGAGGAGCCCCTGGCTGGTTCGCGCCCGCTGCGCCCGTCGTCCCTGCTCCACGGACGTTCTTCCAGCCGCACCCCCACCGCCAGCGCCCTCTGAACGATCTCCTGCGTGGTCCGGGGTCTCTCCCCCCTCGCAATCTCATCTTTAACCGAGTTGTGCAAGCCCTCCCAAAAAAGGTCTCTGACAGGAGCCGAATCTCTGTCCCATTCCAGGGCACTGACCAAAGCGAAAAAGCGGGCATGATACTGCCTTACGCTGGCCCTCCCTTGCCTTAGTCCATGCACCTCCTTTCGGGCAATATCCACGTCAATGCTTGATAAAAAACAGCCATCCATCGCTTTAATAAAGGCATCCGCATTTTGGAGCACAGGATCCTTATCTCTCCACAAATTGCGCAGCCATGCTTTAGCGTCTCCATGCAAATGGGACATAACGAACCCCACTTTCTCTTGTTCATCTCTAAAGTCTTTGTGCAGCAGTTGCAGTGCACACATTACGTCTGCTCTAAAGTTGGGGTACTGTTGCAAATTCCCATCGAAGTGAGAGACCAGACCGCCTGTGCGTCTCCCCAACCCAATCCCCTCTGGCTTGGGTGTCTGTTGCCCTTGCTTCGTAAGCACGTCCAACCTGACCTGGAGATCCCTGTAGGCGGCAGCTGCTTCCTCCTCTCTCTTCCTGGACGCCAGCGCCTCGGCATTCAGTCGTGAAACTGCTTCTCTGAGTTCCGTTATTTGCTGTTCGGCCGTCATATTGTCTGCCGTTCGTGAGCTCTCTTGTAGGCACCCGCTTTCTCTCCTCTCCGCGAGGCCGTGGATGCCCACAATTTGAGGAGACGGAGCTTACTGTCAGGGTTACTTCCAGATCCTAGCTCACAGAGGATCACGCTAGCCAGCGATCGTTAAATAAAAGTCTTTATTGAGTTACAGTCTCCATTCTCGAGCTGCTGCGTGCAACCCTACGTCTTATGCTTAGATCGGCGAAGCTCCGTCTGAGTCTCCGCCCCTTGCGCACCAACTTAATATCCTAGCCCTGCTCCACCTTTTCCGCCTGACAGTTCTCCTCTGGGTCCCTCTGCCCCCCTGGGTCTCTTCCTTCTGGGATTCTTCTGACGCTGACCCCCCTGACTCTCCTGTCTCCTTGCGCCGGGCTTTAGGACCTGGCTCCCTTTCCGGGCTGCCTACTGCGCCACCTTCCTGTGCATTTGAACTTGGCGCGCGCGCCCAACCTTCCACTTTCCGTCTAACCGTCACTTCGCTCCCCAATGAAGGTGTGGCCACTCCTGACTCGTGCCCTCCCTCCTGTTGCGAGCTGCCAGCGCTTGATCCCTGGCGCTCTTCCTCTTTCCTACTCTCTGGCGGTGACGCTGGTCCCGATTTCCAACTGCTCCCCTCTGAGTCCCCTCTGGCTCTATCTTCCTGGGGTGTCCCCCTAGTCTGCCCCCTTGCCCTGGCCACTGGTGCTCCTTTTTGTGAATCTTCTGATTCACTGGAAAGACTCGGAGATCTCGGGTCGTCGTCATCACTCATCTTTTCTTCTGCCTCCTCCCCCTCGCTCTCTGTTTCCTCCCTTGCCCTCGCCTCTGCTTCTGAACCCCTGACATTAGCGTTTCGGTTAGGGTTAGCGTTTCGGTTAAGGTTAGGATTGGGTTAGGATTAAGGTTAAGGTTAGGGTTAGGATATGGGTAAGTGTTAGGGTTGGTTACGGTTAGGGTTAGGGTTAGGATTGGGTTAGGCTTAGGGTTAGGGTTGGGTTAGCGTTTGCGTTTCGGTTAGGGTTAGGGTTAGGGTTAGGGTTAGCGTTTGGGTTAGGGTTAGGGTTAGGGTTAGGGTTAGGGTTAGGGTTAGGGTTAACGTTACGGTTAGGGTTAGGGTTAGGGTTAGGATAGGGTTAGGATAGGGTTATGGTTAGGGTTAGGGTTAGGGTTAGGGTTAGGGTTAGGGTTAGGGTTAGGGTTAGGGTTAGGGTTAGGGTTACGGTTACGGTTACGGTTACGGTTACGGTTAGGGTTAGGGTTACGGTTACGGTTACGGTTATGGTTACGGTTAGCGTTCCAGTTAGGGTTAGCATTTCGGTTAGGGTTAGGATTGGGTTAGGGTTAAGGTATTGGTTAAGGTTAGGGTTAGGGTTAGGGTTAGGGTAATTGCAAGGGTTAGGGTTAGGGTTAAGGTTAGGGTTACGGTTAGGGTTAGGATTGGGGTTAGGGTTGGCCTTTCGGTTAGGGTTAGGGTTGGGGTTAGGGTATGGTTAGGATTAGGATTAGGATTAGGGTTAGGGTTAGGTTTAGGGTTAGGGTTAGGGTTAGGGTGAGGGTTAGGTTTAGGGTTAGGGTTTCGGTTAGGGTTAGGGTTTGTGTTACGGTTACGGTTAGGGTTAGGTTTCGCGTTTTGGTTAGGGTTAGGGTTAGGCTTTTGGTTTCGGTTAGGGTTACGGTTAGCGTTAGGGTTACGGTTAGTGTTACGTTTAGGCTTAGGGTTAGAGTTAGGTTTAGGGTTAGCGTTTCGGTTAGGCTTAGGGTTACGGTTAGTGTTAGGGTTAGGGTTAGGGTTAGGGTAGGGTTAGGGTTAGGTTTACTGTTACGGTTAATGTTACGGTTACGGTTAGGGATAGGGTTAGGCTTCGCGTTGTTAGGGTTAGGGTTAGGGTTAGGGTTAGCATTAGGGTAAGGGTTAGGGTTAGGGTTCGGGTTACGATTGGGTTAGGCTTAGGGTTAGGGTTAGGGTTGGGTTAGCGTTCGCGTTTCGGTTAGGGTTAGCGTTTGGGTTAGGGTTAGGGTAAGGTTAGGGTTCGGGTTAGCGTTACGGTTAGGGTTAGGGTTAGGGTTAGGGTTAGCATTTCGGTTAGGCTTTGGGTTACGGATAGTGTTACGGTTAGGGTTAGGGTCAGGTTTAGGTTTAGGTTTAGGTTTAGGTTTAGGGTTAGGGTTAGGGTTAGGGTTAGGGTTAGGGTTAGGGTTAGGGTTAAGGTTAAGGTTAAGGTTAGTGTTACGGTTAGGGTTAGGGTTAGGGTTGGGGTTGTGGTTGGCCTTTCGGTTAGGGTTAGGGTTAGGGTTGGGGTTAGGGTTAGGGTTAGGGTTAGGGTTAGGGTTACGGTTACGATTACGGTTAGGGTTAGGGTGAGGGTTAAGGTTAGGGTTAGAGTTTGCGTTTCGGTTAGGGTTAGGATTGGGTTAGGGTTAAGGTTAAGGTTAAGGTTAGGGTTAGGATAAGGATAAGGGTAAGGGTAAGGGTAAGGGTTAGGGATAGGGTTAGGGTTAGGGTTAGGGTTAGGGTTAGGGTTAGGGTTAGGGTTAGGGTTAGGGTTAGGGTTAGGGTTAGGGTTAACGTTACGGTTAGGGTTAGGGTTAGGGTTAGGATAGGGTTAGGGTTAGGGTTAGGGTTAGGGTTAGGGTTAGGGTTAACGTTACGGTTAGGGTTAGGGTTAGGGTTAGGGTTAGGATAGGGTTAGGGTTAGGGTTAGGGTTAGGGTTAGGGTTACGGTTCGGGTTAGGGTTAGGGTTAGGGTTAGGGTTAGGGTTAGGGTTAGGGTTATGGTTAGGGTTAGGGTTACGGTTAGGGTTACGGTTAGGGTTACGGTTAGCGTTTCGGTTAGGGTTAGCGTTTCGGTTAGGGTTAGGATTGGGTTAGGGTTAAGGTTAAGGTTAGGGTTAGGATTGGGTTAGGGTTAAGGTTAAGGTTAGGGTTAGGGCTAGGGTTAGGGTTAGGGTTAGGGTTAGGGTTAGGGTTAGGGTTAGGGTTAGGGTTAGGGTTAGGGTAAGGGTTAGGGTTAGGGTTAGGGTTAAGGCTAGTGTTACGGTTAGGGTTAGGATTGGGGTTAGGGTTGGCCTTTCGATTAGGGTTAGGGTTAGGGTTGGGTTTAGGGTATGGTTAGGGTTAGGGTTTCGGTTAGGGTTTCGGTTAGGGTTAGGGTTTGTGTTACGGTTACGGTTAGGGTTAGGGTTAGGTTTCGCGTTTCGGTTAGGGTTAGGGTTAGGAATTTGGTTAGAGTTAGGGTTAGGGTTAGCGTTAGGGTTACGGTTAGTGTTACGGTTTGGGTTAGGGTTAGGGTTAAGGTTAGTGTTAGGGTTAGCGTTAGGGTAAGGGTTAGGGTTAGGGTTCGGGTTCGGGTTACGATTGGGTTAGGCTTAGGGTTAGGGTTAGGGTTGGGTTAGCGTTCGCGTTTCGGTTAGGGTTAGAGTTAGCGTTTGGGTTAGCATTAGGGTAAGGTTAGGGTTAGGGTTAGGGTTAGCGTTACGGTTAGGGTTAGGGTTAGGGTTAGGGTTAGGGTTAGGGTTAGCGTTTCGGTTAGGCTTTGGGTTACGGATAGTGTTACAGTTAGGGTTAGGGTCAGGTTTAGGTTTAGGTTTAGGTTTAGGTTTAGGTTTCGGGTTAGGGTTAGGGTTAGGGTTAGGGTTAGGGTTAGGGTTAGGGTTAGGGTTAGGGTTAGCGTTTCGGTTAGGGTTAGCGTTTTGGTTAGGGTT
>NC_138750.1:1724291-1744291 GCF_965113315.1 Podarcis vaucheri | reverse complement strand
GTTAGGGTTAGGGTTAGGGTTAGGGTTAGGGTTAGGGTTAGGGTTAGGGTTAGGGTTAGGGTTAGGGATACGATTACGGTTAGAGTTAGGGTTAGGGTTAGGGTTAGGGTTAGGGTTGGGGTTAGCGTTAGGGTTAGGGTTAGGGTTTGGGTTAGGGTTAGGGTTAGGGTTAGGGTTAGGGTTACGGATACTGTCAGGGGTTCAGGAGCGAAAGAGTGTCCCCGGAGGCTCCAAAAGCACACTGCAGCCTCAGCAATGGTGACTGCAGCAACGCAGCAAGGAGAACCACAGCAGGGAAACGACGATGTCTGGCTGGAAGAGGAGGCACTGGGGCCCAGCCAGACGTGTCAGTGAAGCAGTCCCCAGAGATTTTACCGCCCATGGACCCCCTCCCGCCCAAGCCAGTAGTGAGGCTCACCGCATCGCTCCAGCTACCCAATGGAATCACCATGGACGTGCCAATCACCGTCGACTCGGGAAGCAATGCAGACTTCATAGGGCAGGACTTTGTCGACCGGCACGCTATACAGTTGCTGCCTGCCGCGCTGCCACTGCAGGTTGTCACGGTGGATGGCAGGGAGCTGTTAGGGGGGCAAGTGGTGAAGCAGACGCCACCTATGGTGCTGCGGCTTGGAAATCACAAGGAGATTATCAGCTTCAACGTCACTCAACTCTCAGACACGCCTATCGTATTGGGCATGAGTTGGCTGGACAGGCACAGCCCGACGCTGGCTTGGTACCAGAGGCAGCTGACCTTCGGTTCTTCCTTTTGTGCTGAACACTGCATCATGCCCCAGCAAGAAGGGGAGCAAGAGGAGTCACAGCTGCTGCTCGGCACGCTGCAAGCGATTCCCCACAAGTACGCAGAATTTTTGGAGGTTTTCTGCGAGAAGGAGGCAGACAAGCTACCCCCCCACAGACCATATGACTGCAAGATTGACCTGCTGCCGGGGGCGGCGCTGCCCAAAGGGAAGCTGTATTCCATGTCTGAAGACGAACTGCAGGAACTCAAGGAGTTCATTGATCATAATTTGAAACGCGGTTTCATCCGAGAGTCCCAGGCAGCGGGGGGCAGTCCTGTATTCTTTGTGAAGAAGCGAGACACGCCCCAGAAAAGGCTCGTGGTGGACTACCGCATTTTGAACAGTGTCACCAAGCCGTCGGACTTCCCCATGCCCCGAATCGACGACCTCCTCGCGAAAGTACGCAAGGGCAGCGTGTTCACCAAGTTGGACCTGCGAGGGGCGTACAACCTGATTCGCATGCGGGAAGGAGATGAGTGGAAGACAGCCATGTTCACACCCCTGGGCACCTACGAATATAGAGTTATGCCTTTTGGATTGCAAAATGGCTCCCACGTTTTTCAAGCTTTCATGCATCACGTGTTGGCGGGGCTCCTCTACAAGACGTGCGTCTGTTTCTTGGATGACATCCTGATCTTTTCGGAATCGCAGCAGGAGCATGACAGACACGTCAGGGAAGTGCTGAGCAGGCTCCAGCAACATAGGCTTTACGCCAAGCTGGAGAAGTGCCAATTCGACGTGACGGAGGTGGATTTCCTGGGATACAGGTTGTCTGACAAGGGGCTCGCCATGGACAGCGCCAAGGTTCGAGCGGTGTTGGATTGGAAAAGCCCACGCAACCGGAAGGAGGTCCAACGATTTGTCGGCTTCGCGAACTTCTATCGCAAGTTCATCAAAGGCTTCGCTATGCAGACTGCAGCCATTACAGACACGCTCAGTTCCAAGAAAAAGAAGTTCATCTGGACAGCGCAGGCGGAGCAGTCCTTTCAGGCACTCAAGCGTCTTTTCGCCTCGGAGGAACAGCTGCTTCATGTCGATCCTAGCAGGCCGATGAGAGTTGAAACAGACGCCTCGGACAGGGCCGTCGGAGCAGTCCTGCTGCAGAAGGACCCGCAGGGGGTTTGGAGGCCCGGAGCGTTTTACTCCAGGAAGCTCAGCAAGTCCGAACAGAATTACACCATCTGGGACAGGGAGTTGCTGGCTATTCATGCAGCGTTCAAAGCATGGAGGCACTTCCTGATTGGAGCCAAGCACACGGTGCAGGTCTGCACGGACCACAAGAATCTGGAGCACTGGCGCACGGCACAGTTCCTGAACCAGAGGCAGATACGTTGGGCTGAGTTCTTTGCGAATTTCGACTTCCGAATAGAGTATGTCCCGGGGGACACCAACATCATGGCGGACGCGCTATCCCGTAAGCCACAGTATCTGGAGGACGCCACGCCAGCGGCCGCCATGCACATCTTCGCGCCAACAGTGTGGGCGTGCGCTGCGGCGACAGTGGACCTGGAGGCGGTGCGACAAGCGTTGCAGAATGACTCTTTCGCGCAAGCAAAGATGGCTGAGATGCGAAGGGGCACGGCAGCGACCAACGGGTTCCAGCTGAGAGATGGATTGCTCATCCGCAAAGGGGCCATCTACGTGCCGGGAGACGAACTTCGCGCCAAGGTACTGCATCAGCTGCACGACGCGCCCACTGCCGGGCACTTTGGCAAGGAGAAGACGGTGGAATTAGTCGCCAGGGATTTCTGGTGGCCCGGAATGAGAGGGGAGGTCGCGGACTACGTGGCGAGGTGCGACACCTGCCAGAGGGCCAAACCAGTGCACAGACCGCCGGCCGGACTGTTGGAACCGCTGCAAACTCCGGTCGAGCCATGGGAGAGAGTCGCCCTGGACTTCGTCACGGATCTGCCCAGCTCGAGGGGCAAGACGGCCGTGCTGGTGGTGGTGGACTTGTTCTCCAAGATGGCGCATTTCATCCCGTGTGCGAAGGTGGCCACGGCGGAACAAACCGCCAAACTGTTCATAGACCACGTGTTCAAGGTTCACGGTCTGCCACGGTCTATTCTGTCCGACCGCGGGTGGCAGTTCATCTCGAACTTCTGGCAGAAGCTGATGGGCTTCCTAAACGTCAAGATCAACCTGGCGTCGGCGAGACACCCGCAGACCAACGGGCAAGCGGAGCGGGTCAATGCCATCATGCAGCAGTACCTGAGATGCTATGCGAATCAACAGCCTGCGACGTGGGTGGATTACCTGCCGCTCGCCGAGTTCGCCTACAACAACACGAAGCACGTGTCCACGGGGGTCACGCCGTTCTTCGCCAACAACGGGAGGCACCCCAGAACCTTCCCGGGACTGGAAAGACTGGTGGAGGGGGAGCCGCAGACAGCAGATGCGTTCGCGTCGGAGTTGCAAGAGGTTCACGATCAGCTGCGGCGGCACCTGGAGCTGGCCAAACACACATACAAGGTGCAGGCAGACAAACACAGAAGGGTTGGCGAAGAGATCCAGGTGGGAGACTGGGTCTGGTTAGCAGCCCACGCAGTGCCGGCCAGGTCGTTGGCCAAGAAGAAACTAGGGCATAAGCAACTGGGGCCCTACCAAGTCGAAGAGCAGGTCAACCCGGTGGCTTTCAGGCTGGCGCTTCCGGAGGGTTCCAGAATGCATCCGGTGTTCCACAGATCGGTGCTCACTCCCTACAAGGCACCGCACAGGTTTCAGGAACCCGGCACGGCGCCGAGTCCGCTCCGAGAGGGAACCAGGCAACGGGGAGTGGCACAGGAGGTGCGCCTCAACGAAGTCACGGAGATTTTGGACTCCAGATGGGGGGAAGAGGGGGTAGAATACCTTCTCGCTAAGGAGGGCACCCCGGCCAATGCCAACAGCTGGGTGCCGGGCTACGCTCTAGCTGAACCTCTGCTCAAGGAAGAGTTTCATGCCCTCTTTCCCCATAGGCCAATGCCGGCGGACTTTTTCGACGACTGGCTTTTCACGCCCACGCTTTCAGCCAGCACGTTCCGGGGGTTCGACTCGGATGAGGAACCGACACGAGACGCCCGTTCCCCGGAGGGGTCACCCTCGGGATCTGCCTCAGAACCCTCGTATTGGTGGGATGATCGACCAGAGGAGCAGTGGCGCAGGAAGTGGCTGGAGGGTCCAGGACGAGCTACGCCTACAGAAGGAAGCGAGGGAGAGACCAACATGGACTTTTTCGGGGACAACCAGGGTCTCGAGCACGGCGGCACGGAGATGGAAGCAGAGGTGACCGTCGTTGACGAGAGCAGGGAGGAAGAACCGGGAGTCTGCGGATGGAGGCCGGCCACGGGAAGCGAACTGTACCCGACATTCATCCCTTTGACACTGCAGCACCCAGTTCCCGCACCGGAGGGAGGGGAGGGGGGAAGGGGGGGCTTTGAGGGGGGGATGGATGTCAGGGGTTCAGGAGCAGAGGCGAGGGCAAGGGAGGAAACAGAGAGCGAGGGGGAGGAGGCAGAAGAAAGGATGAGTGACGACGACGACCCGAGATCTCCGAGTCTGTCCAGTGAATCAGAAGATTCACAAAGAGGAGCACCAGTGGCAAGGGCAAGGGGGGAGACTAGGGGGACACCCCAGGAAGAAAGAGCCAGAGGGGACTCAGAGGGGAGCAGTTGGAGATCGGGACCTACGTCACCGCCAGAGAGTAGGGAAGAGGAAGAGCGCCTGGGAACTAGCGCTGGCAGCTCACAACAGGAGGGAGGGCACGAGTCAGGAGTGGCCACACCTTCATCGGGGAGCGAAGTGACGGTTAGACGGAAAGTGGAAGGTTGGGCGCGCGCGCCAAGTTCAAATGCACAGGAAGGTGGCGCAGTAGGCAGCCCGGAAAGAGAGCCAGGTCCTAAAGCCCGGCGCAAGGAGACAGGGGAGTCAGGGGGGTCAGCGTCAGAAGAATCCCGGAAGGGAGAGACCCAGGGGGGCAGAGGGACCCAGAGGAGAACTGTCAGGCGGAAAAGGTGGAGCAGGGCTAGGATATTAAGTTGGTGCGCAAGGGGCGGAGACTCAGAAGGAGCTTCGCCGACCTAAGCATAAGACGTAGGGTTGCACGCAGCAGCTCAAGAATGGAGACTGTAACTCAATAAAGACTTTTAATCAACAACCGCTGGCTAGCGTGATCCTCTGTGAGCTAGGATCTGGAAGTAACCCTGACAGATACGATTACGGTTAGAGTTAGGGTTAGGGTTAGGGTTAGGGTTAAGGTTAGGGTTAGAGTTAGTGTTTCGGTTAGGGTTAGCGTTTCGGTTAGGGTTAGGATTGGGTTAGGGTTAAGGTTAAGGTTAGGGTTAGGATAAGGGTAAGGGTAAGGGTTAGGGTTAGGGTTAGGGTTAGGGTTAGGGTTAGGGTTAGGGTTAGGGTTAGGGTTAGGGTTAGGATTGGGTTAGGCTTAGGGTTAGGGTTGGGTTAGCGTTTGCGTTTCGGTTAGGGTTAGGGTTAGGGTTAGGGTTAGGGTTAGGGTTAGGGTTACGGTTACGGTTACGGTTAGCGTTTCGGTTAGGGTTAGCGTTTCGGTTAGGGTTAGCATTGGGTTAGGGTTAATGTTAAGGTTAAGGTTAGGGTTAGGTTAGGGTTAGGGTTAGGGTTAGGGTTAGGGTAAGGGTTAGGGTTAGGGTTAGGGTTAGGGTTAGGGTTTGGGTTAGGGTTAGGGTTAGAGTTAGGGTTAGGGTTAGGGTTAGGGTTAGGGTTAGGGTTACGGTTAGGGTTGGCCTTTCGGTTAGGGTTAGGGTTGGGTTTAGGGTATGGTTAGGGTTAGGGTTAGGGTTAGGGTTTCGGTTAGGTTTTCGGTTGGGGTTAGGGTTTGTGTTACGGTTACGGTTAGGGTTAGGGTTAGGTTTCGCGTTTCGGTTAGGGTTAGGGTTAGAATTTTGGTTAGGGTTATGGTTAGGGTTAGCGTTAGGGTTACGGTTAGTGTTACAGTTTGGGTTAGGGTTAGGGTTAAGGTTAGGGTTAGGGTTAGCGTTTCGGTTAGGCTTAGGGTTACGGTTAGGGTTAGGGTTAGGGTTAGGGTAGGGTTAGGGTTAGGGTTAGGGTTACTGTTACGGTTACTGTTACGGTTAATGTTACGGTTACGGTTACGGTTAGGGTTAGGGTTAGGGTTAGGGTTGTTAGGGTAAGGGTTAGGGTTAGGGTTAGGGTTGGGTTAGGCTTAGGGTTAGGGTTGGGTTAGCGTTCGAGTTTCGGTTAGGGTTAGGGTTAGCGTTTGGGTTAGGGTTAGGGTTAGGGTTAGGGTTAGGGTTAGGGTTAGGGTTAGGGTTAGCGTTACGGTTAGGGTTAGGGTTAGGGTTAGCGTTTCGGTTAGGCTTTGGGTTACGGATAGTGTTACGGTTAGGGTTAGGGTCAGGTTTAGGGTTAGGGTTAGGGTTAGGGTTAGGGTTAGGGTTAGCGTTTCGGTTAGGGTTAGGGTTAGGGTTACGGTTACGATTACGATTACGATTACGGTTAGGGTTAGGGTTAGGGTTAGGGTTAGGGTTAGGGTTAGGGTTAGGGTTAGGGTTAGGGTTAAGGTTAGGGTTAGAGTTAGCGTTTCGGTTAGGGTTAGGATTGGGTTAGGGTTAAGGTTAAGGTTAAGGTTAGGGTTATGATAAGGGTAAGGGTAGGGGTAAGGGCAAGGGTTAGGGTTAGGGTTAGGGTTAGGGTTAGGGTTAGGGTTAGGGTTAGGATTGGGTTAGGCTTAGGCTTAGGGTTGGGTTAGCGTTCGCGTTTCGGTTAGGGTTAGGGTTAGGGTTAGGGTTAGGGTTAGGGTTAGGGTTAGGGTTACGGTTAGGGTTAGGGTTACGGTTACGGTTACGGTTAGCGTTTCGGTTAGGGTTAGCATTGGATTACGGTTAAGGTTAGGGTTAGGGTTAGGGTTAGGGTAAGGGTTAGGGTTAGGGTTAGGGTTAGGGTTTGGGTTAGGGTTAGGGTTAGGGTTAGGGTTATGGTTAGGGTTAGGGTTAAGGTTAGTGTTACGATTACGGTTAGGATTGGGGTTAGTGTTGGCCTTTCGGTTAGGGTTAGGGTTAGGGTTGGGGTTAGGCTTTGGTTAGGGTTAGGCTTTTGGTTAGGGTTAGGGTTAGCGTTAGGGTTACGGTTAGTGTTACGGTTAGGGTTAGCGTTAGCGTTTCGGTTAGACTTAGGGTTAGGGTTAGGGTTAGGGTTAGGGTTAGGGATTCGGTTGCGGTTAGGGTTAGGATAGGGTTAGGGTTAGGGTTAGGGTTAGGGTTACGGTTACGGTTACGGTTACGGTTAGGGTTAGGTTTCGCGTTTCGGTTAGGGTTAGGCTTTTGGTTAGGGTTAGGGTTGGGGTTAGCGTTAGGGTTACGGTTAGTGTTACGGTTAGGGTTAGGGTTAGGGTTAGGATTAGGGTTAGAGTTAGGGTTAGGGTTAGGGTTAGGGTTAGGGTTAGCGTTAGGGTTAGGGTTAGGGTTAGGCTTAGGGTCAGGGTTAGGGTTAGCGTTAGCGTTTCGGTTAGGCTTTGGGTTACGGATAGTGTTACGGTTAGGGTTAGGGTCAGGTTTAGTGTTAGGGTTAGGGTTAGCGTTTTGGTTAGGGTTAGCGTTTTGGTTTGGGTTAGGGTTAGGATTGGGTTAGGGTTAGGGTTAGGGTTAGGGTAAGGTTTAGGGTTAGGGATACGATTACGGTTAGGGTTAGGGTTAGGGTTAGGGTTAGGGTTGGTGTTAGCGTTAGGGTTAGGGTTAGGGTTTGGGTTAGGGTTAGGATTAGGGTTAGGGTTAGGGTTAGGGTTACGGTTACGGATACGATTACGGTTAGAGTTAGGGTTAGGGTTAGGGTTAGGGTTAGGGTTAAGGTTAGGGTTAGAGTTAGTGTTTCGGTTAGGGTTAGCGTTTCGGTTAGGGTTAGGATTGGGTTAGGGTTAAGGTTAAGGTTAGGGTTAGGATAAGGGTAAGGGTAAGGGTTAGGGTTAGGGTTAGGGTTAGGGTTAGGGTTAGGGTTAGGGTTAGGGTTAGGATTGGGTTAGGCTTAGGGTTAGGGTTGGGTTAGCGTTCGCGTTTCGGTTAGGGTTAGGGTTAGGGTTAGGGTTAGGGTTAGGGTTACGGTTACGGTTACGGTTAGCGTTTCGGTTAGGGTTAGCGTTTCGGTTAGGGTTAAGGTTAAGGTTAAGGTTAGGGTTAGGTTAGGGTTAGGGTTAGGGTAAGGGTTAGGGTAAGGGTTAGGGTTAGGGTTAGGGTTAGGGTTAGGGTTAGGGTTAGGGTTTGGGTTAGGGTTAGGGTTAGGGTTAGGGTTAGGGTTAGAGTTAGGGTTAGGGTTAGGGTTAGGGTTAGGGTTAAGGTTAGGGTTACGGTTAGGGTTAGGGTTAGGATTGGGGTTAGTGTTGGCCTTTCGGTTATGGTTAGGGTTGGGGTTAGGGTATGATTAGGGTTAGGGTTAGGAATTTGGTTGGGGTTAGGGTTAGGATTTGGTTAGGGTTAGGGTTAGGGTTAGGGTTAGGGTTAGGGTTAGGGTTAGGGTTAGGGTTAGGGTTAGGGTTACGGTTAGGGTTAGGGTTAGGTTTCGCGTTTCGTTTAGGGTTAGGCTTTTGGTTAGTGTTAGGGTTAGGGTTAGGGTTAGGGTTAGGGTTAGCGTTAGGGTTACGGTTAGTGTTAGGGTTAGGGTTAGGGTTAGGGTTAGGGTAGGGTTAGGGTTAGGGTTAGGGTTAGGGTTAGGGTTAGGGTTAGGGTTAGGGTTACGGTTACGGTTACGGTTACGGTTAGGGTTAGGGTTAGGGTTAGGGTTAGGGTTAGGTTAGGGTAAGGGTAAGGGTTAGGGTTAGGGTTAGGGTTAGGGTTGGGGTTAGGGTTAGGGTTAGGGTTAGGATTGGGTGAGGCTTAGGGTTAGGGTTGGGTTAGCGTTCGCGTTTCTGTTAGGGTTAGGGTTAGGGTTAGGTTAGGGTAAGGGTAAGGGTTAGGGTTAGGGTTAGGGTTAGGGTTAGGGTTAGGGTTAGGGTTAGGGTTAGGGTTAGGGTTACGGTTACGGTTACGGTTACGGTTAGGGTTAGGGTTAGCATTACTGTTAGGGTTAGGGTTAGGGTTAGGGTTAGGGTTAGGGTTAGGGTTAGGGTTAGTGTTTGGGTTAGGGTTAGGGTTAGGGTTAGGGTTAGGGTTAGGGTTAGCGTTACGGTTAGGGTTAGGGTTAGGGTTAGGGTTTGGGTTAGGGTTAGAGTTAGGATTAGGGTTAAGGTTAGTGTTAGGGTTAGTGTTAGGGTTAGGGTTCGGGTTAGGGTAAGGGTTAGGGTTAGGGTTAGGGTTAGGGTTAGGGTTAGGGTTAAGGCTAGTGTTACGGTTAGGGTTAGGATTGGGGTTAGGGTTGGCCTTTCGGTTAGGGTTAGGGTTAGGGTTAGGGTTGGTTTTAGGGTATGGTTAGGGTTAGGGTTAGGGTTAGGGTTTCGGTTAGGGTTTCGGTTAGGGTTAGGGTTTCTGTTACGGTTACGGTTAGGGTTAGGGTTAGGTTTCGCGTTTCGGTTAGGGTTAGGGTTAGGCTTTTGGTTAGGGTTAGGGTTAGCGTTAGGGTTAGCGTTAGGGTTAAGGTTAGTGTTACGGTTTGGGTTAGGGTTAGGGTTAAAATTAGGGTTAGGGTTAGCGTTTCGGTTAGGCTTAGGGTTACGGTTAGGGTTAGGGTTAGGGTTAGGGTAGGGTTAGGGTTACTGTTACGGTTAATGTTACGGTTACGGTTAGGGTTAGGGTTAGGGTTAGGGTTAGGGTTGTTAGGGTAAGGGTTAGGGTTAGGGTTAGGGTTAGGGTTAGGGTTAGGGTTAGGGTTAGGGTTAGGGTTGGGTTAGGCTTAGGGTTAGGGTTAGGGTTGGGTTAGCGTTCACGTTTCGGTTAGGGTTAGGGTTAGGGTTAGCGTTTGGGTTAGGGTTAGGGTTAGCGTTACGGTTAGGGTTAGGGTTAGGGTTAGCGTTAGCGTTTCGGTTAGGCTTTGGGTTACGGATAGTGTTACGGTTAGGGTTAGGGTCAGGTTTAGGGTTAGGGTTAGGGTTAGGGTTAGCGTTTCGGTTAGGGTTAGGGTTAGGGTTAGGGTTAGGGTTACGGTTACGATTAGGGTTAGGGTTAGGGTTAGGGTTAGGGTTAGGGTTAGGGTTAGGGTTAGGGTTAGGGTTAGGGTTAGGGTTACGGTTAGGGTTAGGGTTAGGTTTCGCGTTTCGGTTAGGGTTAGGCTTTTGGTTAGGGTTAGGGTTAGGGTTAGGGTTAGGGTTAGGGTTAGCGTTAGGGTTACGGTTAGTGTTAGGGTTAGGGTTAGGGTTAGGGTTAGGGTAGGGTTAGGGTTAGGGTTAGGGTTAGGGTTAGGGTTAGGGTTAGGGTTAGGGTTAGGGTTAGGGTTACGGTTACGGTTACGGTTAGGGTTAGGGTTAGGGTTAGGGTTAGGGTTAGGTTAGGGTAAGGGTAAGGGTTAGGGTTAGGGTTAGGGTTAGGGTTGGGGTTAGGGTTAGGGTTAGGGTTAGGATTGGGTGAGGCTTAGGGTTAGGGTTGGGTTAGCGTTCGCGTTTCTGTTAGGGTTAGGGTTAGCGTTTGGGTTAGGGTGAGGGTGAGGGTTAGCATTACGGTTAGGGTTAGGGTTAGGGTTAGGGTTAGGGTTAGGGTTAGGGTTAGTGTTTGGGTTAGGGTTAGGGTTAGGGTTAGGGTTAGGGTTAGGGTTAGGGTTAGGGTTAGGGTTAGGGTTAGCGTTACGGTTAGGGTTAGGGTTAGGGTTAGGGTTTGGGTTAGGGTTAGAGTTAGGATTAGGGTTAAGGTTAGTGTTAGGGTTAGTGTTAGGGTTAGGGTTCGGGTTAGGGTAAGGGTTAGGGTTAGGGTTAGGGTTAGGGTTAGGGTTAAGGCTAGTGTTACGGTTAGGGTTAGGATTGGGGTTAGGGTTGGCCTTTCGGTTAGGGTTAGGGTTAGGGTTGGTTTTAGGGTATGGTTAGGGTTAGGGTTAGGGTTAGGGTTTCGGTTAGGGTTTCGGTTAGGGTTAGGGTTTGTGTTACGGTTACGGTTAGGGTTAGGGTTAGGTTTCGCGTTTCGGTTAGGGTTAGGGTTAGGCTTTTGGTTAGGGTTAGGGTTAGCGTTAGGGTTAGCGTTAGGGTTAAGGTTAGTGTTACGGTTTGGGTTAGGGTTAGGGTTAAAATTAGGGTTAGGGTTAGCGTTTCGGTTAGGCTTAGGGTTACGGTTAGGGTTAGGGTTAGGGTTAGGGTAGCGTTAGGGTTACTGTTACGGTTAATGTTACGGTTACGGTTAGGGTTAGGGTTAGGGTTAGGGTTAGGGTTGTTAGGGTAAGGGTTAGGGTTAGGGTTAGGGTTAGGGTTAGGGTTAGGGTTAGGGTTAGGGTTGGGTTAGGCTTAGGGTTAGGGTTAGGGTTGGGTTAGCGTTCACGTTTCGGTTAGGGTTAGGGTTAGGGTTAGCGTTTGGGTTAGGGTTAGGGTTAGCGTTACGGTTAGGGTTAGGGTTAGGGTTAGGGTTAGCGTTTCGGTTAGGCTTTGGGTTACGGATAGTGTTACGGTTAGGGTTAGGGTCAGGTTTAGGGTTAGGGTTAGGGTTAGGGTTAGCGTTTCGGTTAGGGTTAGGGTTAGGGTTAGGGTTAGGGTTACGGTTACGATTAGGGTTAGGGTTAGGGTTAGGGTTAGGGTTAGGGTTAAGGTTAGGGTTAGAGTTAGCGTTTCGGTTAGGGTTAGGATTGGGTTAGGGTTAAGGTTAAGGTTAGGGTTATGATAAGGGTAAGGGTAGGGGTAAGGGTTAGGGTTAGGGTTAGGGTTAGGGTTAGGGTTAGGGTTAGGGTTAGGGTTAGGATTGGGTTAGGCTTAGGCTTAGGGTTGGGTTAGCGTTCGCGTTTCGGTTAGGGTTAGGGTTAGGGTTAGGGTTAGGGTTAGGGTTAGGGTTAGGGTTAGGGTTAGGGTTAGGGTTAGGGTTAGGGTTAGGGTTACGGTTACGGTTACGGTTACGGTTACGGTTACGGTTACGGTTAGCGTTTCGGTTAGGGTTAGCATTGGGTTAGGGTTAAGGTTAGGGTTAGGGTTAGGGTTTGGGTTAGGGTTAGGGTTAGGGTTAGGGTAAGGGTTAGGGTTAGGGTTAGGGTTAGGGTTAGGGTTAGGGTTTGGGTTAGGGTTAGGGTTAGGGTTAAGGTTAGGGTTAGGGTTAAGGTTAGTGTTACGATTACGGTTAGGATTGGGGTTAGTGTTGGCCTTTCGGTTAGGGTTAGGGTTAGGGTTGGGGTTAGGGTATGGTTAGGGTTAGGCTTTTGGTTAGGGTTAGGGTTAGCGTTAGGGTTACGGTTAGTGTTACGGTTAGGGTTAGGGTTAGGGTTAGGCTTAGGGATTCGGTTGCGGTTAGGGTTAGGATAGGGTTAGGGTTAGGGTTAGGGTTAGGGTTATGGTTAGGGTTACGGTTAGGGTTAGGTTTCGCGTTTCGGTTAGGGTTAGGCTTTTGGTTAGGGTTAGGGTTGGGGTTAGCGTTAGGGTTACGGTTAGTGTTACGGTTAGGGTTAGGGTTAGGGTTAGAGTTAGGGTTAGGGTTAGGGTTAGGGTTAGGGTAAGGGTTAGGGTTAGGGTTAGGGTTAGGGTTAGGGTTAGGGTTAGGGTTAGGGTAAGGGTAAGGGTTAGGGTTAGGGTTAGGGTTAGGGTTAGGGTTAGGGTTAGGGTTAGGGTTAGGGTTGGGTTAGCGTTCGCGTCTCGGTTAGGGTTAGGGTAAGGGTTAGGGTTAGGGTTAGGCTTAGGGTTGTTAGGGTTAGGGTTAGGGTTAGGGTTAGGATTGGGTTAGGCTTAGGGTTAGGGTTGGGTTAGCGTTCGCGTTCGCGTTTCGGTTAGGGTTAGGGTTAGGGTTAGTGTTTGGGTTAGGGTTAGGGTTAGGGTTAGGGTTAGGGTTAGGGTTAGGGTTAGGGTTAGCGTTACGGTTACGGTTATGGTTAGGGTTAGGGTTAGGGTTAGGGTTAGGGTTAGCGTTTCGGTTAGGCTTTGGGTTACGGATAGTGTTACGGTTAGGGTTAGGGTCAGGTTTAGGGTTAGGGTTAGGGTTAGGGTTAGGGTTTTGGTTAGGGTTAGCGTTTTGGTTAGGTTTAGGGTTAGGATTGGGTTAGGGTTAGGGTTAGGGTTAGGGTTATGGTTAGGGTTAGGGTTAGGGTTAGGGTTAGGGTTACGGATACGATTACGGTTAGAGTTAGGGTTAGGGTTAGGGTTAGGGTTAGGGTTAGGGTTAGGGTTAGGGTTGGGGTTAGCGTTAGGGTTAGGGTTTGGGTTAGGGTTAGGGTTAGGGTTAGGTTTAAGGTTAGGGTTAGAGTTAGTGTTTCGGTTAGGGTTAGCGTTTCGGTTAGGGTTAGGATTGGGGTTAGTGTTGGCCTTTCGGTTATGGTTAGGGTTGGGGTTAGGGTATGGTTAGGGTTAGGGTTAGGGATTCGGTTGGGGTTAGGGTTAGGATTGGAATTTGCTGCCAAGGAGTGTGGTGGAGTCTCCTACTTTGGAGGTCTTTAAGCAGAGGCTTGACAACCATATGTCAGGAGTGCTCTGATGGTGTTTCCTGCTTGGCAGGGGGTTGGACTCGATGGACCTTGTGGTCTCTTCCAACTCTATGATTCTATGATTCTATGATTCTATGATTGGGTTAGGGTTAGGGTTAGGGTTAGGGTTACTGTCAGGGGTTCAGAAGCAGAGACGCAGAGAAGGGTGGAAACAGAGAGCGAGGGGGAGGAAACCGAAGGGAGAATGAGTGATGATGACGACCCGAGATCTCCAAGCCTAAGCAGTGAGTCAGAGGACTCCCAAAAGGGAGCCCCAGTGAGCAGAGCAAGGGGGGGATCCGGGGGGACACCCCAGGAGGAAGGGAACAGAGGAGATTCAGAGAGCAGCAGCTGGAAGTCGGGACCCACGCTCAAGACTGAGAGCAGCAGGGAGGAAGGCAGCCAGGCATCGGGTTCCGGAGGCCGTCAGCAGGAGGGAGGGCACGAGTCAGGGGTGGTCACGCCCTCCTCAGAGAGCGAGGCAACGGTCAAGAGGAAAGTAGAGAGTTGGGCGCGCGCGCCAAGTTCAAATGCAGCGGAAGCTGGAGCAGTAAGCAGCCCGGAGAGTGAACCAGGTCCCAAAGCCCGCCGAAAGGAAGCGGAAGGATCAGGGGGGTCAGCGTCAGAGGAGAGTAGAAGGGAGGAGTCCCAGGGGGGCAGAAGGACCCAGAGACGTAGGGAGAGGCGAAGGAGGTGGAGCAAGGCTAGGGTATTAAGCTGGTGTGCAAGAGGCGGGGACTCAGATGGGTCTTCGCCGACCTAGGGCAGAAGGTGTAGAGCTGCACGCTGCAGTTCGGAAATGAAACCTGTAACTCAATAAAGACTCTTTTAAAGTGGACGCTGTGTGGCGTGGTCCTATGTGAGCTGGGACCTGGTAGCAGCTCTGACAGTAAGACCCATCTCATCAAAGCTTCAGAAACCTGAAACCTCGCAGCGGGAGCAGAAGCCGCTAGGGGAGGAAGAGGGGTGTCTGTAAGCAAGCTCACAAAGGTTAGCAAGATGACGGAAGAACAGAGGATCTCCGCGCTGCAAGAGGCAGTGACCCAGTTGTCCTCAGAGGTATTGGCGTCCAAGAAACGGGAGGAGGAGACTACAGCCGCCTACAGAGACCTACACGCCAGGTTTGAAATGCTTGTTAAGCAAGGGCAACCGGGACCCAGACCGGAGGGCGTGGGATTGGCACGGAGAGCAGGAGGGCTTGTGGCTCACTTCGATGGGACTTTGCAACAGTACCCTAATTTTAGAGCAGACGTAATGTGCGCACTGCAACTGCTGGCAAAAGACTTTAGAGATGAGGAAGAGAAGGTGGGGTTCATATTGTCCCATTTGCATGGGGATGCCAAAGCCTGGCTGCGCAATTTGTGGAGGGATAAAGATCCGGCGCTTCAGAATGCAGATGCCTTTATCAAAGCGATGGATGCGTGTTTTTTGTCTACTATTGATGTGGATCTTGCCAGACGGGAGATTCATGGACTAAAACAAGGGAGGGCGAGCGTCCGGCAGTATCACGCCCGATTTTTTGCGCTGGTCAGTGCTTTAGAATGGGATCGGGATTCGCCCCCTGTCAGAGACCTCTTCTGGGAGGGTCTAAGTTCTGCGGTTAAGGATGAAATTGCAAGGGGGGAGAGGCCCCGAAGCACGCAGGAGGTGGTCCAAAGGGCGCTGACTGTGGGGGTGAGGCTGGAAGAACGTCCATGGTGCAGAGATGAAGGACGTGGAGGGCGCGAAGCAGCGAGAAGTTTCTCTTTCGTTCCGAGGGAAGCAGCGCGTGCGCAATCCACACCTCCGCCAGGAGGGGGAGGGGAACCGATGGAGGTTGGAGGTGCAAGGGCTCAGTCAGCAGCCAGAGCCCTAGCACCGGCAGCAGTGAAAGCGAAGCCTCCTAGAGGGAACAGGAAGTGTTACATCTGCGAGGATCCAGGCCATTTGGCGAAGGAGTGTCCCCGGAGGCTCCACAAGCACACTGCAGCCTCAGCAATGGTGACTGCAGCAACGCAGCAAGGAGAACCACAGCAGGGAAACGACGATGTCTGGCTGGAGACGGAGGCACTGGGGCCCAGCCAGACGCATCTGTGAAGCAGTCCCCAGCGATATTGCAACCCACGGATCCCCTCCCACCCAAACCAGTAGTGCAGCTCACAGCGTCTCTCCAGCTACCCAACGGCGTCACTATCGAAGTGCCGCTTTCTGTGGATTCTGGAAGCAACGCAGACTTTATAGCGCAGAGCTTTGTGGAGCAGCACGCTATACAGCTATTGCCTGCCACTCTGCCCCTGCAAGTCGTCACAGTGGATGGCAGAGAGTTGCTAGGGGGGCAGGTGGTGAAGCAGACGCCACCAATGGTGATGCGCCTTGGCAACCACAGGGAAGTCATCAGTTTTAATGTCACCCAACTGTCGGACACGCCCATTGTGTTGGGCATGAGTTGGCTGGACAGGCACAGTCCGACACTGGCTTGGTACCAGAGACAACTGATCTTCGGCTCCTCTTATTGCGCAGAACACTGCATCCTGCCCCGACGGGAGGGAGAGGAGGAGGAATCACAACTGCAGTTGGGAACGTTGCAAGCGGTCCCCCACAAATACGCGAACTTTTTGGAGGTCTTCTGCGAGAAGGAGGCGGACAAGCTACCCCCTCACCGGCCATATGACTGCAAGATTGACCTCCTACCGGGGGCGACGCTGCCGAAGGGGCGGCTATACTCCATGTCTGAAGATGAAATGCAGGAACTCAAACAGTTCATCGAGCATAATCTGGAGCGTGGCTTCATCAGAGAGTCCAAGGCAGTGGGGGGCAGTCCCGTTTTCTTCGTGAAAAAGAAAGACACGCCCCAAAAAAGACTCGTTGTGGACTACCGCCTTTTGAACCAGATGACCAAACCGTCTGATTACCCCATGCCCAGGATTGACGACCTCCTCGCGACGGTGCGCAAGGGACGCGTGTTCACCAAGTTGGACCTACGAGGGGCGTACAATCTCATCCGCATGCGGGAGGGCGATGAGTGGAAGACGGCCATGTTCACACCGCTGGGCACCTACGAGTACAGGGTTATGCCCTTTGGATTACAAAATGGCTCTCACTGTTTTCAAGCTTTTATGCATCACGTGTTGGAGGGACTCCTCTACAAAACATGCGTCTGCTTCCTGGATGACATCCTGATTTTCTCGGACTCGCAGCAAGCTCACGACCGAGACGTGAGGGAGGTGCTCAGCAGGTTGCAACAACATAGACTGTACGCCAAGCTGGAGAAGTGCCAGTTCGACACGACGGAGGTGGATTTCCTGGGATACAAGTTGTCGGACAAGGGGATAGCCATGGACAGCACCAAGGTTCGTGCGGTATTGGATTGGAAGAGCCCGCGCAACCGGAAGGAGGTCCAGCGGTTTGTCGGCTTCGCCAACTTCTATCGCAAGTTTATCAAGGGGTTCGCGATGCAGACGGCAGCAATTACGGACACGCTCAGCTCCAAAAAAAAGAAATTCATCTGGACGGAGCAGGCGGAGCAGTCCTTTCAAGCGCTCAAGCATCTCTTCGCATCGGAGAAGCAACTGCTGCATATCGACCCCAGTAAACCGTTGAGGGTAGAGACAGACGCGTCAGACAGAGCCGTGGGAGCTGTTCTGCTGCAGCGAGACCCGCAGGGGGTGTGGCGGCCGGGAGCGTTCTACTCCAGAAAGCTCAGCAAGTCGGAGCAGAACTACACCATCTGGGACAGGGAGTTGCTGGCCATTCATGCAGCTTTCAAGGCGTGGAGGCACTTCCTAATCGGCGCCAAGCACACGGTGCAGGTCTGCACGGACCACAAGAATCTGGAGCACTGGCGCACGGCTCAGTTCCTGAACCAGAGGCAGATACGTTGGGCGGAGTTCTTTGCTGACTTCAATTTCCGCATAGAGTACGTCCCAGGCGACACCAACATCATGGCGGATGCACTGTCCCGAAAACCGCAATACCTAGAAGAGGTGACGCCAGCGGCGGCCATGCACATCTTCGCACCGACGGCGTGGGCGTGTGCCTCAGCTACAGTAGACCTGGATGCGGTGCGACGTGCATTGCGGGACGACTCATTCGCGCAAGACAAGATGGCGGAACTGCTCAGAGGCACGGCTACCACGGACGAGTTCCAGGTGCGGGACGGCTTGCTCCTACGCAAAGGGGCTGTCTATGTACCAGGAGACGACCTTCGCGCCAAGGTACTGCAACAGTTGCACGACGCACCCACGGCCGGTCACTTTGGCACAGAGAAAACGATGGAATTAGTCGCGAGAGACTTCTGGTGGCCCAGGCTGAGAGGGGAGGTCGCGGACTACGTCGCGAGGTGCGACACCTGCCAGAGGGCCAAGTCGGTACACAGACCACCGGCGGGACTGTTAGAACCGCTGCAAACGCCGTTTGAACCGTGGGAGAGGGTGGCCCTGGACTTTGTGACGGATTTACCCAGCTCGAGAGGCAAGACAGCTGTGCTAGTGGTGGTGGACTTGTTCACCAAGATGGCACATTTCATTCCGTGTGCGAAGGTGGCCACGGCGGAACAAACCGCCAAACTGTTCATAGATCACGTGTTCAAAGTGCATGGCCTGCCACGGTCTATCCTGTCCGACCGCGGACGCCAGTTCATCTCGTCTTTCTGGCAGAAGCTGATGGGTTTTCTAAATGTCAAGGTCAATCTGGCATCAGCAAGACACCCGCAGACCAACGGGCAAGCAGAGAGGGTCAATGCCATCATGCAGCAGTACCTGAGATGCTATGCCAATCAACAGCCTGCGACGTGGGTGGATTACCTGCCGCTAGCCGAGTTCGCTTACAACAACACGAAGCACGTGTCCACAGGAGTGACGCCGTTCTTTGCCAACAATGGGAGGCATCCCAGAACCTTCCCGGGACTGGAGAGAGTGGGGGAAGGAGAACCACAGACGGCGGACGCGTTCGCGTCAGAGCTGCAGGCGGTCCACGATCAACTCAGACGGCAGCTGGAGCTAGCTAAGCACGCCTACAAGGTGCAAGCTGACAAGCACAGGCGGGTTGGCGAAGTGATCCAAGTGGGAGACTGGGTCTGGTTGGCAGCCCACGCAGTGCCGACCAGGTCACTTGCCAAGAAGAAGTTGGGGCACAAGCAGATCGGTCCGTACCAAGTCGAAGCGCAGATCAACCCGGTAGCCTTCCGACTGGCGCTGCCGGAAGGTTCCAGAATGCATCCGGTGTTCCACAGGTCGGTGCTCACTCCCTACAAGGCACCTCACAGGTTCCAGGAGCCAGGGACGGCGCCAAGTCCGCTCCGGGAACGGACGGAGACGCGGGGGGTGAAGCACCAGGACCACATCAACGAGGTCACGGAGATTTTGGACTCCAGATGGGGGGAAGAGGGAGTCGAATACCTCTTAGCCAGAGAGGGCACCCGGGCCAGCGCCAATAGCTGGGTACCAGACTACGCTTTGGAGGAACCCCTGCTCAAGGACGAGTTTCATGCCCTCTTCCCGCACAAACCCATGCCAGCGAGCTTCTTCGACGACTGGTTGTTCACACCCACACTTTCTTCCAGCACGTTCCATGGATTCGACTCAGAAGGGGAACCCGCACGGAGCACCCGTTCCCCAGAAGGTTCACCGGCAGGTTCGGCATCAGGCATCTCGTATTGGTGGGACGATCGACCAGAGGAGCAATGGCGCAGGAAGTGGCGGGAGATGCCAGGTCGAGCGACCGACGCAGAGACTGACATGGACGTGTTCGGGGAGGACCTCGGGTTCGAGCACGGCGGTACAGAGATGGAAGAGCAACAAGTCAACGTCGACGGCCGCGAGGGGGAAGACTCGGAGGTCTTCAGTTGGCGGCCACCCACGGGGAGCGACCTGTATCCAGCATTCCCTCCCATGATGATGGAGCACCCAGCACCCACACCTGACAGCGGGGAGGGGGGAAGGGGGGGCTTCGAGGGGGGGATGGATGTCAGGGGTTCAGAAGCAGAGACGCAGAGAAGGGTGGAAACAGAGAGCGAGGGGGAGGAAACCGAAGGGAGAATGAGTGATGATGACGACCCGAGATCTCCAAGCCTAAGCAGTGAGTCAGAGGACTCCCAAAAGGGAGCCCCAGTGAGCAGAGCAAGGGGGGGATCCGGGGGGACACCCCAGGAGGAAGGGAACAGAGGAGATTCAGAGAGCAGCAGCTGGAAGTCGGGACCCACGCTCAAGACTGAGAGCAGCAGGGAGGAAGGCAGCCAGGCATCGGGTTCCGGAGGCCGTCAGCAGGAGGGAGGGCACGAGTCAGGGGTGGTCACGCCCTCCTCAGAGAGCGAGGCAACGGTCAAGAGGAAAGTAGAGAGTTGGGCGCGCGCGCCAAGTTCAAATGCAGCGGAAGCTGGAGCAGTAAGCAGCCCGGAGAGTGAACCAGGTCCCAAAGCCCGCCGAAAGGAAGCGGAAGGATCAGGGGGGTCAGCGTCAGAGGAGAGTAGAAGGGAGGAGTCCCAGGGGGGCAGAAGGACCCAGAGACGTAGGGAGAGGCGAAGGAGGTGGAGCAAGGCTAGGGTATTAAGCTGGTGTGCAAGAGGCGGGGACTCAGATGGGTCTTCGCCGACCTAGGGCAGAAGGTGTAGAGCTGCACGCTGCAGTTCGGAAATGAAACCTGTAACTCAATAAAGACTCTTTTAAAGTGGACGCTGTGTGGCGTGGTCCTATGTGAGCTGGGACCTGGTAGCAGCTCTGACAGTTACGATTACGGTTACGGTTACGGTTACGG
>NC_138750.1:1699291-1719291 GCF_965113315.1 Podarcis vaucheri | reverse complement strand
GTTTTTGGTTAGGGTTAGGGTTAGGGTTAGGGTTAGCGTTAGGGTTACGGTTAGTGTTAGGGTTAGAGTTAGGGTTAGGGTAGGGTTAGGGTTAGGGTTAGGGTTAGGGTTAGGGTTCGGGTTAGGGTTACGGTTAGCGTTTCGGTTAGGGTTAGCGTTTCGGTTAGGTTTAGCATTGGGTTAGGGTTAAGGTTAAGGTTAAGGTTAAGATTAGGGTTAGGTTAGGGTTAGGGTTAGAGTTAGGGTAAGGGTTAGGGTTAGGGTTAGGGTTAAGGTTAGGGTTACGGTTAGGGTTAGGATTGGGGTTAGTGTTGGCCTTTCGGTTATGGTTAGGGTTGGGGTTAGGGTATGGTTAGGGTTAGGGTTAGGGATTCGGTTGGGGTTAGGGTTAGGATTGGGTTAGGGTTAGGGTTAGGGTTAGGGTTAGGGTTAGGGTTAGGGTTAGGGTTAGGGTTAGGGTTAGGGTTAGGGTTAGGGTTAGGGTTACGGTTACGGTTAGATTTCGCGTTTCGGTTAGGTTTAGGCTTTTGGTTAGGGTTAGGGTTAGGGTTAGGGTTAGCGTTAGGGTTACGGTTAGGATTGGGTTAGGATTGGGTTAGGTTTAGGGTTAGGGTTCGGTTAGCGTTCGCGTTTCGGTTAGGGTTAGGGTTAGGGTTAGGGTTAGGGTTAGGGTTAGGGTTAGGGTTAGGGTTAGGGTTGGGGTTAGGGTTAGGGTAAGTGTTAGGGTTAGGGTTAGGGTTAGGGTTAGGGTTAGGGTTAGGATTCGGTTAGGCTTAGGGTTAGGGTGGGGTTAGCGTTCGCGTCTCGGTTAGGGTTAGGGTAAGGGTTAGGGTTAGGGTTAGGCTTAGGGTTGTTAGGGTTAGGGTTAGGGTTAGGGTTAGGGTTAGGGTTAGGCTTAGGGTTAGGGTTGGGTTAGCGTTCACGTTCGCGTTTCGGTTAGGGTTAGGGTTATGGTTAGGGTTAGTGTTTGGGTTAGGGTTAGGGTTAGGGTTAGGGTTAGCGTTTCGGTTAGGCTTTGGGTTACGGATAGTGTTACGGTTAGGGTTAGGGTCAGGTTTAGGGTTAGGGTTAGGGTTAGCGTTTTGGTTAGGGTTAGCGTTTTGGTTAGGGTTAGGGTTAGGATTGGGTTAGGGTTAGGGTTAGGTTTAGGGTTAGGGTTAGGGTTAGGGTTAGGGTTAGGGTTAGGGTTAGGGTTAGGGTTAGGGTTAGGGTTAGGGTTAGGGTTAGGATTGGGGTTGGGTTTGGCCTTTCGGTAAGGGTTAGGGTTAGGGTTGGGGTTAGGGTTAGGGTTAGGGTTAGGGTTACGGTTAGGGTTAGAGTTACGGTTACGGTTACGATTACGGTTAGAGTTAGGGTTAGGGTTAGGGTTAGGGTTAAGGTTAGGGTTAGAGTTAGTGTTTCGGTTAGGGTTAGCGTTTCGGTTAGGGTTAGGATTGGGTTAGGGTTAAGGTTAAGGTTAGGGTTAGGATAAGGGTAAGGGTAAGGGTAAGGGTTAGGGTTAGGGTTAGGGTTAGGGTTAGGGTTAGGGTTAGGGTTAGGGTTAGGGTTAGTGTTAGGATTGGGTTAGGTTTAGGGTTAGGGTTGGGTTAGCGTTCGCGTTTCGGTTAGGGTTAGGGTTAGGGTTAGGGTTAGGGTTAGGGTTAGGGTTAGGGTTGGGGTTAGGGTTAGGGTTAGGGTAAGGGTTAGGGTTAGGGTTAGGGTTAGGGTTAGGGTTAGGGTTAGGGTTAGGGTTAGGGTTAGGGTTAGGGTTAGGGTTAGGGTTAGGGTTAGCGTTTCGGTTAGGCTTTGGGTTACGGATAGTGTTACGGTTAGGGTTAGGGTCAGGTTTAGGGTTAGGGTTAGCGTTTTGGTTAGGGTTAGCGTTTTGGTTAGGGTTAGGATTGGGTTAGGGTTAGGGTTAGGGTTAGGGTTAGGGTTAGGGTTAGGGTTAGGGTTAGGATTGGGGTTGGGTTTGGCCTTTCGGTTAGGGTTAGGGTTAGGGTTAGGGTTGGGGTTAGGGTTAGGGTTAGGGTTAGGGTTAGGGTTAGGGTTAGGGTTAGGGTTAGAGTTACGGTTACGGTTACGATTACGGTTAGAGTTAGGGTTAGGGTTAGGGTTAGGGTTAGGGTTAAGGTTAGGGTTAGAGTTAGTGTTTCGGTTAGGGTTAGCGTTTCGGTTAGGGTTAGGATTGGGTTAGGGTTAAGGTTAAGGTTAGGGTTAGGATAAGGGTAAGGGTAAGGGTTAGGGTTAGGGTTAGGGTTAGGGTTAGGGTTAGGGTTAGGGTTAGGGTTAGGGTTAGGGTTAGGGTTAGGGTTAGGGTTAGGGTTAGGGTTAGGGTTAGGATTGGGTTAGGTTTAGGGTTAGGGTTGGGTTAGCGTTCGCGTTTCGGTTAGGGTTAGGGTTAGGGTTAGGGTTAGGGTTAGGGTTAGGGTTAGGGTTAAGGTTAGGGTTAGGGTTAGGATTCGGTTAGGCTTAGGGTTAGGGTGGGGTTAGTGTTCGCGTCTCGGTTAGGGTTAGGGTAAGGGTTAGGGTTAGGGTTAGGCTTAGGGTTGTTAGGGTTAGGGTTAGGGTTAGGATTGGGTTAGGCTTAGGGTTAGGGTTGGGTTAGCGTTCGCGTTCGCGTTTCGGTTAGGGTTAGGGTTAGGGTTAGTGTTTGGGTTAGGGTTAGGGTTAGGCTTAGGGTTAGCGTTACGGTTAGGGTTAGGGTTAGGGTTAGGGTTAGCGTTTCGGTTAGGCTTTGGGTTACGGATAGTGTTACGATTAGGGTTAGGGTCAGGTTTAGGGTTAGGTTTAGGGTTAGCGTTTTGGTTAGGGTTAGGATTGGGTTAGGGTTAGGGTTAGGGTTAGGGTTAGGGTTAGGGTTAGGGTTAGGGTTACGGATACGATTACGGTTAGAGTTAGGGTTAGTGTTAGGGTTGGGGTTAGCGTTAGGGTTAGGGTTAGGGTTTGGGTTAGGGTTAGGATTAGGGTTAGGGTTAGGGTTAGGGTTACGGATAAGAATTCCGGTTAGGGTTAGGGTTAGGGTTAGGGTTAGGGTTAACGTTAGGGTTAGAGTTAGTGTTTCGGTTAGGGTTAGGATTGGGTTAGGGTTAAGGTTAAGGTTAGGGTTAGGATAAGGGTAAGGGTAAGGGTTAGGGTTAGGGTTAGGGTTAGGGTTAGGGTTAGGGTTAGGGTTAGGGTTAGGGTTAGGGTAAGGGTTAGGATTGGGTTAGGATTGGGTTAGGCTTAGGCTTAGGGTTGGGTTAGCGTTCGCGTTTCGGTTAGGGTTAGGGTTAGGGTTAGGGTTAGGGTTAGGGTTAGGGTTAGGGTTAGGATTAGGGTTAGGGTTAGGGTTAGGGTTAGGGTTAGGGTTAGGGTTACGGTTACGGTTACGGTTACGGTTAGCGTTTCGGTTAGGGTTAGCATTGGGTTAGGGTTAAGGTTAAGGTTAAGGTTAGGGTTAGGTTAGGGTTAGGGTTAGGGTTAGGGTTAGGGTTAGGGTTAGGGTTAGGGTTAGAGTTAGGGTTAGGGTTAGGGTTAGGGTTAGGGTTAAGGTTAGGGTTAGGGTTAGGGTTAGGGTAGGGTTAGGGTTAGGGTTAGGGTTAGGGTTAGGGTAAGGGTTAGGGTTAGGGTTAGGGTTAGGGTTAGGGTTAGGGTTAGGGTTAGGGTTAGGGTTAGAGTTAGGGTTAGGGTTAGGGTTAGGGTTAAGGTTAGGGTTACGGTTAGGGTTAGGATTGGGGTTAGTGTTGGCCTTTCGGTTATGGTTAGGGTTGGGGTTAGGGTATGGTTAGGGTTAGGGTTAGGGATTCGGTTGGGGTTAGGGTTAGGATTGGAATTTGCTGCCAAGGAGTGTGGTGGAGTCTCCTACTTTGGAGGTCTTTAAGCAGAGGCTTGACAACCATATGTCAGGAGTGCTCTGATGGTGTTTCCTGCTTGGCAGGGCGTTGGACTCGATGGCCCTTGTGGTCTCTTCCAACTCTATGATTCTATGATTCTATGATTCTATGATTGGGTTAGGGTTAGGGTTAGGGTTAGGGTTACGATTACGGTTACGGTTACGGTTACGGTTACGGTTAGGGTTAGGGTTAGGTTTCGCGTTTCGGTTAGGGTTAGGCTTTTGGTTACGGTTAGGGTTAGGGTTAGCGTTAGGGTTACGGTTAGGGTTAGGGTTAGGGTTAGGGTTACGGTTACGGTTACGGTTACGGTTACGGTTACGGTTACGGTTAGGTTTCGCGTTTCGGTTAGGGTTAGGCTTTTGGTTAGGGTTAGGGTTAGGGTTAGCGTTAGGGTTACGGTTAGTGTTAGGGTTAGGGTTAGGGTTAGGGTTAGGTTAGGGTTAGGGTTAGGGTAAGGGTTAGGGTTAGGGTTAGGGTTTGGGTTAGGGTTAGGGTTAGAGTTAGGGTTAGGGTTAGGGTTAGGGTTAGGGTTAAGGTTAGGGTTACGGTTAGGGTTAGGATTGGGGTTAGTGTTGGCCTTTCGGTTATGGTTAGGGTTGGGGTTAGGGTATGGTTAGGGTTAGGGTTAGGGATTCGGTTGGGGTTAGGGTTAGGATTGGGTTAGGATTGGGTTAGGGTTAGGGTTAGGGTTAGGGTTAGGGTTAGGGTTACGATTACGGTTACGGTTACGGTTAGATTTCGCGTTTCGGTTAGGGTGAGGCTTTTGGTTAGGGTTAGGGTTAGGGTTACGGTTAGTGTTAGGGTTAGTGTTAGGGTTAGGGTTAGGGTTAGTGTCAGGGGTTCAGAGACAGAGGCACAGGTGAGGGAGGAGATGGAGAGCGACGAGGAAGAATCCCAGGACAGTGAGGAAGAGGATGACAATGGCTCGAGATCTTCCATGAGTCTCTCAAGTGAATCGGAGGATTCTCAGGAGGGGGCGCCCCTAGTCAGGACAAGGGGGGTCACAGGGGGGACCTGCCAGGAGCAGGGAAGCAGCAGGGAAACCCCGAGCGGGAGTGGGAGATCGGGGCCGGCTTCCCAGCAGGAACGAAGGGAAGAGAGGGGGGTTCCCAGTGTGACACACGGAGCGGAGCAGGAAAGAGACAGGGGAAGGAGATCTGGGGAGAACGTCCTGCCGGAAGAGGCGGAGAGTAGTACAGGGAGTAGTGTAAGTGTCAAAAGGAAGGTCAGGGGTAGCGAGCGCGCGCCAAGTTCAAATGTGGAGGCGCGCGGAAATGGAGAAAGCCCGGAGGAGGAGCCCAGCCCCAAAGCACGAAGGAGGGGGGAACAGGCATCTCAGGAATCCGCTTCAGGAGAGAGCAGGAGGGAAGGGACCCAGGGGGGCAGAAAGACCCTGCGGAAAAGGAAAGACAGGAAGCGGTGGTCTAGCACAAGCCTCTAAAGTTGGTGCAGGGGCGGGACTGATTCAGAGGGGACTTCAAATGTCTGACGTTACAGACTAGGGGCTGCGCGCCTCGGTTGTGGAACCAATAATGAACTGCAATAAACATCCTTGTATATAAGAAGAGCTCGGCGTTGGTCTTTTGTGAGCTGAGACCTGAGGCAGCCTCTGACAGTTAGGGTTAGGGTTAGGGTTAGGGTTAGGATTGGGTTAGGATTGGGTTAGGATTGGGTTAGGTTTAGGGTTAGGGTTGGGTTAGCGTTCGCGTTTCGGTTAGGGTTAGGGTTAGTGTTAGGATTAGGGTTAGGGTTAGGGTTAGGATTCGGTTAGGGTTAGGGTTAGGGTGGGGTTAGCGTTCGCGTCTCGGTTAGGGTTAGGGTAAGGGTTAGGGTTAGGGTTAGGCTTAGGGTTGTTAGGGTTAGGGTTAGGGTTAGGGTTAGGATTGGGTTAGGCTTAGGGTTAGGGTTGGGTTAGCGTTCGCGTTCGCGTTTCGGTTAGGGTTAGGGTTAGGGTTAGGGTTAGGGTTAGGGTTAGGGTTAGTGTTTGGGTTAGGGTTAGGGTTAGGGTTAGGGTTAGGGATAGGGTTAGGGTTAGGGTTAGGGTTAGGGTTAGCGTTTCGGTTAGGCTTTGGGTTATGGATAGTGTTACGGTTAGGGTTAGGGTCAGGTTTAGGGTTAGGGTTAGGGTTAGCGTTTTGGTTAGGGTTAGCGTTTTGGTTAGGGTTAGGGTTAGGATTGGGTTAGGGTTAGGGTTAGGGTTAGGATTGGGGTTGGGTTTGGCCTTTCGTTTAGGGTTAGGGTTAGGGTTAGGGTTAGGGTTAGGGTTAGAGTTACGGTTACGGTTACGATTACGGTTAGAGTTAGGGTTAGGGTTAGGGTTAGGGTTAAGGTTAGGGTTAGAGTTAGTGTTTCGGTTAGGGTTAGCGTTTCAGTTAGGGTTAGGATTGGGTTAGGGTTAAGGTTAAGGTTAGGGTTAGGATAAGGGTAAGGGTAAGGGTAAGGGTTAGGGTTAGGGTTAGGGTTAGGGTTAGGGTTAGGGTTAGGGTTAGGGTTAGGGTTAGGGTTAAGGTTAGGGTTAGGATTCGGTTAGGCTTAGGGTTAGGGTGGGGTTAGCGTTCGCATCTCGGTTAGGGTTAGGGTAAGGGTTAGGGTTAGGGTTAGGCTTAGGGTTGTTAGGGTTAGGGTTAGGGTTAGGGTTAGGATTGGGTTAGGCTTAGGGTTAGGGTTGGGTTAGCGTTCGCGTTCGCGTTTCGGTTAGGGTTAGGGTTAGGGTTAGGGTTAGGGTTAGTGTTTGGGTTAGGGTTAGGGTTAGGGTTAGGGTTAGGGTTAGCGTTACGGTTAGGGTTAGGGTTAGGGTTAGGGTTAGCGTTTCGGTTAGGCTTTGGGTTACGGATAGTGTTACGATTAGGGTTAGGGTCAGGTTTAGGGTTAGGGTTAGGGTTAGGGTTAGCGTTTTGGTTAGGGTTAGGGTTAGGGTTAGGATTGGGTTAGGGTTAGGGTTAGGGTTAGGGTTAGGGTTAGGGTTAGGGTTAGGGTTAGGGTTAGGGTTAGCGTTTCGGTTAGGCTTTGGGTTACGGATAGTGTTACGATTAGGGTTAGGGTCGGGTTTAGGGTTAGGGTTAGGGTTAGGGTTAGCGTTTTGGTTAGGGTTAGGGTTAGGATTGGGTTAGGGTTAGGGTTAGGGTTAGGGTTACGGTTACGGATACGATTACGGTTAGAGTTAGGGTTAGGGTTAGGGTTGGGGTTAGCGTTAGGGTTAGGGTTAGGGTTTGGGTTAGGGTTAGGATTAGGGTTAGGGTTACGGATACGATTACGGTTAGAGTTAGGGTTAGGGTTAGGGTTAGGATTGGGGTTGGGTTTGGCCTTTCGGTTAGGGTTAGGGTTAGGGTTGGGGTTAGGGTTAGGGTTAGGGTTAGGGTTAGGGTTAGAGTTACGGTTACGGTTACGGTTACGATTACGGTTAGAGTTAGGGTTAGGGTTAGGGTTAAGGTTAGGGTTAGAGTTAGTGTTTCGGTTAGGGTTAGCGTTACGGTTAGGGTTAGGATTGGGTTAGGGTTAAGGTTAAGGTTAGGGTTAGGATAAGGGTTAGGGTTAGGGTTAGGGTTAGGGTTAGGGTTAAGGTTAGGGTTAGGATTCGGTTAGGCTTAGGGTTAGGGTGGGGTTAGCGTTCGCTTCTCGGTTAGGGTTAGGGTAAGGGTTAGGGTTAGGGTTAGGGTTAGGCTTAGGGTTGTTAGGGTTAGGGTTAGGGTTAGGGTTAGGATTGGGTTAGGCTTAGGGTTAGGGTTGGGTTAGCGTTCGCGTTCGCGTTTCTGTTAGGGTTAGGGTTAGGGTTAGTGTTTGGGTTAGGGTTAGGGTTAGGGTTAGGGTTAGGGTTAGGGTTAGGGTTAGCGTTACGGTTAGGGTTAGGGTTAGGGTTAGGGTTAGGGTTAGCGTTTCAGTTAGGCTTTGGGTTACGGATAGTGTTACGATTACGGTTAGGGTCAGGTTTAGGGTTAGGGTTAGGGTTAGGGTTACCGTTTTGGTTAGGGTTAGGGTTAGGATTGGGTTAGGGTTAGGGTTAGGATTAGGATTAGGGTTAGGGATAGGGTTATGGTTAGGGTTAGGGTTAGGGTTATGGTTAGGGTTAGGGTTACGGATACGATTACGGTTAGAGTTAGGGTTAGGGTTAGGGTTGGGGTTTGCGTTAGCGTTAGCGTTAGGGTTAGGGTTAGGGTTAGGGTTTGGGTTAGGGTTAGGGTTAGGATTAGGGTTAGGGTTAGGGTTAGGGTTAGGGTTAGGGTTACGGATACGATTACGGTTAGAGTTAGGGTTAGGGTTAGGGTTAAGGTTAGGGTTAGAGTTAGTGTTTCGGTTAGGGTTAGCGTTTCAGTTAGGGTTAGGATTGGGTTAGGGTTAAGGTTAAGGTTAGGGTTAGGATAAGGGTAAGGGTAAGGGTAAGGGTTAGGGTTAGGGTTAGGGTTAGGGTTAGGGTTAGGGTTAGGGTTAGGGTTAGGGTTAGGGTTAGGGTTAAGGTTAGGGTTAGGATTCGGTTAGGCTTAGGGTTAGGGTGGGGTTAGCGTTCGCATCTCGGTTAGGGTTAGGGTAAGGGTTAGGGTTAGGGTTAGGCTTAGGGTTGTTAGGGTTAGGGTTAGGGTTAGGGTTAGGATTGGGTTAGGCTTAGGGTTAGGGTTGGGTTAGCGTTCGCGTTCGCGTTTCGGTTAGGGTTAGGGTTAGGGTTAGTGTTTGGGTTAGGGTTAGGGTTAGGGTTAGGGTTAGGGTTAGGGTTAGCGTTACGGTTAGGGTTAGCGTTTCGGTTAGGGTTAGCGTTTCGGTTAGGCTTTGGGTTACGGATAGTGTTACGATTAGGGTTAGGGTCAGGTTTAGGGTTAGGGTTAGGGTTAGGGTTAGCGTTTTGGTTAGGCTTAGGGTTAGGGTTAGGATTGGGTTAGGGTTAGGGTTAGGGTTAGGGTTATGGTTAGGGTTAGGGTTAGGGTTAGGGTTAGGGTTAGGGTTAGGGTTAGGGTTAGGGTTAGGGTTAGGGTTAGGGTTAGCGTTTCGGTTAGGCTTTGGGTTACGGATAGTGTTACGATTAGGGTTAGGGTCGGGTTTAGGGTTAGGGTTAGGGTTAGGGTTAGGGTTAGCGTTTTGGTTAGGGTTAGGGTTAGGATTGGGTTAGGGTTAGGGTTAGGGTTAGGGTTAGGGTTACGGTTACGGATACGATTACGGTTAGAGTTAGGGTTAGGGTTAGGGTTGGGGTTAGCATTAGGGTTAGGGTTAGGGTTTGGGTTAGGGTTAGGATTAGGGTTAGGGTTACGGATACGATTACGGTTAGAGTTAGGGTTAGGGTTAGGGTTAGGGTTAGGATTGGGGTTGGGTTTGGCCTTTCGGTTAGGGTTAGGGTTAGGGTTGGGGTTAGGGTTAGGGTTAGGGTTAGAGTTACGGTTACGGTTACGGTTACGATTACGGTTAGAGTTAGGGTTAGGGTTAGGGTTAGGGTTAAGGTTAGGGTTAGAGTTAGTGTTTCGGTTAGGGTTAGCGTTACGGTTAGGGTTAGGATTGGGTTAGGGTTAAGGTTAAGGTTAGGGTTAGGATAAGGGTTAGGGTTAGGGTTAGGGTTAGGGTTAGGGTTAGGGTTAGGGTTAGGGTTAGGGTTAGGGTTAAGGTTAGGGTTAGGATTCGGTTAGGCTTAGGGTTAGGGTGGGGTTAGCGTTCGCGTCTCGGTTAGGGTTAGGGTAAGGGTTAGGGTTAGGGTTAGGGTTAGGCTTAGGGTTGTTAGGGTTAGGGTTAGGGTTAGGGTTAGGATTGGGTTAGGCTTAGGGTTAGGGTTGGGTTAGCGTTCGCGTTTGCGTTTCTGTTAGGGTTAGGGTTAGGGTTATTGTTTGGGTTAGGGTTAGGGTTAGGGTTAGGGTTAGGGTTAGCGTTACGGTTAGGGTTAGGGTTAGGGTTAGGGTTAGGGTTAGCGTTTCAGTTAGGCTTTGGGTTACGGATAGTGTTACGATTACGGTTAGGGTCAGGTTTAGGGTTAGGGTTAGGGTTAGGGTTACCGTTTTGGTTAGGGTTAGGGTTAGGATTGGGTTAGGGTTAGGGTTAGGATTAGGATTAGGGTTAGGGATAGGGTTATGGTTAGGGTTAGGGTTAGGGTTATGGTTAGGGTTAGGGTTACGGATACGATTACGGTTAGAGTTAGGGTTAGGGTTAGGGTTGGGGTTTGCGTTAGCGTTAGGGTTAGGGTTTGGGTTAGGGTTAGGGTTAGGATTAGGGTTAGGGTTAGGGTTAGGGTTACGGATACGATTACGGTTAGGGTTAGGGTTAGGGTTAGGGTTAGGGTTAAGGTTAGGGATAGAGTTAGTGTTTCGGTTAGGGTTAGCGTTTCGGTTAGGGTTAGGATTGGGTTAGGGTTAAGGTTAAGGTTAGGGTTAGGATAAGGGTAAGGGTAAGGGTTAGGGTTAGGGTTAGGGTTAGGGTTAGGGTTAGGGTTAGGGTTAGGATTAGGATTGGGTTAGGCTTAGGCTTAGGGTTGGGTTAGCGTTCGCGTTTCGGTTAGGGTTAGGGTTAGGGTTAGGGTTAGGGTTACGGTTACGGTTACGGTTAGCGTTTCGGTTAGGGTTAGCATTGGGTTAGGGTTAAGGTTAAGGTTAAGGTTAGGGTTAGGTTAGGGTTAGGGTTAGGGTTAGGGTTAGGGTTAGGGTTAAGGTTAGGGTTAGGGTTAGGGTTAGGGTTAGGGTTAGGGTTAGAGTTAGGGTTAGGGTTAGGGTTAGGGTTAGGGTTAAGGTTAGGGTTAGGGTTAGAATCATAGAATCATAGAATCATAGAATCATAGAGTTGGAAGAGACCACAAGGGCCATCGAGTCCAACCCCCTGCCAAGCAGGAAACACCATCAGAGCACTCCTGACATATGGTTGTCAAGCCTCTGCTTAAAGACCTCCAAAGTAGGAGACTCCACCACACTCCTTGGCAGCAAATTCCACTGTCGAACAGCTCTTACTGTCAGGAAGTTCTTCCTAATGTTTAGGTGGAATCTTCTTTCTTGTAGTTTGGATCCATTGCTCCGTGTCCGCTTCTCTGGAGCAGCAGAAAACAACCTTTCTCCCTCCTCCTTGTGACATCCTTTTATATATTTGAACATGGCTATCATATCACCCCTTAACCTCCTCTTCTCCAGGCTAAACATGCCCAGCTCCCTTAGCCGTTCCTCATAAGGCATCGTTTCCAGGCCTTTGACCATTTTGGTTGCCCTCCTCTGGACACGTTCCAGTTTGTCAGTGTCCTTCTTGAATTGTGGTGCCCAGAACTGGACACAGTACTCCAGGTGTGGTCTGACCAGAGCAGAATACAGTGGTTAGGGTTAGGGTAGGGTTAGGGTTAGGGTTAGGGTTAGGGTTTGGGTTAGGGTTAGGGTTAGGGTTAGGGTTAGGGTTAGAGTTAGAGTTAGAGTTAGGGTTAGGGTTAGGGTTAGGGTTAGGGTTAGGGTTAGGGTTAGGGTTAGGGTTAAGGTTAGGGTTACGGTTAGGGTTAGGATTGGGGTTAGTGTTGGCCTTTCGGTTATGGTTAGGGTTGGGGTTAGGGTATGGTTAGGGTTAGGGTTAGGGATTCGGTTGGGGTTAGGGTTAGGATTGGGTTAGGGTTAGGGTTAGGGTTAGGGTTACGATTACGGTTACGGTTACGGTTAGGGTTAGGTTTCGCGTTTCGGTTAGGGTTAGGCTTTTGGTTAGGGTTAGGGTTAGGGTTAGCATTAGGGTTACGGTTAGTGTTAGGGTTAGGGTTAGGGTTAGGGTTAGGGTTAGGGTTAGGGTTAGGGTTAGGGTAGGGTTAGGGTTAGGGTTAGGGTTAGGGTTAGGGTTAGGGTTACGGTTAGGGTTAGGGTTACGGTTAGGGTTAGGGTTAGGGTTAGGGTTAGGGTTAGGGTTAGGGTAAGGGTAAGGGTTAGGGTTAGGGTTAGGGTTAGGGTTGGGGTTGGGGTTAGGGTTAGGGTTAGGGTTAGAATTGGGTTAGGCTTAGGGTTAGGGTTGGGTTAGCGTTCACGTTTCGGTTAGGGTTAGGGTTAGGGTTAGCTTTTGGGTTAGGGTGAGGGTAAGGGTTAGCATTACGGTTAGGGTTAGGGTTAGGGTTAGGGTTAGGGTTAGGGTTAGGGTTAGGGTTAGGGTTATGGTTAGGGTTAGGGTTAGGGTTAGGATTAGGATTGGGTTAGGCTTAGGCTTAGGGTTGGGTTAGCGTTCGCGTTTCGGTTAGGGTTAGGGTTAGGGTTAGGGTTAGGGTTAGGGTTAGGGTTACGGTTACGGTTACGGTTACGGTTAGCGTTTCGGTTAGGGTTAGCATTGGGTTAGGGTTAAGGTTAAGGTTAGGGTTAGGTTAGGGTTAGGGTTAGGGTTAGGGTTAGGGTTAGGGTTAAGGTTAGGGTTAGGGTTAGGGTTAGGGTTAGGGTTAGAGTTAGGGTTAGGGTTAGGGTTAGGGTTAGGGTTAAGGTTAGGGTTAGGGTTAGAATCATAGAATCATAGAATCATAGAGTTGGAAGAGACCACAAGGGCCATCGAGTCCAACCCCCTGCCAAGCAGGAAACACCATCAGAGCACTCCTGACATATGGTTGTCAAGCCTCTGCTTAAAGACCTCCAAAGTAGGAGACTCCACCACACTCCTTGGCAGCAAATTCCACTGTCGAACAGCTCTTACTGTCAGGAAGTTCTTCCTAATGTTTAGGTGGAATCTTCTTTCTTGTAGTTTGGATCCATTGCTCCGTGTCCGCTTCTCTGGAGCAGCAGAAAACAACCTTTCTCCCTCCTCCTTGTGACATCCTTTTATATATTTGAACATGGCTATCATATCACCCCTTAACCTCCTCTTCTCCAGGCTAAACATGCCCAGCTCCCTTAGCCGTTCCTCATAAGGCATCGTTTCCAGGCCTTTGACCATTTTGGTTGCCCTCCTCTGGACACGTTCCAGTTTGTCAGTGTCCTTCTTGAATTGTGGTGCCCAGAACTGGACACAGTACTCCAGGTGTGGTCTGACCAGAGCAGAATACAGTGGTTAGGGTTAGGGTAGGGTTAGGGTTAGGGTTAGGGTTTGGGTTAGGGTTAGGGTTAGGGTTAGGGTTAGGGTTAGGGTTAGGGTTAGGGTTAGAGTTAGAGTTAGAGTTAGGGTTAGGGTTAGGGTTAGGGTAAGGGTTAGGGTTAGGGTTAGGGTTAGGGTTAAGGTTAGGGTTACGGTTAGGGTTAGGATTGGGGTTAGTGTTGGCCTTTCGGTTATGGTTAGGGTTGGGGTTAGGGTATGGTTAGGGTTAGGGTTAGGGATTCGGTTGGGGTTAGGGTTAGGATTGGGTTAGGGTTAGGGTTAGGGTTAGGGTTAGGGTTAGGGTTAGGGTTAGGGTTAGGGTTAGGGTTAGGGTTACGATTACGGTTACGGTTACGGTTAGGGTTAGGTTTCGCGTTTCGGTTAGGGTTAGGCTTTTGGTTAGGGTTAGGATTAGGGTTAGCGTTAGGGTTACGGTTAGTGTTAGGGTTAGGGTTAGGGTTAGGGTTAGGGTTAGGGTTAGGGTAGGGTTAGGGTTAGGGTTAGGGTTAGGGTTAGGGTTAGGGTTAGGGTTAGGGTTACGGTTAGGGTTAGGGTTACGGTTAGGGTTAGGGTTAGGGTTAGGGTTAGGGTTAGGGTAAGGGTAAGGGTTAGGGTTAGGGTTAGGGTTAGGGTTGGGGTTGGGGTTAGGGTTAGGGTTAGGGTTAGAATTGGGTTAGGCTTAGGGTTAGGGTTGGGTTAGCGTTCACGTTTCGGTTAGGGTTAGGGTTAGGGTTAGCTTTTGGGTTAGGGTGAGGGTAAGGGTTAGCATTACGGTTAGGGTTAGGGTTAGGGTTAGGGTTAGGGTTAGGGTTAGGGTTAGGGTTATGGTTAGGGTTAGGGTTAGCGTTTTGGTTAGGGTTAGGGTTAGGGTTAGGGTTAGGGTTAGGGTTATGGTTAGGGTTAGGGTTAGCGTTTTGGTTAGGGTTAGGGTTAGGATTGGGTAAGGGTTAGGGTTAGGGTTCTGGTTCTGGTTAGGTTTAGGGTTAGGATTGGGGTTGGGTTTGGCCTTTCGGTTAGGGTTAGGGTTAGGGTTGGGGTTAGGGTTAGGGTTAGGGTTAGGGTTAGGGTTAGAGTTAGAGTTAGAGTTACGGTTACGGTTACGATTACGGTTAGAGTTAGGGTTAGGGTTAAGGTTAGGGTTAGAGTTTCGGTTAGGGTTAGGAATGGGTTAGGGTTAAGGTTAAGGTTAGGGTTAGGATAAGGGTAAGGGTAAGGGTAAGGGTAAGGGTTAGGGTTAGGGTTAGGGTTAGGGTTAGGGTTAGGGTTAGGGTTAAGGTTAGGGTTCGGGTTAGGGTTAGGTTTAGGATTGGGTTAGGATTGGGTTAGGATTGGGTTAGGTTTAGGGTTAGGGTTGGGTTAGCGTTCGCGTTTCGGTTAGGGTTAGGGTTAGGGTTAGGGTTAGGGTTAGGGTTAAGGTTAGGGTTAGGATTCGGTTAGGCTTAGGGTTAGGGTGGGGTTAGCATTCGCGTCTCGGTTAGGGTTAGGGTAAGGGTTAGGGTTAGGCTTAGGCTTAGGGTTGTTAGGGTTAGGGTTAGGGTTAGGATTGGGTTAGGCTTAGGGTTAGGGTTGGGTTAGCGTTCGCGTTCGCGTTTCGGTTAGGGTTAGGGTTAGTGTTTGGGTTAGGGTTAGGGCTAGGGTTAGGGTTAGGGTTAGGGTTAGCGTTTTGGTTAGGCTTTGGGTTACGGATAGTGTTACGGTTAGGGTTAGGGGCAGGTTTAGGGTTAGGGTCAGGTTTAGGGTTAGGGTTAGCGTTTTGGTTAGGGTTAGCGTTTTGGTTAGGGTTAGGGTTAGGATTGGGTTAGGGTTAGGGTTAGGGTTAGGGTTATCGTTAGGGTTAGGGTTAGGATTGGGGTTGGGTTTGGCCTTTCGGTTAGGGTTAGGGTTAGGGTTAGGGTTGGGGTTAGGGTTAGGGTTAGGGTTAGGGTTAGAGTTACGGTTACGGTTACGATTACGATCACGGTTAGAGTTAGGGTTAGGGTTAGGGTTAGGGTTAAGGTTAGGGTTAGAGTTAGTGTTTCGGTTAGGGTTAGCGTTTCGTTTGGGGTTAGGATTGGGTTAGGGTTAAGGTTAAGGTTAGGGTTAGGATAAGGGTAAGGGTAAGGGTAAGGGTTAGGGTTAGGGTTAGGGTTAGGGTTAGGGTTAGGGTTAGGGTTAGGGTTAGGATTGGGTTAGGATTGGGTTAGGTTTAGGGTTAGGGTTGGGTTAGCGTTCGCGTTTCGGTTAGGGTTAGGGTTAGGGTTAGGGTTAGGGTTAGGGTTAGGGTTAGGGTTAGGGTTAGGGTTAGGGTTAGGGTTAGGGTTAGGGTTAAGATTAGGGTTAGGATTCGGTTAGGCTTAGGGTTAGGGTGGGGTTAGCGTTCTCGTCTCGGTTAGGGTTAGGGTAAGGGTTAGGGTTAGGGTTAGGGTTAGGCTTAGGGTTGTTAGGGTTAGGGTTAGGGTTAGGGTTAGGGTTAGGATTGGGTTAGGCTTAGGGTTAGGGTTGGGTTAGCGTTCGCGTTCGCGTTTCGGTTAGGGTTAGAGTTAGGGTTAGGGTTTGGGTTAGGGTTAGGGTTGGGGTTAGGGTTAGGGTTAGGGTTAGCGTTACGGTTAGGGTTAGGGTTAGGGTTAGGGTTAGCGTTTCGGTTAGGCTTTGGGTTACGGATAGTGTTACGATTAGGGTTAGGGTCAGGTTTAGGGTTAGGGTTAGGGTTAGCGTTTTGGTTAGGGTTAGGGTTAGGATTGGGTTAGGGTTAGGGTTAGGGTTAGGGTTAGGGTTAGGGTTGGGGTTAGCGTTAGGGTTAGGGTTAGGGTTAGGGTTAGGGTTTGGGTTAGGGTTAGGATTAGGGTTAGGGTTAGGGGTACGGATACGATTACGGTTAGAGTTAGGGTTAGGGTTAGGGATAGGGTTAGGGTTAAGGTTAGGGTTAGAGTTACTGTTTCGGTTAGGGTTAGCGTTTCGGTTAGGGTTAGGATTGGGTTAGGGTTAGGGTTAAGGTTAAGGTTAGGGTTAGGATAAGGGTAAGGGTTAGGGTTAGGGTTAGGGTTAGGGTTAGGGTTAGGCTTAGGCTTAGGCTTAGGCTTAGGCTTAGGCTTAGGGTTAGGGTTAGGGTTAGGGTTAGGGTTAGGGTTGGGTTAGCGTTCGCGTTTCGGTTAGGGTTAGGGTTAGGGTTAGGGTTAGGGTTAGGGTTAGGGTTAGGGTTACGGTTACCTTTACGGTTAGCGTTTCGGTTCGGGTTAGCATTGGGTTAGGGTTAAGGTTAAGGTTAAGGTTAGGGTTAGGTTAGGGTTAGGGTTAGGGTAAGGGTTAGGGTTAGGTTTAGGGTTAGGGTTTGGGTTAGGGTTAGGGTTAGGGTTAGGGTTAGGGTTAGGGTTAGGGTTAGAGTTAGGGTTAGGGTTAGGGTTAGGGTTAGGGTTAAGGTTAGGTTTATGGTTAGGGTTAGGATTGGGGTTAGTGTTGGCCTTTCGGTTATGGTTAGGGTTGGGGTTAGGGTATGGTTAGGGTTAGGGTTAGGGATTCGGTTGGGGTTAGGGTTAGGATTGGGTTAGGGTTAGGGTTAGGGTTAGGGTTAGGGTTAGGGTTAGGGTTACGGTTACGGTTACGGTTAGGTTTCGCGTTTTGGTTAGGGTTAGGCTTTTGGTTAGGGTTAAGGTTAGGGTTAGGGTTAGGGTTAGGGTTAGGGTTAGGGTTAGGGTTAGGGTTAGCGTTAGGGTTACGGTTAGTGTTAGTGTTAGGGTTAGGGTTAGGGTTAGGGTTAGGGTTAGGGTAGGGTTAGGGTTAGGGTTAGGGTTAGGGTTAGGGTTAGGGTTACGGTTACGGTTAGGGTTAGGGTTAGGGTTAGGGTTAGGGTTGGGGTTAGGGTTAGGGTTAGGGTTAGGGTTAGGGTTAGGGTTAGGGTTGGGGTTAGGGTTAGGGTTAGGGTTAGGGTTAGGATTGGGTTAGGCTTAGGCTTAGGGTTGGGTTAGCGTTCGCGTTTCGGTTAGGGTTAGGGTTAGGGTTAGCGTTTGGGTTAGGGTGAGGGTAAGGGTTAGCATTACGGTTAGGGTTAGGGTTAGGGTTAGTGTTTGGGTTAGGGTTAGGGTTAGGGTTAGGGTTAGGGTTAGGGTTAGCGTTACGGTTAGGGTTAGGGTTAGGGTTAGGGTTAGGGTTAGGGTTAGGGTTAGGGTTAGCGTTTTGGTTAGGCTTTGGGTTACGGATAGTGTTACGGTTAGGGTTAGGGTCAGGTTTAGGGTTAGGGTTAGGATTAGCGTTTTGGTTAGGGTTAGCGTTTTGGTTAGGGTTAGGATTGGGTTAGGGTTAGGGTTAGGGTTAGGGTTAGGGTTAGGATTGGGGTTGGGTTTGGCCTTTCGGTTAGGGTTAGGGTTGGGGTTATGGTTAGGGTTAGGGTTAGCGTTAGGGTTAGGGTTAGGGTTAGAGTTACGGTTACGGTTACGGTTACGGTTACGGTTACGATTACGGTTAGAGTTAGGGTTAGGGTTAGGGTTAAGGTTAGGGTTAGAGTTAGTGTTTCGGTTAGGGTTAGCGTTTCGGTTAGGGTTAGGATTGGGTTAGGGTTAAGGTTAAGGTTAGGGTTAGGATAAGGGTAAGGGTAAGGGTTAGGGTTAGGGTTAGGGTTAGGGTTAGGGTTAGGGTTAGGGTTAGGGTTAGGATTGGGTTAGGATTGGGTTAGGGTTAGGGTTAGGGTTGGCTTAGCGTTCGCGTTTCGGTTAGGGTTAGGGTTAGGGTTAGGGTTAGGGTTAGGGTTAGGGTTACGGTTAGGGTTAGGGTTAGGGTTAGGGTTAGGGTTAGGGTAAGGGTAAGGGTTAGGGTTAGGGTTTGGGTTAGGGTTAGGGTTAGAGTTCGGGTTAGGGTTAGGGTTAGGGTTAGGGTTAGGGTTTCGGTTGGGGTTAGGGTTAGGATTGGGTTAGGGTTAGGGTTAGGGTTAGGGTTACGATTACGGTTACGGTTACGGTTACGGTTACGGTTAGGGTTAGGTTTCGCGTTTCGGTTAGGGTTAGGCTTTTGGTTAGGGTTAGGGTTGGGGTTAGGGTATGGTTAGGGTTAGGGTTAGGGTTTCGGTTGGGGTTAGGGTTAGGATTGGGTTAGGGTTAGGGTTAGGGTTAGGGTTACGGTTACGGTTACGGTTACGGTTAGGGTTAGGTTTCGCGTTTCGGTTAGGGTTAGGCTTTTGGTTAGGGTTATGGTTAGGGTTAGCGTTAGGGTTACAGTTAGTCTTACGGTTAGGGTTAGGGTTAGGGTTAGCGTTTCGGTTATGCTTAGGGTTACGGTTAGTGTTAGGGTTAGGGTTAGGGTTAGGGTTAGGGTTAGGGTAGGGGTAGGGTTAGGGTTAGGGTTAGGGTTAGGGTTACGGTTACGGTTAGGGTTAGGGTTAGGGTTAGGGTTAGGGTTAGGGTTAGGGTTAGGGTTAGGGTAAGGGTTAGGGGTAGGGCTAGGGCTAGGGTTAGGGTTAGGGTTAGGGTTAGGGTTAGGGTTAGGGTTAGGATTGGGTTAGGCTTAGGGTTAGGGTTGGGTTAGCGTTCGCGTTTCGGTTAGGGTTAGGGTTAGGGTTAGCGTTTGGGTTAGGGTGAGGGTTAGCATAACGGTTAGGGTTAGGGTTAGGATTAGCGTTTCGGTTAGGCTTTGGGTTACGGATAGTGTTATGGTTAGGGTTAGGGTCAGGTTTTGAGTTAGGGTTAGGGTTAGGGTTAGGGTTAGGGTTAGGGTTAGCGTTTCGGTTAGGGTTAGCGTTTTGGTTATGGTTAGGGTTAGTTTTGGTTTAGGGTTAGGGTTAGGGTTAGTGTTACGGTTAGGGTTAGGGTTAGGGTTAGGGTTAGGATTGGGGTTGGGGTTGGCCTTTCGGTTAGGGTTAGGGTTAGGGTTACGGTTACGGTTAGGGTTAGGGATAGGGTTATGGTTAGGGTTACGGTTACGTTTACGGTTAGTGTTAGCGTTTCGGTTAGGGTTAGCCTTTCGGTTAGGGTTAGGATTGGGTTAGGGTTAGGGTTAAGGTTAAGGTTAGGGTTCGGATATGGGTATGGGTATGGGTAAGGGTAAGGGTTAGGTTTAGGGTTAGGGTTAGGGTTAGGGTTAGCGTTTCGGTTAGGGTTAGCGTTTTGGTTAGGGTTAGGGTTAGGATTGGGTTAGGGTTAGGGTTAGGGTTAGGGTTAGGGTTAGGGTTAGGGTTAGGGTTAGGGTTACGGTTAGGGTTAGGGTTAGGGTTAGGGTTAGGGTAAGGGTAAGGGTTAGGGTTAGGGTTTGGGTTAGGGTTAGGGTTAGAGTTCGGGTTAGGGTTAGGGTTAGGGTTAGGGTTAGGGTTTCGGTTGGGGTTAGGGTTAGGATTGGGTTAGGGTTAGGGTTAGGGTTACGATTACGGTTACGGTTACGGTTACGGTTAGGGTTAGGTTTCGCGTTTCGGTTAGGGTTAGGCTTTTGGTTAGGGTTAGGGTTGGGGTTAGGGTATGGTTAGGGTTAGGGTTAGGGTTTCGGTTGGGGTTAGGGTTAGGATTGGGTTAGGGTTAGGGTTAGGGTTAGGGTTAGGGTTACGGTTACGGTTACGGTTACGGTTAGGGTTAGGTTTCGCGTTTCGGTTAGGGTTAGGCTTTTGGTTAGGGTTATGGTTAGGGTTAGCGTTAGGGTTACAGTTAGTCTTACGGTTAGGGTTAGGGTTAGGGTTAGCGTTTCGGTTATGCTTAGGGTTACGGTTAGTGTTAGGGTTAGGGTTAGGGTTAGGGTTAGGGTTAGGGTAGGGGTAGGGTTAGGGTTAGGGTTAGGGTTAGGGTTACGGTTACGGTTAGGGTTAGGGTTAGGGTTAGGGTTAGGGTTAGGGTTAGGGTTAGGGTTAGGGTTAGGGTAAGGGTTAGGGGTAGGGCTAGGGTTAGGGTTAGGGTTAGGGTTAGGGTTAGGGTTAGGATTGGGTTAGGCTTAGGGTTAGGGTTGGGTTAGCGTTCGCGTTTCGGTTAGGGTTAGGGTTAGGGTTAGCGTTTGGGTTAGGGTGAGGGTTAGCATAACGGTTAGGGTTAGGGTTAGGATTAGCGTTTCGGTTAGGCTTTGGGTTACGGATAGTGTTATGGTTAGGGTTAGGGTCAGGTTTTGAGTTAGGGTTAGGGTTAGGGTTAGGGTTAGGGTTAGGGTTAGCGTTTCGGTTAGGGTTAGCGTTTTGGTTATGGTTAGGGTTAGTTTTGGTTTAGGGTTAGGGTTAGGGTTAGTGTTACGGTTAGGGTTAGG
>NC_138750.1:1689291-1694291 GCF_965113315.1 Podarcis vaucheri | reverse complement strand
CTTTACGCAGAACTGGCAGTTTCCAGGAAGAGAGAGGAGGAAGCAGCGAAGTTCTGCGAGGATCTGCAGACCAGGTGGGAAAGATTGGGCAAGGAGGGGCTGCCGGGACCCAGAGCAACAGAGGGGATTGCTCTTGCAAAGAGGGGGGGCAGCCTAGTAGCCCATTTTGACGGAGACCTGCAGCAGTATCCTAATTTCAGAGCGGATGTAGTTTACGCGCTCAGGCTGCTTCGGAAGGACTTTAGGGATGAGGAGGAGAAAGAAGGTTTTATCATAACACACTTGCATGGAGAAGCAAGATCCTGGCTGCGCAATTTATGGCGCGACAATGATCCAGCCCTCCAGAATGCGGATGCCTTTATGAAGGCTATGGACGCTTGTTTCCAATCAACCACTGATGTGGACGTGGCTAGAAAGCAGATGCACGGTTTGCGGCAGGGGAAGGCAACAGTAAGAGAATACCATGCCAGGTTTTTTGCATTGGTGAATACGCTGCGTTGGGAAAAGGACTCTGTGGTTGTAAGAGATCTCTTCTGGGAGGGGCTAAACGCTTCTGTGAAAGATGAGCTGGCCAGGGGCGATAGACCTAGCACCACTGCGGAGGTGGTTCAGAGAGCACTCACAATAGGAGTGAGAATGGAGGAACGCCCATGGAACAGAGATGAGGGTCGCTTAGCACGCACACTGACCAAAGCACCTCCTTTCATGCCCAGGGAGAGTGGACGCACCCACTCCACGCCTCCTTTGGGGGAGGGAGTAGAACCAATGGAGTTGGGTGTTGCTAAGGCTCAGACAGCGGCCAGAGCCCTAACGCCAGGAGCAGTCAAGCCGAAAAATCCTAGAGGGAACAGGAAGTGTTTCTTGTGCGACAGTGCACAACACATGGTCAAAGAGTGTCCCCAGAGTATCCAGAAGCACACTGCAGCCTCCACAATTATTGAAGGGGGAATTCAGCAGGAGGGGAAGCAGCAGGGAAATGAACAAGCCTGGTTGGAAGCAGAGGCACTGGGGCCCAGCCAGGCAAGGTTTTGAAGCAGTCCCCAGAGATTCTGAAGCCCAAAGACCCCCTCCCGCCCAAACCAGTGGTGCAGCTCACTGCCTCACTGCCCAATGGATTCATCTTGGAGGTTCCTATTACCATCGATTCTGGCAGCAATGCAGACTTTGTGGGGGAGGAATTTGTCAAGCAGCACAGCATAGCACTCCTACCTGCCACGCTGCCCCTGAACATCATCACGGTTGATGGCAGGAAGCTGCTGGGGGGGGGGCAAGTGGTACAGCAGACACCACCTATGGTGATGCAGATTGGGAATCACCGCAAAGTCATCAGTTTCAATGTCACCCACCTAGCCGAAACGCCCATAGTGTTGGGCATGAGTTGGCTGGATAGGCACAGCCCAGCGCTAGCCTGGTACCAGAGGCAACTGACCTTCTGCTCCTCTTACTGCGTGGAACATTGCATCCAGATCAGTAAGGAAGAGGAGGGAAAGGAGGAAGCACAACAGCTACATTTCGGCATAGTGCAGGTGGTACCCAACAAATACAAGGAGTTTTTGGACGTTTTCTGCGAGAGAGAGGCTGACAAGCTACCTCCTCATCGGCCCTACGACTGCACGATTGAACTCCTACCAGGAGCGAAGCTGCCAACGGGGAAGCTGTATTCCATGTCTGAGGACGAATTGCAAGAACTCAAGGAGTTCATAGACCTCAATTTGAAGCGGGGATTCATCCAAGAATCCAAAGCAGTAGGGGGCAGTCCAGTGTTCTTCGTGAAGAAGAAAGACACGCCCCAACGGAGACTTGTGGTGGATTTCAGGATTTTAAATTCAAGGACAAAGCCCACGGCATTCCCCATGCCCAAGATAGACGATCTGCTGATGGCGGTGAGGAAGGGGAGAATCTTCACTAAGCTGGATCTGCGAGGCGCATACAATCTGATACGCATGCGAGAAGGCGATGAGTGGAAGACGGCCATGTTTACACCCTTAGGCACCTATGAATACAAAGTCATGCCTTTCGGATTGCAAAATGGCTCTCACACTTTCCAAAAATTTATGCACCACGTGTTGGCGGGGCTCCTCTACAAGAAGTGCATCTGGTTCCTGGACGACATCCTGATCTTCTCTGAATCGCAGGGAGCTCACGAGAAGGACGTCAGGGAGGTCCTGCAGAGACTAGAGGAGCACAAGCTCTACGCCAAGCTGGAAAAGTGCCAGTTCGACGTGACGGAAGTGGATTTCCTGGGATACAAGCTGTCGGACAAGGGGCTCGCAATGGACAGCGCCAAAGTCCGCTCGGTGCTGGACTGGAAGAGCCCACGTAACAGGAAGGAAGTCCAGACGTTCGTCGGCTTCGCCAATTTCTACCGCAAATTCATCAAGGGATTTGCGAAGGAGACGGCGGCTATCACGGACACCCTCAGCTCCAAGAAGAAGAAGTTCATCTGGACGGAACAGGCGGAGCAGTCTTTTCAGAGGCTCAAGCGTCTGTTCGCGTCCGAGGAACAACTGCTGCACGTCAACCCCGGCAACCCGCTGAGAATTGAGACAGACGCATCAGACAGAGCGGTGGGGGCGGTCCTGTTGCAGCAAGATCCGCAAGAGAACTGGAGGCCCTGCACATTTTACTCTAGGAAGCTCAGCAAGTCGGAGCAGAACTACACAATCTGGGAAAGGGAGTTGCTGGCCATTCATGCAGCCTTCAAAGCGTGGTGGCATTTCCTCGTAGGAGCCCGACACACCGTGCAAGTTCGCACAGACCATAAAAACCTGGAGTACTGGCGCACGGTGAGGTTCCTGAACCAGAGACACATCCAATGGGCAGAGTTCTTTGCGGATTTCGACTTCAGGATAGAGTACATCCCGGGAGACAACAACGTCATGGCGGATGCACTTTCCAGGAAACCGCAGTATCTGGAGGAGGCGGCGCCGGCGGCAGCTAAACACATTTTCACACCGGCAGTGTGGACGTGCTCTGCAGCCACCGTCGACCTGGACGCGGTACGTCAAGCGCTACAGACGGATCCATTCGCGCAATCCAAGATGGAGGAGGTGCGAAGGGGCACAGCGAAGGACGGCGAGTTCCAGATACGTGACGGACTGCTCCCCCGCAAAGGGGCGCTCTACGTGCCGGGAGATGACCTCCGCGCGAAAGTCCTGCAGCAGTTGCACGACGCGCCCAGTGCTGGACACTTTGGCAAGGAAAAGACGGCGGAATTGGTGGCCAGAGACTTTTGGTGGCCCCAGATGCGAGGGGAGGTCGCAGATTACATCGCCAGGTGTGACACGTGCCAAAGAGCCAAACCAGTGCACAGGAAACCGGCAGGACTGCTGGAACCGCTACAGACGCCGTTCGAACCATGGGAGCAGGTGGCCCTGGACTTTGTCACGGATCTGCCCAGCTTGCAAGGCAAGACAGCAGTTCTAGTGGTCGTAGACCTGTTCACCAAGATGGCGCACTTCATCCCATGCGCGAAGGTATCCACGGCGGAACAAACTGCCAAGCTGTTCATAGACCACGTGTTCAGGGTTCACGGCTTGCCACGGTCCATCCTGTCTGACAGGGGGTGCCAGTTCATCTCGAGTTTCTGGCGGAAGCTCCTGGGCATCCTGAACGTCAAGATCAACTTAGCGTCGGCGCGACACCCGCAGACCAACGGGCAGGCGGAGAGGGTCAATGCCATCATGCAGCAGTATCTACGATGCTACGCGAATCAACAGCCCTTGACCTGGGAGGACTACCTGCCGCTGGCCGAGTTTGCCTACAACAACACGAAGCACGGGTCCACAGGGGTGACACCGTTCTTCGCCAACAATGGGCGGCATCCCAGAACCTTCCCGGGGTTTGAGAAGACGGGGGAGGGGGAGGCACGAGGGGGAGCTGAGCACTTGGCAGCAGAGTTACAGGAGGTCCATGAGCAGCTCAGGAGGCATTTGGAACTAGCCAAACACACCTACAAAGTGCAGGCAGACAAGCACAGGAGGGTAGGGGAAGACATACAGGTGGGGGACTGGGTATGGCTAGCGGCCCAGGCAGTGCCGGCCAAATCGTTGGCCAAACAGAAGCTAGGACACAAGCAGTTGGGGCCTTACCAAGTGGAGGCACAAATCAATCCAGTAGCTTTCAGGTTGGCGCTTCCGGAGGGTTCCAGGATGCACCCGGTCTTTCATAGGTCGGTGCTCACACCCTACAAGGCACCACACAGGTTTCAGGCACAAGGGTCAGCACCAGCCCCAAGCAGAAAATCACCTGAGCGAGGGGAGTCACAGAGGGTGACACCGATCAATGAGGTCACGGAGATTTTGGACTCCAGATGGGGGGAGGAGGGAGTAGAATATTTCCTCGCCAGGGAGGGTACCCCGGCTAGTGCCAACAGATGCCCTGGAAGAGAACTATCTCAAGGACGAGTTTCATGCACTCTTCCCCCAAAAACCCATGCCAGCTGATTTTTTCGACGACTGGCTTTTCACACCCACACTTTCCACCAGCACGTTCCAAGGGTTCTCGTCGGACGAGGAGGCGGAGCCGGGATGGAGCACGCCGAGGGGGTCCTGTTCGGGGGTCGACACTGACCGCTCCTATTGGTGGGACGATCAACCGGAGGAGCAATGGAGGCGGAAATGGTTGAAGGGACCTTGGCACGCAGAGTCACCCGAGGTATCGGAGGGTGGGACTAACATGGACGAGTGGGGTGAGGAACAGGGGTTTGAGCACGAATGCACAGAGATGGACGAGGAGGAGATAGACGTCGATGAACACAGTAAGGACTGGCTGGAGCCAGCGGGAGGGCTGCACGACAGGGGCAACGAACAGTATCCAGCTTTCGCCCCCGACGCACTGGAGCGCCCGGAACCCACGCCCAGAGAGGGGGAGGGGAAAGGGGGGCTTCGAGGGGGGGATAGATGTCATGGGCTCAGGGACTGAGCCACAGGGGAAGGAGGAGATGGAGAGCGAAGGGGAACAATCTGAGGGGAGTTCAGGAGGGTATGCCAGTGATCAGA
>NC_138750.1:1544291-1684291 GCF_965113315.1 Podarcis vaucheri | reverse complement strand
GGTTAGGATTGGGTTAGGGTTAGGGTTAGGGTTAGGGTTAGGGTTAGGGTTAGTGTTACGGTTAGGGTTAGCGTTAGGGTTAGGATTGGGGTTAGGGTTAGGGTTAGGATTGGGGTTAGGGTTGGCATTTTGGTTAGGGTTAGGGTTAGTGTCAGGGGCTCAGGAAGAGAGGCACAGGGGAGAGAGGAAATGGAGAGCGAAGGGGAAGAATCTGAGGGCAGCGTAGGGGAGTATGACAGTGACCCGAGAGATTCCATGAGCTTCTCCAGCGAATCAGAAGATTCCCAGAAGGAGGCGCCGATGGTCAGGGCAAGGGGGGGTCCCAGGGGGGACACACCAGAAACAAGGGGCCAGCGGGGACTCCCAAAGCAGCAGTGGGAGATCAGGACCAGCTTCCCCACCAGAGCGTAGTGGGGGGGAAGAGTCCCATGTGTCAGGGCCAGCGTCTCCTCCAGCAGGGAGAGAAGATCATAGAATCATAGAATCATGGAATCATAGAGTTGGAAGAGACCACAAGGGCCATCGAGTCCAACCCCCTGCCAAGCAGGAAACACTATCAGAGCACTCCTGACATATGGTTGTCAAGCCTCTGCTTAAAGACCTCCAAAGAAGGAGACTCCACCACACTCCTTGGCAGCAAATTCCACTGTCGAACAGCTCTTACTGTCAGGAAGTTCTTCCTAATGTTTAGGTGGAATCTTCTTTCTTGTAGTTTGGATCCATTGCTCCGTGTCCGCTTCTCTGGAGCAGCAGAAAACAACCTTTCTCCTTGCTCTATGTGACATCCTTTTATATATTTGAACATGGCTATCATATCACCCCTTAACCTCCTCTTCTCCAGGCTAAACATGCCCATCTCCCTTAACCGTTCCTCATAAGGCATCGTTTCCAGGCCTTTGACCATTTTGGTTGCCCTCCTCTGGATGAGTCAGGGCTGACCACGCCTCTATCAGAGAGTGGGGAAACGGAGGGGAGGTCAGGTCCAGCTAGCCTCCCCGAAGGGGGAAGCAGTGACAGGAGCAGTGTAACGGTCAGAAGGAAGGTTGCCGGCTGGGCGCGCGCGCCAAGTTCAAATGTACAGGCGCGTGGGACAGCAGAAAACCCGGATTGGGAACCAGGTCCAAAAGTCCGCCGGAGGCAGGGGGAAGACTCAGGGGACTCAGCGTCAGAAGAGTCTAGGAAGAGCGAGACCCCAGCTGACAGGCGGAACCAGAGGAGGAAAGAGCAAAGGAAGAGGTGGAGCAAGGCTAGAGTCTTAAACTGGTGTCTGGGGGGAGGAGATTCAGGCGGAGCTTCAGCGGTCTAGAGTTTCAGACGTAGAGCTGCATGCTGCAGCTGTGAAAGCGAAACTGAACTTCAATAAAGACTTTTGTATATAACAACGAACTGGCGTTGGTCCTTTGTGAGCTGGGACCTCGGGCAGCTCTTACAGTAAGCTCCGTCCCAAAAACTTTTTTGCGAGCTCACGAAGATAGGCAAAGATGACTACAGAGGAGAAGGTGACAGAACTGCAAGAAGCAGTCACGAGGCTTTATGCAGAAGTAACAGCATCCAGAAAGAGAGAAGAAGAAGCAGTAGCGCTCTGCCGGGATCTGCAAACCAGGTGGGAACATTTGGGCAAAGAGGGGCTGCCAGGACCCAAGCCGGAGGGAGTTGGCCTCGGGAAGAGGGGGGGCAGCATCGTAGCCCACTTCGACGGGAACCTGCAGCAGTATCCTAACTTCAGAGCAGACATAGTTTTCGCGCTCAATTTGCTTCGGAAAGACTTTAGAGATGAGGAGGAGAAAGTAGGTGTCAGGGGTTCAGGAGCAGAGACGCAGAGAAGGGAGGAAGCAGAGAGCGAGGGGGAGGAATCCGAAGGGAAAATGAGTGATGATGACGACCCGAGATCTCCAAGCCTAAGCAGTGAGTCAGAGGACTCCCAAAAGGGAGCCCCAGTGAGCAGAGCAAGGGGGGGATCCGGGGGGACACCCCAGGAGGAAGGGAACAGAGGAGATTCAGAGAGTAGCAGCTGGAAGTCGGGACCCACGCTCATAACTGAGGGCGGCAGCAGCTGGAAGTCGGGACCCACGCTCAAGACTGAGAGCAGCAGGGAGGAAGGTAGCCAGGCATCGGGTTCCGGAGGCTGTCAGCAGGAGGGAGGGCACGAGTCAGGGGTGGTCACGCCCTCCTCAGAGAGCGAGGCAACGGTTAAGAGGAAAGTAGAGAGTTGGGCGCGCGCGCCAAGTTCAAATGCAGCGGAAGCTGGAGCAGTAAGCAGCCCGGAGAGTGAGCCAGGTCCCAAAGCCCGCCGACCTAGGGCAGAAGGTGTAGAGCTGCACGCTGCAGTTCGGAAATGAAACCTGTAACTTAATAAAGACTCTTATAAAGTGAACGCTGGCGGACTTGGTCCTATGTGAGCTGGGGCTGGGTGGCAGCTCTGACAGTAAGACCCGTCTCTCAAAAGCTTCGGACACCTGATATCTCGCAGCGGAGAGAGAGGCAGCTGGAGGAGGGGATCGGTGTTTGGGAGCAAGCTCACGACGGTTAGCAGAGATGACGGAAGCAGAGACAGTTGCAGCGCTGCAACAGGCAGTTACCCAATTGAACGCGGAGGTACTGGCATCCAAGAAGAGGGAGGAGGATGCGGCAGCCGCCTACAGAGATCTCCACGCCAGGTTTGAAGCATGGGTTAAACACGGGCAGCCAGGACCCAGACCGGAGGGGGTTGGGTTGGCACGGAGAGCAGGAGGGCTTGTGGCTCACTTCGATGGGAATTTACAACAGTACCCCAATTTTCGAGCAGACGTAATGTGCGCACTGCAACTGCTGGCAAAAGACTTTAGAGATGAGGAAGAGAAAGTGGGGTTCATACTATCCCATTTGCATGGGGATGCTAAAGCGTGGCTACGCAATTTGTGGAGGGATAAAGATCCGGCGCTTCAGAATGCAGATGCCTTTATCAAAGCGATGGATGCGTGTTTTTTGTCTACTATTGATGTGGATCTTGCCCGACGGGAGATTCATGGACTAAAACAAGGGAGGGCAAGCGTCCGGCAGTACCAAGCCCGCTTTTTTGCGCTGGTCAGTGCCTTAGAGTGGGACCGGGATTCGCCCCCTGTCAGAGACCTGTTCTGGGAGGGTCTAAGCTCTGCGGTCAAGGATGAGATTGCAAGGGGGGAGAGGCCCCGAAGCACGCAGGAGGTGGTCCAAAGGGCGCTGACTGTGGGGGTGAGGCTGGAAGAACGTCCATGGTGCAGAGATGAAGGACGTGGAGGGCGCGAAGCAGCGAGAAGTTTCTCTTTCATTCCAAGAGAAGCAGCGCGTGCGCAATCCACACCTCCGCCTGGAGGGGGAGGGGAACCGATGGAGGTTGGAGGTGCAAGGGCTCAGTCAGCAGCCAGAGCCCAAGCACCGACAGCAGTGAAAGCGAAGCCTCCTAGAGGGAACAGGAAGTGTTACATCTGCGAGGATCCAGGCCATTTGGCGAAAGAGTGTCCCCGGAGGCTCCACAAGCACACTGCAGCCTCAGCAATGGTGACTGCAGCAACGCAGCAAGGAGAACCACAGCAGGGAAACGACGATGTCTGGCTGGAGACAGAGGCACTGGGGCCCAGCCAGACGCGTCAGTGAAGCAGTCCCCAGCGATCTTGCAACCCACGGACCCCCTCCCACCCAAACCAGTAGTGCAGCTCACAGCATCTCTCCAGCTACCCGATGGCGTCACTATCGAAGTGCCGCTTTCTGTGGATTCTGGAAGCAACGCAGACTTTATAGCGCAGGATTTTGTGGAGCAGCACGCTATACAGCTACTGCCTGCCACTCTGCCCCTGCAAGTCGTCACAGTGGATGGCAGAGAGTTGCTAGGGGGGCAGGTGGTGAAGCAAACGCCACCGATGGTGATGCGCCTTGGCAACCACAGGGAAGTCATCAGTTTTAATGTCACCCAACTGTCGGACACGCCCATTGTGTTGGGCATGAGTTGGCTGGACAGGCACAGTCTGACACTGGCTTGGTACCAGAGACAGCTGATCTTCGGCTCCTCTTATTGCGCAGAACACTGCATCCTGCCCAGACAGGAGGGAGAGGAGGAGGAATCACAACTGCAGTTGGGAACGTTGCAAGCAGTCCCCCACAAATACGCAGACTTTCTGGAGGTCTTCTGCGAGAAAGAGGCTGACAAGCTACCACCGCACAGGCAATATGACTGCAAGATTGACCTCCTACCAGGGGCGACGCTGCCGAAAGGGAAGCTGTATTCCATGTCTGAGGACGAATTACAGGAACTCAAACAGTTCATAGATCACAATTTGCAGCGCGGTTTCATCCGGGAGTCCAGGGCAGTAGGGGGCAGTCCTGTTTTCTTCGTGAAGAAGAAAGACACGCCCCAAAAAAGACTGGTGGTGGATTTTCGCCTCTTAAACAAGATGACCAAGCCTTCTGATTTCCCCATGCCCAGGATTGACGACCTACTAGCGACGGTGCGCAAGGGACGCGTGTTCACCAAGTTGGACCTGCGAGGTGCGTACAATCTCATCCGCATGAGGGAGGGCGATGAGTGGAAGACAGCCATGTTCACGCCTCTGGGCACCTACGAATACAGAGTGATGCCGTTTGGATTGCAAAACGGTTCTCACTGTTTCCAAGCTTTCATGCATCATGTGTTGGCGGGACTCCTTTACAAGAAGTGCGTCTGCTTTCTGGATGACATCCTGATATTCTCCGAATCGCAGCAAGCCCATGACCAAGATGTTCGGGAGGTGCTGAAGAGGCTGCAGCAGCATAGACTGTACGCCAAACTGGAGAAGTGCCAGTTCGACACGACGGAGGTGGATTTCTTGGGTTACAAGTTGTCGGACAAGGGGCTAGCCATGGACAGCGCCAAGGTTCGTGCGGTGTTGGATTGGAAGAGCCCGCGCAACCGGAAGGAGGTCCAGCGGTTTGTCGGCTTCGCCAACTTCTATCGCAAGTTTATCAAGGGGTTCGCGATGCAGACGGCGGCCATTACGGACACGCTAAGCTCCAAGAAAAAGAAATTCATCTGGACGGAGCAGGCGGAGCAGTCCTTTCAAGCACTCAAGCGTCTCTTCGCGTCGGAAGAGCAACTGCTGCATATCGACCCCAGCAGACCGATGCGGGTAGAGACAGACGCGTCCGATAGAGCAGTGGGAGCTGTCCTGCTGCAAAGGGACCCACAGGGGGTCTGGAGGCCGGGAGCGTTCTACTCCAGAAAGCTCAGCAAGTCGGAGCAGAACTACACCATCTGGGACAGGGAGTTGCTGGCCATTCATGCAGCTTTCAAGGCGTGGAGGCACTTCCTGATCGGCGCCAAGCACACGGTGCAGGTCTGCACGGATCACAAGAATCTGGAGCACTGGCGCACGGCTCAGTTCCTGAACCAGAGGCAGATACGTTGGGCGGAGTTCTTTGCTGACTTCAATTTCCGAATAGAGTACGTCCCAGGCGACACCAACGTCATGGCGGATGCACTGTCCCGCAAACCGCAATACCTCGAAGAGGCGACGCCAGCGGCAGCCATGCACATCTTCGCGCCAACAGCGTGGGCGTGCGCTTCAGCCACAGTAGACCTGGATGCGGTGCGGCGGGCGTTGCAGGACGACTCCTTCGCGCAGGCGAAGATGGCAGAGGTGCACAAGGGCACGGCGAAGGGCGACGAGTTCCAGATACGAGACGGCTTGCTCTTACGTAAAGGGGCCATCTACGTGCCGGGAGACGAACTTCGCGCCAGGGTACTGCAGCAGCTGCACGACGCACCCACGGCCGGGCACTTTGGCACGGAAAAAACGGTGGAATTAGTCGCAAGGGACTTTTGGTGGCCCAGACTGAGAGGGGAAGTCGCGGACTACGTTGCGAGGTGCGACACCTGCCAGAGGGCCAAACCGGTGCACAAACCACCGGCGGGACTGCTGGAACCGCTGCAAACGCCGTTTGAACCGTGGGAGAGGGTGGCCCTGGACTTTGTTACGGATCTACCCAGCTCGAGAGGCAAGACAGCTGTACTAGTGGTGGTGGACTTGTTCACCAAGATGGCACATTTCATTCCGTGTGCGAAGGTGGCCACGGCGGAACAAACCGCCAAACTGTTCATAGATCACGTGTTCAAAGTGCATGGTCTGCCGCGGTCTATCCTGTCCGACCGCGGGCGCCAGTTCGTCTCGAATTTCTGGCAGAAGCTGATGAGTTTTCTAAATGTCAAGGTCGATCTGGCATCAGCAAGACACCCGCAGACCAACGGGCAAGCAGAGAGGGTCAATGCCATCATGCAGCAGTACCTGAGATGCTATGCCAATCAACAACCTGCGACCTGGGTGGATTACCTGCCGCTCGCCGAGTTCGCTTACAACAACACGAAGCACGTGTCCACAGGGGTGACGCCGTTCTTCGCCAACAATGGGAGGAATCCCAGAACCTTCCCGGGACGGGAGAGAGTGGGGGACGGAGAACCACAGACGGCGGACGCGTTCGCGTCAGAGTTGCAGGCGGTACACGATCAACTCAGACGGCAGCTGGAGCTAGCTAAGCACGCCTACAAGGTGCAAGCTGACAAGCACAGGCGGGTTGGCGAAGAGATCCAAGTGGGAGACTGGGTCTGGTTGGCAGCCCACGCAGTGCCGACCAGGTCACTAGCCAAGAAGAAGTTGGGGCACAAGCAAATTGGTCCGTACCAAGTCGAAGCACAGATCAACCCGGTAGCCTTCCGACTGGTGCTGCCGGAGGGTTCCAGAATGCATCCGGTGTTCCACAGGTCGGTGCTCACTCCCTACAAGGCACATCACAGATTCCAGGACCCAGGGACGGCACCGAGTCCGTTCCGGGAGCGGACGGAGACGCGAGGGGTGACGCAGCAAGACCCCATCAACGAGGTCACGGAGATTTTGGACTCCAGATGGGGGGAAGAGGGAGTCGAATACCTCCTAGCCAGAGAGGGCACCCGGGCCAGCGCCAATAGCTGGGTGCCAGACTACGCTTTGGAGGAACCCCTGCTCAAGGACGAGTTTCATGCCCTTTTCCCACACAGACCCATGCCAGCGAGCTTCTTCGACGACTGGCTGTTCACGCCCACACTTTCTTCCAGCACGTTCCATGGATTCGACTCGGACGGGGAACCCGCACTGAGCACCCGTTCCCCAGAAGGATCGCCGGCGGGTTCGGCGTCAGACACCTCGTATTGGTGGGACGATCGACCGGAGGAGCAATGGCGCAGGAAGTGGCTGGAGATGCCAGGTCGAGCGACCGACGCAGAGACTGACATGGACGTGTTCGGGGAGGACCTTGGGTTCGAGCACGGCGGTACAGAGATGGAAGCGGAACAGGTCAACGTCGGCGACCGCGAGGAGGAAGACTCGGAGGTCTTCAGTTGGCGGCCAACCACGGGGAGCGAACTGTATCCGGCATTCCCTCCCGTGATGATGGAGCACCCAGCACCCACACCTGAAAGCGGGGAGGGGGGAAGGGGGGGCTTCGAGGGGGGGATGGATGTCAGGGGTTCAGGAGCAGAGACGCAGAGAAGGGAGGAAGCAGAGAGCGAGGGGGAGGAATCCGAAGGGAAAATGAGTGATGATGACGACCCGAGATCTCCAAGCCTAAGCAGTGAGTCAGAGGACTCCCAAAAGGGAGCCCCAGTGAGCAGAGCAAGGGGGGGATCCGGGGGGACACCCCAGGAGGAAGGGAACAGAGGAGATTCAGAGAGTAGCAGCTGGAAGTCGGGACCCACGCTCATAACTGAGGGCGGCAGCAGCTGGAAGTCGGGACCCACGCTCAAGACTGAGAGCAGCAGGGAGGAAGGTAGCCAGGCATCGGGTTCCGGAGGCTGTCAGCAGGAGGGAGGGCACGAGTCAGGGGTGGTCACGCCCTCCTCAGAGAGCGAGGCAACGGTTAAGAGGAAAGTAGAGAGTTGGGCGCGCGCGCCAAGTTCAAATGCAGCGGAAGCTGGAGCAGTAAGCAGCCCGGAGAGTGAGCCAGGTCCCAAAGCCCGCCGACCTAGGGCAGAAGGTGTAGAGCTGCACGCTGCAGTTCGGAAATGAAACCTGTAACTTAATAAAGACTCTTATAAAGTGAACGCTGGCGGACTTGGTCCTATGTGAGCTGGGGCTGGGTGGCAGCTCTGACAGTAGGGTTCATAATAACTCATCTGCATGGGGAAGCTAAATCGTGGCTGCGCAATTTATGGCGCGAAAATGATCCCGCCCTCCAAGATTCAAAAGCATTTATCAAGGCTATGGACGATTGTTTTAAATCAACGGTAGATGTGGATGTGGCCAGGAGGGAAATGCACGGGCTGAAGCAGGGCAAAGCCACTGTGAGACAATATCACTCCTGCTTTTTTGCGTTAGTAAATGTGCTGGGCTGGGAGAAGGACTCCGCTGCCGTAAGGGATCTGTTCTGGGAGGGACTAAATGGGGCCGTGAAAGATGAGCTGGCAAGGGGGGGAGAGACCTAACAGTACCACAGAAGTCGTCCAGAGAGCGCTGGCGATAGGGGTGCGCCTGGAATAACGCCCGTGGAGCAGGGATGAGGGACGTATGGCACGCACACCAGCCAGAACAACTCCCTTCCTACCCAGAGAGACAGGGCGCGTGCAATCCACGCCTCCACTGGGGGGGGGGAGAAGAGCCGATGGAGATAGGTGGTGCCAGGGCTCAGACAGCGACCAGAGCCCAAACACCAGGAGCAGTCAAGGCGAAGGCTCCTAGAGGGAGCAGGAAGTGTTATATCTGCGACAGTGCACAGCACATGGCCAAAGAGTGTCCCCAGAGGATCCAGAGGCACACTGCAGCCTCAGCAACAGTAAGGGGAACAGTTCAGCAGGGGGAACAGCCACAGGGAAACGACGAAGCCTGGTTGGAGGCAGAGGCACTGGGGCCCAGCCAGGCGAGTCAGTGAAGCAGTCCCCAGAGATTTTGCAGCCCACAGACGCCCTCCCACCCAAACCAGTGGTGCAACTCACCGCATCTCTCCAGCTGCCCAATGGACTCACCCTGGAAGTCCCTATTACCATTGACTCTGGTAGTAATGCAGACTTTGTAGGAGTGGACTTCATCAGGCGACATCGCATAGCGCTCCTACCAGCCACGATGCCCCTAAACGTCGTCACGGTCGATGGCAGAGAGCTACTGGGAGGACAGGTAGTACAGCAAACACGCCTATGGTAATGCAAATTGGAAATCACCGCGAAGTCATCAGCTTCAACGTCACCCACCTGTCGGACACGCCCATAGTGTTGGGCATGAGTTGGCTGGACAAGCACAGCCCGGCATTAGCATGGTACCAGCGGCAATTGACCTTCTGCTCCTCCTACTGCGCAGAACACTGCATCCGGACCAGCCAGGAAGAGGAGGGGAAAGAGGATGAACCACAGCTACACCTAGGCATGGTGCAAGCGGTACCCAACAAGTACAAGGCGTTTTTGGAGATCTTCTGCGAGAAGGAAGCGGACAAGCTGCCTCCCCACAGGCCCTACGACTGCATGATTGACCTCCTGCCAGGGGCGACGCTGCCGACTGGAAAACTGTATTCCATGTCTGAAGACGAACTGCAAGAACTCAGGGAGTTCATAGATCACAACTTGAAGCGGGGATTCATCCAAGAATCCAAAGCAGTGGGGGGCAGTCCCGTGTTTTTTGTGAAGAAGAAAGACACGCCCCAACGGAGGCTGGTAGTTGATTACAGGATCATCAATTCCAGGACAAAGCCCACAGCATTCCCCATGCCCAAGATCGACGACCTGCTTGCGACGGTGAGGAAGGGACGAATCTTCACCAAGTTGGATCTACAAGGGGCGTACAACCTTATACGCATGCGGGAGGGCGATGAGTGGAAGACGGCCATGTTTACGCCTTTAGGCACCTATGAATATCGAGTTATGCCGTTTGGTCTGCAAAATGGCTCCCATTGTTTCCAAGCCTTCATGCACCACGTGTTAGCGGGCCTCCTCTACAAGAAGTGCGTATGCTTCCTAGACGACATCCTGATCTTCTTGGAATCGCAGGAGGCTCACGAGGGAGACGTCAAGGAGGTCCTGCAGAGACTACGGGAGCACAGACTTTACGCCAAACTGGAGAAGTGCCAGTTCGACATGACGGAGGTGGATTTCCTGGGGTACAAGCTGTCCGACAAGGGACTCGCCATAGACAGCACCAAGGTCTGCTCGATGTTGGACTGGAAGAGCCCGCGCAATCGGAAGGAGGTCCAGAAGTTCGTCGGCTTCGCCAACTTTTATCGCAAGTTCATCAAGGGGTTCGCGAAGGAGACGGCGGCCATCACGGACACCCTCAGCTCCAAGAAGAAGAAGTTCACCTGGACGGACCAGGCGGAGCAGTCTTTTTGGAGACTCAAGCGTCTCTTCACGTCCGAAGAACAGCTGCTACACGTAAACCCCAGCAAACCAATGAGGGTTGAAATGGACACCTCGGACTGAGCGGTGGGGGCGGTCCTGTTGCAGCAAGATCCGCAAGGGAACTGGAGGCCCTGTGCATTCTACTCCAGGAAACTCAGCAAGTCAGAACAGAACTACACCATCTGGGACAGGGAGTTGCTGGCCATTCATGCAGCCTTCAAGGCGTGGCGGCACTTCCTCATCGGAGCCAGACACACGGTGCAGGTCCGCACGGACCATAAGAACCTGGAGTACTGGCGCACGGCGCGGTCCCTGAACCAGAGACACATCCGCTGGGCGGAGTTCTTTGCGGATTTCGACTTCCGGATAGAATACATCGTGGGAGACAACAACGTCATAGCGGATGCACTATCCAGGAAACCGCAGTATCTCGAAGAAGCGGCACCGGTGGCGGCCAAACACATTTTCGCACTGAAAGCGTGGGCGTGCGCTTCAGCCACCGTGGACCTGGACGCGGTACGTCGCGTGCTGCAGATGGATTCGTTCGCACAATCCAAGATGGAGGAGGTGCGAAGAGGCACAACGAAGGACGACGAGTTCCAGATACACGACGGACTGCTGACCCGCAAAGGGGCTCTCTACGTGCCGGGAGACGACCTCCGCGCGAAAGTCCTGCAGCAGTTACACGACGTGCCCAGCGCTGGGCACTTCGGCAAGGACAAGACGGCGGAATTAGTACCCAGAGACTTTTGGTGGCCCCAGATGAGGGGAGAAGTCGCGGATTACGTCTCTAGGTGTAACACATGCTGTCAGAGCTGCCCAAGGTCCCAGCTCACAAAGGACCAACGCCAGATCGTTGTTATATACAAAAGTCTTTATTGAAGTTCAGTTTGTCTTTCACATCAGCAGCGTGCAGCTCTACGTCTGATTCGGCTGATCTGGCTGGCTAGGCGGGTGTCCCCTTCCTCCCTCACCGCTCCATGTGCGTCCCTCCCGAAGCTGCGCGCTCGGTGGAAGAGGACGACCATCCCAGATAGAAGGAGTGTACCGATCTTCGGTCAAGGGTATACGATAGCTGCGCTCCCCTGCTAGAACCTCCAAACAAGATTCTTCTTTCTATGTAGCTGCAACACAAAACAACATGTTTGGCTTTGTTTAGGCTTATTACACTTGGCTTTGCTATGGTTACGGTGAAGGTTAGAGTTAGGGTTAGGGTTGGGGTTGGGGTTAGCGTTAGGGTTAGGGTTAGGGTTAGCGTTTCGGTTAGGGTTAGGGTTAGGGTTGGGGTTAGCGTTAGGGTTAGGGTTAGGGTTAGGGTTAGGGTTAGGGTTGGGGTTAGGGTTAGGGTTAGGGTTAGGGTTAGGGTTAGCGTTTTGGTTAGGGTTAGGGTTAGGGTTCGCGTTTCGGTTAGGGTTAGGGGTTGGGTTAGGGTTAGGGGTTGGGAATAGGGGTAGGGTTAGGGTTAGGGTTAGGGTTAAGGTTACGGTTAGTGTTACGGTAAGGGTTAGGGTTAGGGTTAGGGTTAGGGTTAGGGTTGGGGTTAGGGTTAGGGTTAGGGTTAGGGCTAGGGCTAGGGCTAGGGCTAGGGTTGGGATTGGGATTGGGTTAGAGTTAGGGTTAGGGTTAGGGTTAGGGTTAGGGTTAGGGTTACGGTTAGGGTTAGGGTTACGGTTAGAGTTAGGGTTAGGGTTCGGGTTCGGGTTCGGGTTCGGGTTAGGGTTGGGGTTAGGGTTAGGGTTAGCGTTTCGGTTAGGGTTAGGGTTAGTGTTTCGGTTAGGCTTAGGGTTACGGTTAGTGTTATGGTTAAGGTTAGGGTTAGGGTTAGGGTTAGGGTTAGGGTTAGGGTTAGGGTTAGGGTTAGGGTTAGGGTTAAGGTTAGGGTTAGGGTTAGGGTTAGGGTTATTGTTAGGGTTAGGGTTAGGGTTAGGATTTCGGTTAGGGTTAGGGTTAGGGTTAGGGTTGGGGTTAGGGTTAGGGTTAGGGTTAGGGTTAGGGTTAGGGTTAGGGTTAGGGTTAGGGTTGGGGTTGGGGTTAGGGTTAGGGTTAGGGTTAGGGTTAGGGTTAGGGTTCGCGTTTCGGTTAGGGTTAGGGTTAGGGTTAGGGTTAGGGTTAGGGTTAGGGTTAGGGTTAGGGTTAGGGCTAGGGCTAGGGCTAGGGCTAGGGCTAGGGTTGGGATTGGGATTGGGATTGGGTTAGGGTTAGGGTTAGGGTTAGGGTTAGGGTTAGGGTTAGGGTTAGGGTTACGGTTAGAGTTAGGGTTCGGGTTCGGGTTCAGGTTCGGGTTAGGGTTAGGGTTGGGGTTAGGGTTAGCGTTTCGGTTAGGGTTAGGGTTAGTGTTTCGGTTAGGGTTATTGTTATTGTTATTGTTATTGTTAGGGTTAGGGTTAGGATTGGGGTTAGAGTTAGGGTTAGGATTGGGATTAGGGTTAGCGTTACGGTTAGGATTTCGGTTAGGGTTAGGGTTAGGGTTACGGTTAGTGTTACGGTTAGGGTTAGGGTTAGGGTTAGCATTTCGGTTAGGCTTAGTGTTACGGATAGGGTTACGGATAGGGTTAGGGTTAGGGTTAGGGTTAGGGTTAGCATTTCGGTTAGGGTTAGGGTTTGCGTTTCGGTTAGGCTTAGGGTTACGGTTAGTGTTACGGATAGGGTTAGGGTTAGGGTTAGCATTTCGGTTAGGGTTAGGGTTAGCGTTTCGGTTAGGGTTAGCGTTTCGGTTAGGGTTAGGGTTAGGATTGGGTTAGGGTTAAGGTTAGGGTTAGGGTTAGGATTGGGTTTAGGGTTAGGGTTAGGGTTAGGATTGGGGTTAGGGTTAGGATTGGGGTTAGGGTTGGCATTTGGGTTAGGGTTAGGAATGTGGTTGTGGTTAGGGTTAGGGTTAGGATTGCTGTCAGGGTTACTTCCAGATCCTAGCTCACAGAGGATCACGCTAGCCAGCGGTTGTTGATTAAAAGTCTTTATTGAGTTACAGTCTCCATTCTTGAGCTGCTGCGTGCAACCCTACGCCTTATGCTTAGGTCGGCGAAGCTCCTTCTGAGTCTCCGCCCCTTGCGCACCAACTTAATATCCTAGCCCTGCTCCACCTTTTCCGCCTGACAGTTCTCCTCTGGGTCCCTCTGCCCCCCTGGGTCTCTCCCTTCCGGGATTCTTCTGACGCTGACCCCCCTGACTCCCCTGTCTCCTTGCGCCGGGCTTTAGGACCTGGCTCTCTTTCCGGGCTGCCTACTGCGCCACCTTCCTGTGCATTTGAACTTGGCGCGCGCGCCCAACCTTCCACTTTCCGTCTAACCGTCACTTCGCTCCCCGATGAAGGTGTGGCCACTCCTGACTCGTGCCCTCCCTCCTGTTGTGAGCTGCCAGCGCTAGTTCCCAGGCGCTCTTCCTCTTCCCTACTCTCTGGCGGTGACGTAGGTCCCGATCTCCAACTGCTCCCCTCTGAGTCCCCTCTGGCTCTTTCTTCCTGGGGTGTCCCCCTAGTCTCCCCCCTTGCCCTTGCCACTGGTGCTCCTCTTTGTGAATCTTCTGATTCACTGGACAGACTCGGAGATCTCGGGTCGTCGTCGTCACTCATCCTTTCTTCTGCCTCCTCCCCCTCGCTCTCTGTTTCCTCCCTTGCCCTCGCCTCTGCTCCTGAACCCCTGACATCCATCCCCCCCTCAAAGCCCCCCCTTCCCCCCTCCCCTCCCTCCGGTGCGGGAACTGGGTGCTGCAGTGTCAAAGGGACGAATGTCGGGTACAGTTCGCTTCCCGTGGCCGGCCTCCATCCGCAGACTCCCGGTTCTTCCTCCCTGCTCTCGTCAACGACGGTCACCTCTGCTTCCATCTCCGTGCCGCCGTGCTCGAGACCCTGGTTGTCCCCGAAAAAGTCCATGTCGGTCTCTCCCTCGCTTCCTTCTGTAGGCGTAGCTCGTCCTGGACCCTCCAGCCACTTCCTGCGCCACTGCTCCTCTGGTCGATCATCCCACCAATACGAGGGTTCTGAGGCAGATCCCGAGGGTGACCCCTCCGGGGAACGGGCGTCTCGTGTCGGTTCCTCATCCGAGTCGAACCCCCGGAACGTGCTGGCTGAAAGCGTGGGCGTGAAAAGCCAGTCGTCGAAAAAGTCCGCCGGCATTGGCCTATGGGGAAAGAGGGCATGAAACTCTTCCTTGAGCAGAGGTTCATCTAGAGCGGAGCCCGGCACCCAGCTGTTGGCATTGGCCGGGGTGCCCTCCTTAGCGAGAAGGTATTCTACCCCCTCTTCCCCCCATCTGGAGTCCAAAATCTCCGTGACTTCGTTGAGGCGCACCTCCTGTGCCACTCCCCGTTGCCTGGTTCCCTCTCGGAGCGGACTCGGCGCCGTGCCGGGTTCCTGAAACCTGTGCGGTGCCTTGTAGGGAGTGAGCACCGATCTGTGGAACACCGGATGCATTCTGGAACCCTCCGGAAGCGCCAGCCTGAAAGCCACCGGGTTGACCTGCTCTTCGACTTGGTAGGGCCCCAGTTGCTTATGCCCTAGTTTCTTCTTGGCCAACGACCTGGCCGGCACTGCGTGGGCTGCTAACCAGACCCAGTCTCCCACATGGATCTCTTCACCAACCCTTCTGTGTTTGTCTGCCTGCACCTTGTATGCGTGTTTGGCCAGCTCCAGGTGCCGCCGCAGCTGATCGTGAACCTCTTGCAACTCCGACGCGAACGCATCTGCTGTCTGCGGCTCCCCCTCCACCAGTCTTTCCAGTCCCAGGAAGGTTCTGGGGTGCCTCGCGTTGTTGGCAAAGAACGGCGTGACCCCCGTGGACACGTGCTTCGTGTTGTTGTAGGCGAACTCGGCGAGCGGCAGGTAATCCACCCACGTCGCAGGCTGTTGATTCGCATAGCATCTCAGGTACTGCTGCATGATGGCATTGACCCGCTCCGCTTGCCCGTTGGTCTGCGGGTGTCTCGCCGACGCCAGGTTGATCTTGACGTTTAGGAAGCCCATCAGCTTCTGCCAGAAGTTCGAGATGAACTGCCGCCCGCGGTCGGACAGAATAGACCGTGGCAGACCGTGAACCTTGAACACGTGGTCTATGAACAGTTTGGCGGTTTGTTCCGCCGTGGCCACCTTCGCACACGGGATGAAATGCGCCATCTTGGAGAACAAGTCCACCACCACCAGCACGGCCGTCTTGCCCCTCGAGCTGGGCAGATCCGTGACGAAGTCCAGGGCGACTCTCTCCCATGGCTCGACCGGAGTTTGCAGCGGTTCCAACAGTCCGGCCGGCGGTCTGTGCACTGGTTTGGCCCTCTGGCAGGTGTCGCACCTCGCCACGTAGTCCGCGACCTCCCCTCTCATTCCGGGCCACCAGAAATCCCTGGCGACTAATTCCACCGTCTTCTCCTTGCCAAAGTGCCCGGCAGTGGGCGCGTCGTGCAGCTGATGCAGTACCTTGGCGCGAAGTTCGTCTCCCGGCACGTAGATGGCCCCTTTGCGGATGAGCAACCCATCTCTCAGCTGGAACCCGTTGGTCGCTGCCGTGCCCCTTCGCATCTCAGCCATCTTTGCTTGCGCGAAAGAGTCATTCTGCAACGCTTGTCGCACCGCCTCCAGGTCCACTGTCGCCGCAGCGCACGCCCACACTGTTGGCGCGAAGATGTGCATGGCGGCCGCTGGCGTGGCGTCCTCCAGATACTGTGGCTTACGGGATAGCGCGTCCGCCATGATGTTGGTGTCCCCCGGGACATACTCTATTCGGAAGTCGAAATTCGCAAAGAACTCAGCCCAACGTATCTGCCTCTGGTTCAGGAACTGTGCCGTGCGCCAGTGCTCCAGATTCTTGTGGTCCGTGCAGACCTGCACCGTGTGCTTGGCTCCAATCAGGAAGTGCCTCCATGCTTTGAACGCTGCATGAATAGCCAGCAACTCCCTGTCCCAGATGGTGTAATTCTGTTCGGACTTGCTGAGCTTCCTGGAGTAAAACGCTCCGGGCCTCCAAACCCCCTGCGGGTCCTTCTGCAGCAGGACTGCTCCGACGGCCCTGTCCGAGGCGTCTGTTTCAACTCTCATCGGCCTGCTAGGATCGACATGAAGCAGCTGTTCCTCCGAGGCGAAAAGACGCTTGAGTGCCTGAAAGGACTGCTCCGCCTGCGCTGTCCAGATGAACTTCTTTTTCTTGGAACTGAGCGTGTCTGTAATGGCTGCAGTCTGCATAGCGAAGCCTTTGATGAACTTGCGATAGAAGTTCGCGAAGCCGACAAATCGTTGGACCTCCTTCCGGTTGCGTGGGCTTTTCCAATCCAACACCGCTCGAACCTTGGCGCTGTCCATGGCGAGCCCCTTGTCAGACAACCTGTATCCCAGGAAATCCACCTCCGTCACGTCGAATTGGCACTTCTCCAGCTTGGCGTAAAGCCTATGTTGCTGGAGCCTGCTCAGCACTTCCCTGACGTGTCTGTCATGCTCCTGCTGTGATTCCGAAAAGATCAGGATGTCATCCAAGAAACAGACGCACGTCTTGTAGAGGAGCCCCGCCAACACATGATGCATGAAAGCTTGAAAAACGTGGGAGCCATTTTGCAATCCAAAAGGCATAACTCTATATTCGTAGGTGCCCAGGGGTGTGAACATGGCTGTCTTCCACTCATCTCCTTCCCGCATGCGAATCAGGTTGTATGCCCCTCGCAGGTCCAACTTGGTGAACACGCTGCCCTTGCGTACTTTCGCGAGGAGGTCGTCGATTCGGGGCATGGGGAAGTCCGACGCTTGGTGACACTGTTCAAAATGCGGTAGTCCACCACGAGCCTTTTCTGGGGCGTGTCTCGCTTCTTCACAAAGAATACAGGACTGCCCCCCGCTGCCTGGGACTCTCGGATGAAACCGCGTTTCAAATTATGATCAATGAACTCCTTGAGTTCCTGCAGTTCGTCTTCAGACATGGAATACAGCTTCCCTTTGGGCAGCGCCGCCCCCGGCAGCAGGTCAATCTTGCAGTCATATGGTCTGTGGGGGGGTAGCTTGTCTGCCTCCTTCTCGCAGAAAACCTCCAAAAATTCTGCGTACTTGTGGGGAATCGCTTGCAGCGTGCCGAGCAGCAGCTGTGACTCCTCTTGCTCCCCTTCCTGCCGGGGCATGATGCAGTGTTCAGCACAAAAGGAAGAACCGAAGGTCAGCTGCCTCTGGTACCAAGCCAGCGTCGGGCTGTGCCTGTCCAGCCAACTCATGCCCAATACGATAGGCGTGTCTGAGAGTTGAGTGACGTTGAAGCTGATAATCTCCTTGTGATTTCCAAGCCGCAGCACCATAGGTGGCGTCTGCTTCACCACTTGCCCCCCTAGCAGCTCCCTGCCATCCACCGTGACAACCTGCAGGGGCAGCGTGGCAGGCAGCAACTGTATAGCGTGCCGGTCGACAAAGTCCTGCCCTATGAAGTCTGCATTACTTCCCGAGTCGACGGTGATTGGCACGTCCATGGTGATTCCATTGGGTAGCTGGAGCGATGCGGTGAGCCTCACTACTGGCTTGGGCGGGAGGGGGTCCATGGGCGGTAAAATCTCTGGGGACTGCTTCACTGACACGTCTGGCTGGGCCCCAGTGCCTCCTCTTCCAGCCAGACATCGTCGTTTCCCTGCTGTGGTTCTCCTTGCTGCGTTGCTGCAGTCACCATTGCTGAGGCTGCAGTGTGCTTGTGGAGCCTCCGGGGACACTCTTTCGCCAAATGGCCTGGATCCTCGCAGATGTAACACTTCCTGTTCCCTCTAGGAGGCTTCGCTTTCACTGCTGCCGGTGCTAGGGCTCTGGCTGCTGACTGAGCCCTTGCACTCCCAACCTCCATCGGTTCCACCCCTCCCCCTGTTGGGGGCGTGGATTGCGCACGCGCTGCTTCTCTGGGAAGGAAGAGCCCCTGGCTGGTTCGCGCCCGCTGCACCCTTCGTCCCTGCTCCACGGACGTTCTTCCAGCCGCACTCCCACCGCCAGCGCCCTCTGAACGATCTCCTGCGTGGTCCGGGGTCTCTCCCCCCTCGCAATCTCATCTTTCACCGAGCTGTTCAAGCCCTCCCAAAAAAGGTCTCTGACGGGAGCCGAATCTCTGTCCCATTCCAGGGCAGTGACCAAAGCGAAAAAGCGGGCATGATATTGCCGTACGCTGGCCCTCCCTTGTCTTAGTCCGTGCACCTCCCTTCGGGCAAGATCCACGTCAATGCTTGATAAAAAACAGCCATCCATCGCTTTAATAAAGGCGTCCGCATTTTGGAGCGCAGGATCCTTATCCCTCCACAAATTGCGCAGCCATGCTTTAGCGTCTCCATGCAAATGGGACATGATGAACCCCACTTTCTCTTGTTCATCTCTAAAGTCTTTGTGCAGTAGTTGTAGTGCACACATTACGTCTGCTCTAAAATTGGGGTACTGTTGCAAATTCCCATCGAAGTGCGAGACCAGACTGCCTGTGCGTCTCCCCAACCCAATCCCCTCTGATTTGGGTGTCTGTTGCCCCTGCTTCGTAAGCACGTCCAACCTGACCTGGAGATCCCTGTAGGCGGCCGCTGCGTCCTCCTCTCTCTTCCTGGACGCCACCGCCTCGGCAGTCAGTCGTGAAACCGCGTCTCTGAGTTCCGTTATTTGCTGTTCGGCCGTCATATTGTCTACCGTTCGTGAGCTTTCTTGTAGGCACCCGCTTTCCCTCCTCTCCGCGAGGTCGTGGATGTCCACAATTTGAAGAGAAGGAGCTTACTGTCAGGGTTACTTCCAGATCCTAGCTCACAGAGGATCACGCTAGCCAGCGGTTGTTGATTAAAAGTCTTTATTGAGTTACAGTCTCCATTCTTGAGCTGCTGCGTGCAACCCTACGCCTTATGCTTAGGTCGGCGAAGCTCCTTCTGAGTCTCCGCCCCTTGCGCACCAACTTAATATCCTAGCCCTGCTCCACCTTTTCCGCCTGACAGTTCTCCTCTGGGTCCCTCTGCCCCCCTGGGTCTCTCCCTTCCGGGATTCTTCTGACGCTGACCCCCCTGACTCCCCTGTCTCCTTGCGCCGGGCTTTAGGACCTGGCTCTCTTTCCGGGCTGCCTACTGCGCCACCTTCCTGTGCATTTGAACTTGGCGCGCGCGCCCAACCTTCCACTTTCCGTCTAACCGTCACTTCGCTCCCCGATGAAGGTGTGGCCACTCCTGACTCGTGCCCTCCCTCCTGTTGTGAGCTGCCAGCGCTAGTTCCCAGGCGCTCTTCCTCTTCCCTACTCTCTGGCGGTGACGTAGGTCCCGATCTCCAACTGCTCCCCTCTGAGTCCCCTCTGGCTCTTTCTTCCTGGGGTGTCCCCCTAGTCTCCCCCCTTGCCCTTGCCACTGGTGCTCCTCTTTGTGAATCTTCTGATTCACTGGACAGACTCGGAGATCTCGGGTCGTCGTCGTCACTCATCCTTTCTTCTGCCTCCTCCCCCTCGCTCTCTGTTTCCTCCCTTGCCCTCGCCTCTGCTCCTGAACCCCTGACAATTGCGTTAGGGTTAGGGTTAGGGTTAAGGTTAGGGTTAGCATGAATGACCACCGAAAGAACAATCCAAGTTTATTCGTCCCCTTTCTATTGAGATCTAACCAAAACACCTATGCTTGATTTGGTCTGATAACAAACATGTCACTCTGTGATTTTTCAGTGAATGTGCATTCTAACCCCAAAAATACCAATTTGAAATAAACCCAATCATTTTCTTTTTATGTAGATGGAACCCAAAACACCTTTTTGCATTGGTCGGGGTTGATTCCCAAAAAACACCTTGTGAATTGAAATAAGACCAATCAAAGCTTACTCATCTTCTTTCTACGCATATGGAAGCGAAAATACGGTGTTGCGAGACTTCCGGGTTGGCGCCATTGACGAATGGCGGACTCCCTCCGAGCTCCGGAGGGAGTCTGCTCGGCAGGGGCTGGGTCCTACCACGCCGGCGACGCGGGGACCCTTAAAAACCACGGGCATGGAGCCCGTGGACATGGTGGCTCGGCTGGCACCACTAGCCCCCTCCCGACTTGTGAAGGAGCCTTTTTAAAGGCTACGGATCGGGTGCCGGGGAGCGGCGTGGTGCTGTGAGTCCTCCACTTCCCCTGCCGAGCGCAGCCGCATGCCATTCGACGGAGAGCCCTGGCTTCTTCCATTGGAAATTCGGACATTTAACAACAACCCGTGAGTAATTGGGTAACCGGGTATAAAAGGAGAAAAAAAGAAATGTTTTTCGATTCGGCACGAGCGGGGGTGATCTAAAAAGGAAGTCAGTCCCCCCCTGATTGTAAACATGCTAAAACAAGGACTGGGAAACCAAGATTGATCCAGAGGTTTATTGCTGACAAAAATTATTAATTCCACGATGGGAAACTACAAGAATTGCGCTGGAGGAGAAAAGTGGAGGGTGAGAGGGAAAAGGCAACCCCCCCCCCTGGGAACCGGGGCGATTCGGAGAACCTGGCGAAGAGAGACAGAGAATTTGACAGCTGTCAAAGTAGCTGTCAAATCTTGAGAATATAAAGAGGACTTTGTTACAAGTATTTTGCTGGTTAATTCTGTTACAATTTGATATAATATGGATATAAACTGTTGGGGGGGGAAAGAAACAACAATTTGACTTTTGGATTAGAGGATACAAAGTTATTGCAATCCCCCTAGAGGGGTTTCGGGACATTACAAGTGGCGTATGTGGAAAACTATTCTGGGATGTGTACAGGTCTTATCTTCTGGGAAAGCTGCAAAACTGAAATACTATTTTGTCTACAGAGGTGTTTACATTACAATAGAATTTTCTATTGAAGCAAGGAAGGAACTGGACGTAAGTTTTCGTTCCTGAATAACAAACCTCTGTAGAGATACTAGATCTCGGAATAAGAATGTTTTAGCAGCTGAACAAGACAAGAAACCTGAGAAAGCAAGAAACAAAAGAACAAAGGACCAACTACGACATGGAAAGAACAATGGGAGGAGCAACAATGACCAAGGAAAATTAAAGGCCTCTATTAGACTGGATTTTTGAAGTTAAACATCATCAAAACAAACAAATTTAAAGAAAACCGGCAAGATGGATTGAGAAAAATTTGGCTGTGGACTTGAGACCTCCAGGCTGACAACATACAGACGAACTGGCACGGGCAAGGGAGGAAACAGAGAGCGAAGGGGAGGAGGCAGAAGAAAAGATGAGTGATGACGACGACCCGAGATCTCCGAGTCTTTCCAGTGAATCAGAAGAGTCACAGGAAGGGGCGCCAGTGGCCAGAGCAAGGGGGGAGCCTAGGGGGACACCCCAGGAAGAAGGGTCCAGAGGGGGCTCAGAGAGCAGCAGTTGGAAATCGGGACCAGCATCAACAACAGAACGCAGTGGAGAGGAAGGGCGCCAGGTACCGAGCTCTGGCAGCTCGCAGCAGGAGGGAGGGCATGAGTCAGGAGTGGCCACACCTCCATCGGCGAGCGAAGAAACGGTTAGGCGGAAAGTGGAAGGTTGGGCGCACGCGCCAAGTTCAAATGCACAGGAAGGTGGCGCAGTAAGCAGCCTGGAAAGGGAGCCAGGTCCTAAAGCCCGACGCAAGGAGACAGAAGGGTCCGGGGGGTCAGCGTCAGAAGCGTCCCAGAAGGAAGAGACCACGGGGGGCAGAGGGACCCAGAGAAGAACGGTCAGGCGGAAAAGGTGGAGTAAGGCTAGGGCATTTAGCTGGTGTACAGGGGGCGGAGATTCAGACGGAGCTTCGCCGGTCTAACCCATAAGACGTAGAGTTGCACGCAGCAGCTTGAGAATGGAAACTGTAACTCAATAAAGACTTTTACAAAGTGATCGCTGGCTAGCGTGATCCTCTGTGAGCTAGGATCTGGAAGCAGCTCTGACAGTAAGCTCCGTCTCAAATTGTGGGCATCTACGGCCTCGCGGAGAGGAGAGAAAGCGGGTGCCTACTAGCGAGCTCACGAACGGCAGACAATATGATGGCCGAACAGCAGATAGCGGAACTCAGAGAAGCAGTGACACGACTGAATGCCGAGGCACTTGCATCCAGGAAGAGAGAGGAGGACGCAGCTGCCGCCTACAGGGATCTCCAGGTCAGGTTGGAAATGCTTACGAAGCAAGGGCAACTGACACCCAAACCGGAGGGGATTGGGTTGGGGAGACGAACAGGCGGTCTGGTCTCTCACTTCGATGGGAATTTGCAACAGTACCCCAACTTTAGAGCAGATGTAATGTGTGCACTGCAACTGCTGGACAAAGATTTTAGAGATGAGCAAGAGAAGGTGGGATTCATCATGTCCCATTTGCATGGACATGCTAAAGCATGGCTGCGCAATTTGTGGAGGGATAAGGATCCGGCGCTCCGAAATGTGGATGCCTTTATTAAAGCGATGGATGGGTGCTTTTTATCAAGCATAGACGTGGATCTTGCTCGGAAGGAGGTACATGGACTGAAGCAAGGGAGGGCCAGCGTAAGGCAGTACCATGCCCGCTTTTTCGCTTTGGTCAGTGCCCTGGAATGGGACAGAGATTCGGCTCCAGTCAGAGACCTGTTTTGGGAAGGATTGAACAGCGCGGTTAAAGATGAAATTGCAAGGGGGGAGAGACCCCGGACCACGCAGGAGATCGTTCAGAGGGCGCTGGCGATGGGAGTGCGGCTGGAAGAACGTCCGTGGAGCAGGGACGAAGGGCCAGGGGCTACTCCTTCCTTCCCAGAGAAGCAGCGCGTTCGCAATCCATGCCTCCGCCAGGAGGAGGAGCGGAACCTATGGAGGTTGGAGCTGCAAGGGCTCAGTCAGCAACCAGAGCCCTAGCACCGGGAGCAGTGAAAGCGAAGCCTCCTAGAGGGAACAGGAAGTGTTACATCTGCGAGAATCCCCAGCATATGGCGAAAGAGTGTCCCCAGCGGCTCCACAAGCACACTGCAGCCTCAGCAATGGTAACTGCAGCAACGCACCAAGGAGAACCACAGCAGGGAAACGACGGAGTCTGGCTGGAGACAGAGGCACTGGGGCCCAGCCAGACGTGTCAGTGAAGCAGTCCCCAGAGGTTTTGCAGCCCACAGACCCCCTGCCGCCCAAACCAGTAGTGAGGCTCACCGCATCGCTCCAGCTGCCCAATGGAATCACCTTGGACGTGCCAATCACCATTGACTCAGGAAGCAATGCGGACTTTATAGGGCAGGACTTTGTCGATAGACACGCTATACAGTTGCTGCCTGCCACACTGCCCCTGCAGGTTGTCACGGTGGATGGCAGGGAGTTGCTCAGAGGGCAAGTGGTGAAGCAAACGCCACCCATGGTGATGCGACTTGGGAATCACAGGGAATTCATCAGCTTCAACGTCACTCAACTATCGGACACGCCCATTGTATTGGGCATGAGTTGGCTGGACAAGCACAGCCCGACGCTGGCTTGGTACCAGAGGCAGCTGACCTTCGGCTCTTCCTATTGTGCTGAACACTGCATCTTGCCCCGGCAGGAAGGAGAGGAAGAGGAGTCACAGCTGCAGCTAGGCACGCTGCAAGCAGTTCCCCACAAGTACGCAGAATTTTTGGAGGTTTTCTGCGAGAAGGAGGCGGACAGGCTACCCCCCCACAGACCATATGACTGCAAAATTGACCTGCTGCCAGGGGCGGCGCTGCCCAAGGGGAAGCTGTATTCCATGTCTGAGGAAGAACTACAGGAACTCAAGGAGTTCATAGATCATAATTTGGAGCGCGGTTTCATCCGGGAGTCCAAGGCAGCGGGGGGCAGTCCTGTATTCTTTGTTAAGAAGAAGGACACGCCCCAAAAAAGGCTTGTGGTGGACTTTCGCACCTTGAACAGTGTGACCAAGCCATCGGACTTCCCCATGCCCCGAATCGACGACCTCCTTGCAACGGTACGCAAGGGCCGCGTGTTCACCAAGTTGGACCTGCGAGGAGCTTACAACCTCATTCGCATGCGGGAAGGAGATGAGTGGAAGACAGCCATGTTCACGCCCCTAGGCACCTACGAATATAGAGTTATGCCTTTTGAACTGCAAAATGGCTCCCACTGTTTTCAAGCTTTCATGCATCACGTGTTAGCGGGGCTCCTCTACAAGACATGCGTCTGCTTCTTGGATGACATCCTGATCTTTTCGGAATCGCAGCAGGAGCATGACAGACACGTCAAGGAAGTGCTGAGCAGGCTACAGCAGCATAGGCTTTACGCCAAGCTGGAGAAGTGCCAGTTCGACGTGACGGAGGTGGATTTCCTGGGCTACAAGTTGTCTGACAAGGGGCTCGCCATGGACAACACCAAGGTTAGAGCAGTGTTGGATTGGAAAAGCCCGCGCAACTGGAAGGAGGTCCAGCGGTTTGTCGGCTTTGCGAACTTTTATTGCAAGTTTATCAAGGGCTTTGCTATGCAAACAGCGGCCATCACGGACACGCTCAGCTCCAAGAAAAAGAAGTTCATCTGGACGGAGCAGGCGGAGCAGTCCTTTCAGGCACTCAAGCGTCTCTTCGCGTCGGAAGAGCAGCTACTGCATGTCAACCCCAGCAGGCCGATGAGGGTGGCCACTGGTGCTCCTTTCTGTGAATCTTCTGATTCACTGGAAAGACTCGGAGATCTCGGGTCGTCGTCATCACTCATCTTTTCTTCTGCCTCCTCCCCCTCGCTCTCTGTTTCCTCCCTTGCCCTTGCCTCTGCTCCTGAACCCCTGACAGCACCCCAGAACATTCCCGGGACTGGAAAGAATGGGGGAGGGGGACCCGCAGACAGCAAATGCGTTTGCGTCGGAGTTGCAGGAGGTCCACGATCAGCTTCGGCGGCAACTGGAGCTGGCTAAGCACGCATAGAAGGTACAAGCGGACAAACACAGGAGGGTTGGCGAAGAGATCCTTGTGGGCGACTGGGTATGGTTGGCAGCCCACGCAGTGCCGGCCAGGTCGTTAGCGAAGAAGAAACTAGGGCATAAATAACTGGGACCCTACCAAGTTGAAGAGCAGGTCAACCCGGTAACCTTCAGGCTGACACTTCCAGAAGGCTCCAGGATGCATCCGGTGTTCCACAGATCGGTGCTCACTCCCTACAAGACACCTCACAGGTTTCAGGAACCAGGAACGGCGCCGAGTCCGCTCCGAGAGGGAACCGAGCAAACGGGAGTGCCACAGGAGGAGCCCATCAACGAAGTCACAGAAATTTTGGACTCGAGATGGGGGGAAGAGGGAGTAGAATACCTTCTCGCCAGAGAGGGCACCCCGGCCAGTGCCAACAGCTGGGTGCCGGGCTACGCTTTGGAGGAACGTCTGCTCAAAGAAGAGTTTCACGCTCTCTTCCCTCACAGGCCCATGCCAGCAGACTTTTTCGACGATTGGCTTTTCACACCAACGCTTTCAGCCAGCACGTTCCGGGGGTTCGACTCGGATGAGGAACCGACAATGCACACACGTTCCCCGGAGGGGTCGACAGCGGGATCTGCATCAGAACCCTCGTATTGGTGGGACGATAGACCAGAGGAACAGTGGCGCAGGAAGTGGCTGGAGGTTCCAGGTCGAGCGACGGACCCGGGAACGACTGAGGCGGAGACAGACGTGGACATGTACGGGGAGGATTTTGGGTTCGAGCACGGAGGCACAGAGATGGAGGCAGAGGTGACCGTTGTCAACGAGCGCAAGGAGGAAGAACCGGAAGTCTTCAGTGGGAGGCCCGCCACGGGAAGCGAACTGTATCCGACATTCGTCCCCATGACACCGCAGCACCCAGCTCCCGCACCGGATGGAGGGGAGGGGGAAGGGGGGCTTCGAGGGGGGATGGATGTCAGGGGTTCAGGAGCAGAGGCGAGGGCAAGGGAGGAAACAGAGAGCGAAGGGGAGGAGGCAAAAGAAAAGATGAGTGATGACGACGACCCGAGATCTCCGAGTTTTCCAGTGAATCAGAAGATTCACAGGAAGGGGCGCCAGTGGCCAGAGCAAGGGGGGAGCCTAGGGGGACACCCCAGGAAGAAGGGTCCAGAGGGGGCTCAGAGAGCAGCAGTTGGAAATCGGGACCAGCATCACCAACAGAACGCAGTGGAGAGGAAGGGCGCCAGGTACCGAGCTCTGGCAGCTCGCAGCAGGAGGGAGGGCATGAGTCAGGAGTGGCCACACCTCCATCAGGGAGCGAAGAAACGGTCAGGCGGAAAGTGGAAGGTTGGGCGCACGCGCCAAGTTCAAATGCACAGGAAGGTGGCGCAGTAAGCAGCCCGGAAAGGGAGCCAGGTCCTAAAGCCCGACGCAAGGAGACAGAAGGGTCCAGGGGGTCAGCGTCAGAAGCGTCCCGGAAGGAAGAGACCACGGGGGGCAGAGGGACCCAGAGAAGAACGGTCAGGCGGAAAAGGTGGAGTAAGGCTAGGGCATTTAGCTGGTGTACAGGGGGCGGAGATTCAGACGGAGCTTCGCCGGTCTAACCCATAAGTCGTAGAGTTGCACGCAGCAGCTTGAGAATGGAAACTGTAAATCAATAAAGACTTTTACAAAGTGATCGCTGGCTAGCGTGATCCTCTGTGAGCTAGGATCTGGAAGCAGCTCTGACAAAAGCTTATTCGTCTGCTTTCTACGCATATGGAAGCGAAAAGATGGTGTTGTGTTATTTTGGTCTCATTGCACACACTTTGCGATTTCTGTATCAATGTGCATTAACGGCAAAGAACACGACATGAAGTAAGCGCAATCCAAGATTATTCTTTCTATGAAGCTCGCACCCAAAACAACCTTTTTTGGCTTTGTTTAGGGTTCTTACACTTGACCCACTATGTGGGTGAATGAACACCGAAAGGGCAATCGAAGCTTATTCGTCCTTTTCTATTGAGATGTTACCATGTGTTTACTTATGCTTGATTTGGGCTGGTAACAAACATGTCACTCAGCTATTTTTGGTTAAATCTGCATTCTAACCCCAAAAACACCAACTTGAAATAAGCCCAATGTCAGGGGTTCAGGAGCAGAGGCGAGGGCAAGGGAGGAAACAGAGAGCGAAGGGGAGGAGGCAGAAGAAAGGATGAGTGACGACGACGACCCGAGATCTCCGAGTCTGTCCAGTGAATCAGAAGATTCACAAAGAGGAGCACCAGTGGCAAGGGCAAGGGGGGAGACTAGGGGGACACCCCAGGAAGAAAGAGCCAGAGGGGACTCAGAGGGGAGCAGTTGGAGATCGGGACCTACGTCACCGCCAGAGAGTAGGGAAGAGGAAGAGCGCCTGGGAACTAGCGCTGGCAGCTCACAACAGGAGGGAGGGCACGAGTCAGGAGTGGCCACACCTTCATCGGGGAGCGAAGTGACGGTTAGACGGAAAGTGGAAGGTTGGGCGCGCGCGCCAAGTTCAAATGCACAGGAAGGTGGCGCAGTAGGCAGCCCGGAAAGAGAGCCAGGTCCTAAAGCCCAGCGCAAGGAGACAGGGGAGTCAGGGGGGTCAGCGTCAGAAGAATCCCGGAAGGGAGAGACCCAGGGGGGCAGAGGGACCCAGAGGAGAACTGTCAGGCGGAAAAGGTGGAGCAGGGCTAGGATATTAAGTTGGTGCGCAAGGGGCGGAGACTCAGAAGGAGCTTCGCCGACCTAAGCATAAGGCGTAGGGTTGCACGCAGCAGCTCAAGAATGGAGACTGTAACTCAATAAAGACTTTTAATCAACAACCGCTGGCTAGCGTGATCCTCTGTGAGCTAGGATCTGGAAGTAACCCTGACAGCTTCGCTATGCAAACAGCGGCCATCACGGACACGCTCAGTTCCAAGAAAAAGAAGTTCATCTGGACAGCACAGGCGGAGCAGTCCTTTCAGGCGCTCAAGCGTCTTTTCGCGTCGGAAGAACAGCTACTTCATGTCGACCCCAGCAGGCCGATGAGAGTTGAAACAGACGCCTCGGACAGGGCCGTCGGAGCAGTCCTGCTGCAGAAGGACCCGAAGGGGGTTTGGAGGCCGGGAGCGTTTTACTCCAGGAAGCTCAGCAAGTCCGAACAGAACTACACCATCTGGGACAGGGAGTTGCTGGCTATTCATGCAGCGTTCAAAGCATGGAGGCACTTCCTGATTGGAGCCAAGCACACGGTGCAGGTCTGCACGGACCACAAGAATCTGGAGCACTGGCGCACGGCACAGTTCCTGAACCAGAGGCAGATACGTTGGGCTGAGTTCTTTGCGAACTTCGATTTCCGCATAGAGTATGTCCCGGGGGACACCAACATCATGGCGGACGCGCTCTCCCGTAAGCCACAGTATCTGGAGGACGCCACGCCAGCGGCCGCCATGCACATCTTCGCACCAACAGTGTGGGCGTGCGCTGCGGCGACAGTGGACCTGGAGGCGGTGCGACGAGCGTTGCAGAATGACTCCTTCGCGCAAGCAAAGATGGCAGAGATGCAAAGGGGCACGGCGACGACCGACGGGTTCCAGCTGAGAGATGGATTGCTCATCCGCAAAGGGGCCATCTACGTGCCGGGAGACGAACTTCGCGCCAAGGTACTGCATCAGCTGCACGACGCGCCCACTGCCGGGCACTTTGGCAAGGAGAAGACGATGGAATTAGTCGCCAGAGACTTCTGGTGGCCCGGAATGAGAGGGGAAGTCGCGGACTACGTGGCGAGGTGCGACACCTGCCAGAGGGCCAAACCAGTGCACAGACCGCCGGCCGGACTGTTGGAACCGCTGCAAACTCCGGTCGAGCCATGGGAGAGAGTCGCCCTGGACTTCGTCACGGATCTGCCCAGCTCGAGGGGCAAGACGGCCGTGCTGGTGGTGGTGGACTTGTTCTCCAAGATGGCACATTTCATCCCATGTGCGAAGGTTGCCACGGCGGAACAAACCGCCAAACTGTTCATAGACCACGTGTTCAAGGTTCACGGGCTGCCACGGTCTATTCTGTCCGACCGCGGGCGGCAGTTCATCTCGAATTTCTGGCAGAAGCTGATGGGCTTCCTAAACGTCAAGATCAACCTGGCGTCGGCGAGACACCTGCAGACCAACGGGCAAGCGGAGCGGGTCAATGCCATCATGCAGCAGTACCTGAGATGCTATGTGTCAGAGTTGCCACCCAGTCCCAGCTCACATAGGACCAAGTCCGCCAGCGTTCACTTTATAAGAGTCTTTATTAAGTTACAGGTTTCATTTCCGAACTGCAGCGTGCAGCTCTACACCTTCTGCCCTAGGTCGGCGAAGACCCGTCTGAGTCCCCGCCTCTTGCACACCAGCTTAATACCCTAGCCTTGCTCCACCTCCTTCGCCTCTCCCTACGTCTCTGGGTCCTTCTGCCCCCCTGGGCCTCCTCCCTTCTACTCTCCTCTGACGCTGACCCCCCTGATCCTTCTGCCTCCTTGCGGCGGGCTTTAGGACCTGGCTCACTCTCCGGGCTGCTTACTGCTCCAGCTTCCGCTGCATTTGAACTTGGCGCGCGCGCCCAACTCTCTACTTTCCTCTTAACCGTTGCCTCGCTCTCTGAGGAGGGCGTGACCACCCCTGACTCGTGCCCTCCCTCCTGCTGACAGCCTCCGGAACCCGATGCCTGGCTACCTTCCTCCCTGCTGCTCTCAGTCTTGAGCGTGGGTCCCGACTTCCAGCTGCTGCCGCCCTCAGTTATGAGCGTGGGTCCCGACTTCCAGCTGCTACTCTCTGAATCTCCTCTGTTCCCTTCCTCCTGGGGTGTCCCCCCGGATCCCCCCCTTGCTCTGCTCACTGGGGCTCCCTTTTGGGAGTCCTCTGACTCACTGCTTAGGCTTGGAGATCTCGGGTCGTCATCATCACTCATTTTCCCTTCGGATTCCTCCCCCTCGCTCTCTGCTTCCTCCCTTCTCTGCGTCTCTGCTCCTGAACCCCTGACATCCATCCCCCCCTCGAAGCCCCCCCTTCCCCCCTCCCCGCTTTCAGGTGTGGGTGCTGGGTGCTCCATCATCACGGGAGGGAATGCCGGATACAGTTCGCTCCCCGTGGTTGGCCGCCAACTGAAGACCTCCGAGTCTTCCTCCTCGCGGTCGCCGACGTTGACCTGTTCCGCTTCCATCTCTGTACCGCCGTGCTCGAACCCAAGGTCCTCCCCGAACACGTCCATATCAGTCTCTGCGTCGGTCGCTCGACCTGGCATCTCCAGCCACTTCCTGCGCCATTGCTCCTCCGGTCGATCGTCCCACCAATACGAGGTGTCTGACGCCGAACCCGCCGGCGATCCTTCTGGGGAACGGGTGCTCAGTGCGGGTTCCCCGTCCGAGTCGAATCCATGGAACGTGCTGGAAGAAAGTGTGGGCGTGAACAGCCAGTCGTCGAAGAAGCTCGCTGGCATGGGTCTGTGTGGGAAAAGGGCATGAAACTCGTCCTTGAGCAGGGGTTCCTCCAAAGCGTAGTCTGGCACCCAGCTATTGGCGCTGGCCCGGGTGCCCTCTCTGGCTAGGAGGTATTCGACTCCCTCTTCCCCCCATCTGGAGTCCAAAATCTCCGTGACCTCGTTGATGGGGTCTTGCTGCGTCACCCCTCGCGTCTCCGTCCGCTCCCTGAACGGACTCGGTGCCGTCCCTGGCTCCTGGAATCTGTGAGGTGCCTTGTAGGGAGTGAGCACCGACCTGTGGAACACCGGATGCATTCTGGAACCCTCCGGCAGCGCCAGTCGGAAGGCTACCGGGTTGATCTGTGCTTCGACTTGGTACGGACCAATTTGCTTGTGCCCCAACTTCTTCTTGGCTAGTGACCTGGTCGGCACTGCGTGGGCTGCCAACCAGACCCAGTCTCCCACTTGGATCTCTTCGCCAACCCGCCTGTGCTTGTCAGCTTGCACCTTGTAGGCGTGCTTAGCTAGCTCCAGCTGCCGTCTGAGTTGATCGTGTACCGCCTGCAACTCTGACGCGAACGCGTCCGCCGTCTGTGGTTCTCCGTCCCCCACTCTCTCCTGTCCCGGGAAGGTTCTGGGATTCCTCCCATTGTTGGCGAAGAACGGCGTCACCCCTGTGGACACGTGCTTCGTGTTGTTGTAAGCGAACTCGGCGAGCGGCAGGTAATCCACCCAGGTCGCAGGTTGTTGATTGGCATAGCATCTCAGGTACTGCTGCATGATGGCATTGACCCTCTCTGCTTGCCCGTTGGTCTGCGGGTGTCTTGCTGATGCCAGATCGACCTTGACATTTAGAAAACTCATCAGCTTCTGCCAGAAATTCGAGACGAACTGGCGCCCGCGGTCGGACAGGATAGACCGCGGCAGACCATGCACTTTGAACACGTGATCTATGAACAGTTTGGCGGTTTGTTCCGCCGTGGCCACCTTCGCACACGGAATGAAATGTGCCATCTTGGTGAACAAGTCCACCACCACTAGTACAGCTGTCTTGCCTCTCGAGCTGGGTAGATCCGTAACAAAGTCCAGGGCCACTCTCTCCCACGGTTCAAACGGCGTTTGCAGTGGTTCCAGCAGTCCCGCCGGTGGTTTGTGCACCGGTTTGGCCCTCTGGCAGGTGTCGCACCTCGCAACGTAGTCCGCGACTTCCCCTCTCAGTCTGGGCCACCAAAAGTCCCTTGCGACTAATTCCACCGTTTTTTCCGTGCCAAAGTGCCCGGCCGTGGGTGCGTCGTGCAGCTGCTGCAGTACCCTGGCGCGAAGTTCGTCTCCCGGCACGTAGATGGCCCCTTTACGTAAGAGCAAGCCGTCTCGTATCTGGAACTCGTCGCCCTTCGCCGTGCCCTTGTGCACCTCTGCCATCTTCGCCTGCGCGAAGGAGTCGTCCTGCAACGCCCGCCGCACCGCATCCAGGTCTACTGTGGCTGAAGCGCACGCCCACGCTGTTGGCGCGAAGATGTGCATGGCTGCCGCTGGCGTCGCCTCTTCGAGGTATTGCGGTTTGCGGGACAGTGCATCCGCCATGACGTTGGTGTCGCCTGGGACGTACTCTATTCGGAAATTGAAGTCAGCAAAGAACTCCGCCCAACGTATCTGCCTCTGGTTCAGGAACTGAGCCGTGCGCCAGTGCTCCAGATTCTTGTGATCCGTGCAGACCTGCACCGTGTGCTTGGCGCCGATCAGGAAGTGCCTCCACGCCTTGAAAGCTGCATGAATGGCCAGCAACTCCCTGTCCCAGATGGTGTAGTTCTGCTCCGACTTGCTGAGCTTTCTGGAGTAGAACGCTCCCGGCCTCCAGACCCCCTGTGGGTCCCTTTGCAGCAGGACAGCTCCCACTGCTCTATCGGACGCGTCTGTCTCTACCCGCATCGGTCTGCTGGGGTCGATATGCAGCAGTTGCTCTTCCGACGCGAAGAGACGCTTGAGTGCCTGAAAGGACTGCTCCGCCTGCTCCGTCCAGATGAATTTCTTTTTCTTGGAGCTTAGCGTGTCCGTAATGGCCGCCGTCTGCATCGCGAACCCCTTGATAAACTTGCGATAGAAGTTGGCGAAGCCGACAAACCGCTGGACCTCCTTCCGGTTGCGCGGGCTCTTCCAATCCAACACCGCACGAACCTTGGCGCTGTCCATGGCTAGCCCCTTGTCCGACAACTTGTAACCCAAGAAATCCACCTCCGTCGTGTCGAACTGGCACTTCTCCAGTTTGGCGTACAGTCTATGCTGCTGCAGCCTCTTCAGCACCTCCCGAACATCTTGGTCATGGGCTTGCTGCGATTCGGAGAATATCAGGATGTCATCCAGAAAGCAGACGCACTTCTTGTAAAGGAGTCCCGCCAACACATGATGCATGAAAGCTTGGAAACAGTGAGAACCGTTTTGCAATCCAAACGGCATCACTCTGTATTCGTAGGTGCCCAGAGGCGTGAACATGGTCGTCTTCCACTCATCGCCCTCCCTCATGCGGATGAGATTGTACGCACCTCGCAAGTCCAACTTGGTGAACACGCGTCCCTTGCGCACCGTCGCTAGTAGGTCGTCAATCCTGGGCATGGGGAAATCAGAAGGCTTGGTCATCTTGTTTAAGAGGCGAAAATCCACCACCAGTCTTTTTTGGGGCGTGTCTTTCTTCTTCACGAAGAAAACAGGACTGCCCCCTACTGCCCTGGACTCCCGGATGAAACCGCGCTGCAAATTGTGATCTATGAACTGTTTGAGTTCCTGTAATTCGTCCTCAGACATGGAATACAGCTTCCCTTTCGGCAGCGTCGCCCCTGGTAGGAGGTCAATCTTGCAGTCATATTGCCTGTGCGGTGGTAGCTTGTCAGCCTCCTTCTCGCAGAAGACCTCCAGAAAGTCTGCGTATTTGTGGGGGACTGCTTGCAACGTTCCCAACTGCAGTTGTGATTCCTCCTCCTCTCCCTCCTGTCTGGGCAGGATGCAGTGTTCTGCGCAATAAGAGGAGCCGAAGATCAGCTGTCTCTGGTACCAAGCCAGTGTCGGACTGTGCCTGTCCAGCCAACTCATGCCCAACACAATGGGCGTGTCCGACAGTTGGGTGACATTAAAACTGATGACTTCCCTGTGGTTGCCAAGGCGCATCACCATCGGTGGCGTTTGCTTCACCACCTGCCCCCCTAGCAACTCTCTGCCATCCACTGTGACGACTTGCAGGGGCAGAGTGGCAGGCAGTAGCTGTATAGCGTGCTGCTCCACAAAATCCTGCGCTATAAAGTCTGCGTTGCTTCCAGAATCCACAGAAAGCGGCACTTCGATAGTGACGCCATCGGGTAGCTGGAGAGATGCTGTGAGCTGCACTACTGGTTTGGGTGGGAGGGGGTCCGTGGGTTGCAAGATCGCTGGGGACTGCTTCACTGATGCGTCTGGCTGGGCCCCAGTGCCTCCGTCTCCAGCCAGACATCGTCGTTTCCCTGCTGTGGTTCTCCTTGCTGCGTTGCTGCAGTCACCATTGCTGAGGCTGCAGTGTGCTTGTGGAGCCTCCGGGGACACTCTTTCGCCAAATGGCCTGGATCCTCGCAGATGTAACACTTCCTGTTCCCTCTAGGAGGCTTCGCTTTCACTGCTGTCGGTGCTTGGGCTCTGGCTGCTGACTGAGCCCTTGCACCTCCAACCTCCATCGGTTCCCCTCCCCCTCCAGGCGGAGGTGTGGATTGCGCACGCGCTGCTTCTCTTGGAACGAAAGAGAAACTTCTCGCTGCTTCGCGCCCTCCACGTCCTTCATCTCTGCACCATGGACGTTCTTCCAGCCTCACCCCCACAGTCAGCGCCCTTTGGACCACCTCCTGCGTGCTTCGGGGCCTCTCCCCCCTTGCAATTTCATCCTTGACCGCAGAGCTTAGACCCTCCCAGAACAGGTCTCTGACAGGGGGCGAATCCCGGTCCCACTCTAAGGCACTGACCAGCGCAAAAAAGCGGGCGTGGTACTGCCGGACGCTTGCCCTCCCTTGTTTTAGTCCATGAATCTCCCGTCGGGCAAGATCCACATCAATAGTAGACAAAAAACACGCATCCATCGCTTTGATAAAGGCATCTGCATTCTGAAGCGCCGGATCTTTATCCCTCCACAAATTGCGTAGCCACGCTTTAGCATCCCCATGCAAATGGGATAGTATGAACCCCACTTTCTCTTCCTCATCTCTAAAGTCTTTTGCCAGCAGTTGCAGTGCGCACATTACGTCTGCTCGAAAATTGGGGTACTGTTGTAAATTCCCATCGAAGTGAGCCACAAGCCCTCCTGCTCTCCGTGCCAACCCAACCCCCTCCGGTCTGGGTCCTGGCTGCCCGTGTTTAACCCATGCTTCAAACCTGGCGTGGAGATCTCTGTAGGCGGCTGCCGCATCCTCCTCCCTCTTCTTGGATGCCAGTACCTCCGCGTTCAATTGGGTAACTGCCTGTTGCAGCGCTGCAACTGTCTCTGCTTCCGTCATCTCTGCTAACCGTCGTGAGCTTGCTCCCAAACACCGATCCCCTCCTCCAGCTGCCTCTCTCTCCGCTGCGAGACATCAGGTGTCCGAAGCTTTTGAGAGACGGGTCTTACTGTCAGAGTTGCCACCCAGTCCCAGCTCACATAGGACCAAGTCCGCCAGCGTTCACTTTATAAGAGTCTTTATTAAGTTACAGGTTTCATTTCCGAACTGCAGCGTGCAGCTCTACACCTTCTGCCCTAGGTCGGCGAAGACCCGTCTGAGTCCCCGCCTCTTGCACACCAGCTTAATACCCTAGCCTTGCTCCACCTCCTTCGCCTCTCCCTACGTCTCTGGGTCCTTCTGCCCCCCTGGGCCTCCTCCCTTCTACTCTCCTCTGACGCTGACCCCCCTGATCCTTCTGCCTCCTTGCGGCGGGCTTTAGGACCTGGCTCACTCTCCGGGCTGCTTACTGCTCCAGCTTCCGCTGCATTTGAACTTGGCGCGCGCGCCCAACTCTCTACTTTCCTCTTAACCGTTGCCTCGCTCTCTGAGGAGGGCGTGACCACCCCTGACTCGTGCCCTCCCTCCTGCTGACAGCCTCCGGAACCCGATGCCTGGCTACCTTCCTCCCTGCTGCTCTCAGTCTTGAGCGTGGGTCCCGACTTCCAGCTGCTGCCGCCCTCAGTTATGAGCGTGGGTCCCGACTTCCAGCTGCTACTCTCTGAATCTCCTCTGTTCCCTTCCTCCTGGGGTGTCCCCCCGGATCCCCCCCTTGCTCTGCTCACTGGGGCTCCCTTTTGGGAGTCCTCTGACTCACTGCTTAGGCTTGGAGATCTCGGGTCGTCATCATCACTCATTTTCCCTTCGGATTCCTCCCCCTCGCTCTCTGCTTCCTCCCTTCTCTGCGTCTCTGCTCCTGAACCCCTGACACTATGCGAATCAACAGCCGGCGACGTGGGTGGATTACCTGCCGCTCGCCGAGTTCGCCTACAACAACATGAAGCACGTGTCCACGGGGGTCACGCCGTTCTTCGCCAACAACGGGAGGCACCCCAAAACCTTCCCGGGACTGGAAAGACTGGTGGAGGGGGAGCCGCAGACAGCAGATGCGTTCGCGTCGGAGTTGCAGGAGGTCCACGATCAGCTGCGGCGGCACCTGGAGCTGGCCAAACACGCATACAAGGTGCAGGCAGACAAACACAGAAGGGTTGGTGAAGAGATCCATGTGGGAGACTGGGTCTGGTTAGCAGCCCACGCAGTGCCGGCCAGGTCGTTGGCCAAGAAGAAATTAGGGCATAAGCAACTGGGGCCCTACCAAGTCGAAGAGCAGGCTGGCGCTTCCGGAGGGTTCCAGAATGCATCCGGTGTTCCACAGATCGGTGCTCACTCCCTACAAGGCACCGCACAGGTTTCAGGAACCCGGAACGGCGCCGAGTCCGCTCCGAGAGGGAACCAGGCAACGGGGAGTGGCACAGGAGGTGCGCCTCAACGAAGTCACGGAGATTTTGGACTCCAGATGGGGGGAAGAGGGGGTAGAATACCTTCTCGCTAAGGAGGGCACCCCGGCCAGTGCCAACAGCTGGGTGCCGGGCTACGCTTTAGATGAACCTCTGCTCAAGGAAGAGTTTCATGCCCTCTTCCCCCATAGGCCAATGCCAGCGGACTTTTTCGACGACTGGCTTTTCACGCCCACGCTTTCAGCCAGCACGTTCAGGGGGTTCGACTCGGATGAGGAACCGACACGAGACGCCCGTTCCCCGGAGGGGTCACCCTCGGGATCTGCTTCAGAACCCTCGTATTGGTGGGATGATCGACCAGAGGAGCAGTGGCGCAGAAAGTGGCTGGAGGGTCCAGGACGAGCAACGCCTCCAGAAGGAAGCGAGGGAGAGACGGACATGGACGTTTTCGGGGACGACCAGGGTTTCAAGCACGGCGGCACAGAGATGGAAGCAGAGGTGACCGTCGTCGACGAGAGCAGGGAGGAAGAACCGGAAGACTTCGGATGGAGGCCCGCCACGGGAAGCGAACTGTACCCGACATTCGTCCCCTTGACACTGCAGCACCCAGTTCCCGCACCGGAAGGAGGGGAGGGGGGAAGAGGGGGCTTCGAGGGGGGGATGGATGTCAGGGGTTCAGGAGCAGAGGCGAGGGCAAGGGAGGAAACAGAGAGCGAAGGGGAGGAGGCAGAAGAAAGGATGAGTGATGACGACGACCCGAGATCTCCGAGTCTTTCCAGTGAATCAGAAGATTCACAAAAAGGAGCACCAGTGGCCAGGGCAAGGGGGGAGACTAGGGGGACACCCCAGGAAGATAGAGCCAGAGGGGACTCAGAGGGGAGCAGTTGGAGATCGGGACCAGCGTCACCGCCAGAGAGTAGGAAAGAGGAAGAGCGCCAGGGATCAAGCGCTGGCAGCTCGCAACAGGAGGGAGGGCACGAGTCATGAAGTAAGCGCAATCCAAGATTATTCTTTCTATATAGCTCACACCCAAAACAACCTGTCTGGCTTTGTTTAGGGTTCTTACAATTTACTTTGCTATGTAGGTGAATGAACACCGAAAGGGCAATCGAAGCTTATTCGTCCTATTCTATTGAGATGTTACCATATGTTTACCTATGCTTGATTTGGGCTGGTAACAAACATGTCACTGCGATTTTTGGGTGAATGTGCATTCTAACCCCAAAAACACCAACTTGAAATAAGCCCAATCAGAGCTTTATCACCTTCTTTTTATGTAGCTGGAACGCAAAACACCTTTTTGCTTTGGTTTTGGTGTGATTCTGGCGCACACCCAAATAACACCATGAGAATTGAAAAAAGCCCAATCAAAGCTTATTCGTCTGCTTTCTACGCATATGGAAGCGAAAAGATGGTGTTGTGTTATTTTGGTCTCATTGCACACACTTTGCGATTTCTGTGTCAATGTGCATTAAGAGCTGTCAGGGGTTCAGAAGCAGAGACGCAGAGAAGGGTGGAAACAGAGAGCGAGGGGGAGGAAGCCGAAGGGAGAATGAGTGATGATGACGAACCGAGATCTCCAAGCCTAAGCAGTGAGTCAGAGGACTCCCAAAAGGGAGCCCCAGTGAGCAGAGCAAGGGGGGGATCCGGGGGGACACCCCAGGAGGAAGGGAACAGAGGAGATTCAGAGAGCAGCAGCTGGAAGTCGGGACCCACGCTCAAGACTGAGAGCAGCAGGGAGGAAGGCAGCCAGGCATCGGGTTCCGGAGGCCGTCAGCAGGAGGGAGGGCACGAGTCAGGGGTGGTCACGCCCTCCTCAGAGAGCGAGGCAACGGTCAAGAGGAAAGTAGAGAGTTGGGCGCGCGCGCCAAGTTCAAATGCAGCGGAAGCTGGAGCAGTAAGCAGCCCGGAGAGTGAGCCAGGTCCCAAAGCCCGCCGAAAGGAAGCGGAAGGATCAGGGGGGTCAGCGTCAGGGGAGAGTAGAAGGGAGGAGTCCCAGGGGGGCAGAAGGACCCAGAGACGTAGGGAGAGGCGAAGGAGGTGGAGCAAGGCTAGGGTATTAAGCTGGTGTGCAAGAGGCGGGGACTCAGATGGGTCTTCGCCGACCTAGGGCAGAAGGTGTAGAGCTGCACGCTGCAGTTCGGAAATGAAACCTGTAACTCAATAAAGACTCTTTTAAAGTGGACGCTGTGTGGCGTGGTCCTATGTGAGCTGGGACCTGGTAGCAGCTCTGACAGTAAGACCCATCCCTTCAAAGCTTCAGAAACCTGAAACCTCGCAGCGGGAGCAGAAGCCGCTAGGGGAGGAAGAGGGGTGTCTGTAAGCAAGCTCACAAAGGTTAGCAAGATGACGGAAGAACAGAGGATCTCCGCGCTGCAAGAGGCAGTGACCCAGTTGTCCTCAGAGGTATTGGCTTCCAAGAAACGGGAGGAGGAGACTACAGCCGCCTACAGAGACCTACACGCCAGGTTTGAAATGCTTGTTAAGCAAGGGCAACCGGGACCCAGACCGGAGGGCGTGGGATTGGCACGGAGAGCAGGAGGGCTTGTGGCTCACTTCGATGGGACTTTGCAACAGTACCCTAATTTTAGAGCAGACGTAATGTGCGCACTGCAACTGCTGGCAAAAGACTTTAGAGATGAGGAAGAGAAGGTGGGGTTCATATTGTCCCATTTGCATGGGGATGCCAAAGCCTGGCTGCGCAATTTGTGGAGGGATAAAGATCCGGCGCTTCAGAATGCAGATGCCTTTATCAAAGCGATGGATGCGTGTTTTTTGTCTACTATTGATGTGGATCTTGCCAGACGGGAGATTCATGGACTAAAACAAGGGAGGGCGAGCGTCCGGCAGTATCACGCCCGATTTTTTGCGCTGGTCAGTGCTTTAGAATGGGATCGGGATTCGCCCCCTGTCAGAGACCTCTTCTGGGAGGGTCTAAGTTCTGCGGTTAAGGATGAAATTGCAAGGGGGGAGAGGCCCCGAAGCACGCAGGAGGTGGTCCAAAGGGCACTGACTGTGGGGGTGAGGCTGGAAGAACGTCCATGGTGCAGAGATGAAGGACGTGGAGGGCGCGAAGCAGCGAGAAGTTTCTCTTTCGTTCCGAGGGAAGCAGCGCGTGCGCAATCCACACCTCCGCCAGGAGGGGGAGGGGAACCGATGGAGGTTGGAGGTGCAAGGGCTCAGTCAGCAGCCAGAGCCCTAGCACCGGCAGCAGTGAAAGCGAAGCCTCCTAGAGGGAACAGGAAGTGTTACATCTGCGAGGATCCAGGCCATTTGGCGAAGGAGTGTCCCCGGAGGCTCCACAAGCACACTGCAGCCTCAGCAATGGTGACTGCAGCAACGCAGCAAGGAGAACCACAGCAGGGAAACGACGATGTCTGGCTGGAGACGGAGGCACTGGGGCCCAGCCAGACGCATCTGTGAAGCAGTCCCCAGCGATATTGCAACCCACGGATCCCCTCCCACCCAAACCAGTAGTGCAGCTCACAGCATCTCTCCAGCTACCCGACGGCGTCACTATCGAAGTGCCGCTTTCTGTGGATTCTGGAAGCAACGCAGACTTTATAGCGCAGAGCTTTGTGGAGCAGCACGCTATACAGCTATTGCCTGCCACTCTGCCCCTGCAAGTCGTCACAGTGGATGGCAGAGAGTTGCTAGGGGGGCAGGTGGTGAAGCAGACGCCACCGATGGTGATGCGCCTTGGCAACCACAGGGAAGTCATCAGTTTTAATGTCACCCAACTGTCGGACACGCCCATTGTGTTGGGCATGAGTTGGCTGGACAGGCACAGTCCGACACTGGCTTGGTACCAGAGACAACTGATCTTCGGCTCCTCTTATTGCGCAGAACACTGCATCCTGCCCCGACGGGAGGGAGAGGAGGAGGAATCACAACTGCAGTTGGGAACGTTGCAAGCGGTCCCCCACAAATACGCGAGCTTTTTGGAGGTCTTCTGCGAGAAGGAGGCGGACAAGCTACCCCCTCACCGGCCATATGACTGCAAGATTGACCTCCTACCGGGGGCGACGCTGCCGAAGGGGCGGCTATACTCCATGTCTGAAGATGAAATGCAGGAACTCAAACAGTTCATCGAGCATAATCTGGAGCGTGGCTTCATCAGAGAGTCCAAGGCAGTGGGGGGCAGTCCCGTTTTCTTCGTGAAAAAGAAAGACACGCCCCAAAAAAGACTAGTTGTGGACTACCGCCTTTTGAACCAGATGACCAAACCGTCTGATTACCCCATGCCCAGGATTGACGACCTCCTCGCGACGGTGCGCAAGGGACGCGTGTTCACCAAGTTGGACCTGCGAGGGGCGTACAATCTCATCCGCATGCGGGAGGGCGATGAGTGGAAGACGGCCATGTTCACACCGCTGGGCACCTACGAATACAGAGTTATGCCCTTTGGATTACAAAATGGCTCTCACTGTTTTCAAGCTTTTATGCATCACGTGTTGGAGGGACTCCTCTACAAGACATGCGTCTGCTTCCTGGATGACATCCTGATTTTCTCTGACTCGCAGCAAGCTCACGACCGAGACGTGAGGGAGGTGCTCAGCAGGTTGCAACAACATAGACTGTACGCCAAGCTGGAGAAGTGCCAGTTCGACACGACGGAGGTGGATTTCCTGGGATACAAGTTGTCGGACAAGGGGATAGCCATGGACAGCACCAAGGTTCGTGCGGTATTGGATTGGAAGAGCCCGCGCAACCGGAAGGAGGTCCAGCGGTTTGTCGGCTTCGCCAACTTCTTTCGCAAGTTTATCAAGGGGTTCGCGATGCAGACGGCAGCAATTACGGACACGCTCAGCTCCAAAAAAAAGAAATTCATCTGGACGGAGCAGGCGGAACAGTCCTTTCAAGCGCTCAAGCATCTCTTCGCATCGGAGAAGCAACTGCTGCATATCGACCCCAGTAAACCGTTGAGGGTAGAGACAGACGCGTCAGACAGAGCCGTGGGAGCTGTCCTGCTGCAGCGAGACCCGCAGGGGGTGTGGCGGCCGGGAGCGTTCTACTCCAGAAAGCTCAGCAAGTCGGAGCAGAACTACACCATCTGGGACAGGGAGTTGCTGGCCATTCATGCAGCTTTCAAGGCGTGGAGGCACTTCCTAATCGGCGCCAAGCACACGGTGCAGGTCTGCACGGACCACAAGAATCTGGAGCACTGGCGCACGGCTCAGTTCCTGAACCAGAGGCAGATACGTTGGGCGGAGTTCTTTGCTGACTTCAATTTCCGAATAGAGTACGTCCCAGGCGACACCAACATCATGGCGGATGCACTGTCCCGAAAACCGCAATACCTAGAAGAGGTGACGCCAGCGGCGGCCATGCACATCTTCGCACCGACGGCGTGGGCGTGTGCCTCAGCTACAGTAGACCTGGATGCGGTGCGACGTGCATTGCGGGACGACTCATTCGCGCAAGACAAGATGGCGGAACTGCTCAGAGGCACGGCTACCACGGACGAGTTCCAGGTGCGGGACGGCTTGCTCCTACGCAAAGGGGCTGTCTATGTACCAGGAGACGACCTTCGCGCCAAGGTACTGCAACAGTTGCACGACGCACCCACGGCCGGTCACTTTGGCACAGAGAAAACGATGGAATTAGTCGCGAGAGACTTCTGGTGGCCCAGGCTGAGAGGAGAGGTCGCGGACTACGTCGCGAGGTGCGACACCTGCCAGAGGGCCAAGCCGGTACACAGACCACCGGCGGGACTGTTAGAACCGCTGCAAACACCGTTTGAACCGTGGGAGAGGGTGGCCCTGGACTTTGTGACGGATTTACCCAGCTCGAGAGGCAAGACAGCTGTGCTAGTGGTGGTGGACTTGTTCACCAAGATGGCACATTTCATTCCGTGTGCGAAGGTGGCCACGGCGGAACAAACCGCCAAAATGTTCATAGATCACGTGTTCAAAGTGCATGGCCTGCCACGGTCTATCCTGTCCGACCGCGGACGCCAGTTCATCTCGTCTTTCTGGCAGAAGCTGATGGGTTTTCTAAATGTCAAGGTCAATCTGGCATCAGCAAGACACCCGCAGACCAACGGGCAAGCAGAGAGGGTCAATGCCATCATGCAGCAGTACCTGAGATGCTATGCCAATCAACAGCCTGCGACGTGGGTGGATTACCTGCCGCTAGCCGAGTTCGCTTACAACAACACGAAGCACGTGTCCACAGGAGTGACGCCGTTCTTTGCCAACAATGGGAGGAATCCCAGAACCTTCCCGGGACTGGAGAGAGTGGGGGAAGGAGAACCACAGACGGCGGACGCGTTCGCGTCAGAGCTGCAGGCGGTCCACGATCAACTCAGACGGCAGCTGGAGCTAGCTAAGCACGCCTACAAGGTGCAAGCTGACAAGCACAGGCGGGTTGGCGAAGTGATCCAAGTGGGAGACTGGGTCTGGTTGGCAGCCCACGCAGTGCCGACCAGGTCACTTGCCAAGAAGAAGTTGGGGCACAAGCAGATCGGTCCGTACCAAGTCGAAGCGCAGATCAACCCGGTAGCCTTCCGACTGGCGCTGCCGGAGGGTTCCAGAATGCATCCGGTGTTCCACAGGTCGGTGCTCACTCCCTACAAGGCACCTCACAGGTTCCAGGAGCCAGGGACGGCGCCAAGTCCGCTCCGGGAACGGACGGAGACGCGGGAGGTGAAGCACCAGGACCACATCAACGAGGTCACGGAGATTTTGGACTCCAGATGGGGGGAAGAGGGAGTCGAATACCTCTTAGCCAGAGAGGGCACCCGGGCCAGCGCCAATAGCTGGGTACCAGACTACGCTTTGGAGGAACCCCTGCTCAAGGACGAGTTTCATGCCCTCTTCCCACACAAACCCATGCCAGCGAGCTTCTTCGACGACTGGTTGTTCACACCCACACTTTCTTCCAGCACGTTCCATGGATTCGACTCAGAAGGGGAACCCGCACGGAGCACCCGTTCCCCAGAAGGTTCACCGGCAGGTTCGGCATCAGGCAACTCGTATTGGTGGGACGATCGACCAGAGGAGCAATGGCGCAGGAAGTGGCTGGAGAGGCCAGGTCGAGCGACCGACGCAGAGACTGACATGGACGTGTTCGGGGAGGACCTCGGGTTCGAGCACGGCGGTACAGAGATGGAAGAGCAACAAGTCAACGTCGACGACCGCGAGGGGGATGACTCGGAGGTCTTCAGTTGGCGGCCACCCACGGGGAGCGACCTGTATCCAGCATTCCCTCCCATGATGATGGAGCGCCCAGCACCCACACCTGACAGCGGGGAGGGGGGAAGGGGGGGCTTCGAGGGGGGGATGGATGTCAGGGGTTCAGAAGCAGAGACGCAGAGAAGGGTGGAAACAGAGAGCGAGGGGGAGGAAGCCGAAGGGAGAATGAGTGATGATGACGAACCGAGATCTCCAAGCCTAAGCAGTGAGTCAGAGGACTCCCAAAAGGGAGCCCCAGTGAGCAGAGCAAGGGGGGGATCCGGGGGGACACCCCAGGAGGAAGGGAACAGAGGAGATTCAGAGAGCAGCAGCTGGAAGTCGGGACCCACGCTCAAGACTGAGAGCAGCAGGGAGGAAGGCAGCCAGGCATCGGGTTCCGGAGGCCGTCAGCAGGAGGGAGGGCACGAGTCAGGGGTGGTCACGCCCTCCTCAGAGAGCGAGGCAACGGTCAAGAGGAAAGTAGAGAGTTGGGCGCGCGCGCCAAGTTCAAATGCAGCGGAAGCTGGAGCAGTAAGCAGCCCGGAGAGTGAGCCAGGTCCCAAAGCCCGCCGAAAGGAAGCGGAAGGATCAGGGGGGTCAGCGTCAGAGGAGAGTAGAAGGGAGGAGTCCCAGGGGGGCAGAAGGACCCAGAGACGTAGGGAGAGGCGAAGGAGGTGGAGCAAGGCTAGGGTATTAAGCTGGTGTGCAAGAGGCGGGGACTCAGATGGGTCTTCGCCGACCTAGGGCAGAAGGTGTAGAGCTGCACGCTGCAGTTCGGAAATGAAACCTGTAACTCAATAAAGACTCTTTTAAAGTGGACGCTGTGTGGCGTGGTCCTATGTGAGCTGGGACCTGGTAGCAGCTCTGACAAGAGCTAAGAACTCGACATGAAGTAAGCGCAATCCAAGATTATTCTTTCTATGTAGCTCGCACCCAAAACAGCCTTTTTGGCTTTGTTTAGGGTTCTTACACTTTACTTTGCTATGTGGGTGAATGAACACCGAAAGGGCAATCGAAGCTTATTCGTCCTTTTCTATTGAGATGTTACCATATGTTTACCTATGCTTGATTTGGGCTGGTAACAAACATGTCACTGCGATTTTCGGGTGAATGTGCATTCTAACCCCAAAAACACCAACTTGAAATAAGCCCAATAAGAGCTTTATCATCTTCTTTTTATGTAGCTGGAACGCAAAAGACCTTTTTGCTTTGGTTTTGGTGTGATTCTGGCGCACACCCAAATAACACGATGAGAATTGAAAAAAGCCCAATCAAAGCTTATTCGTCTGCTGTCTACGCATATGGAAGCGAAAGGATGGTGTATTGTTATTTTGGTCTCATTGCACACACTTTGCGATTTCTGTGTCAATGTGCATTAAGAGCTAAGAACTCGACATGAAGTAAGCGCAATCCAAGATTATTCTTTCTATGTAGCTCGCACCCAAAACAACCTGTCTGGCTTTGTTTAGGGTTCTTCCAATTTACTTTGCTATGTGGGTGAATGAACACCTGTCAGGGGTTCAGAAGCAGAGACGCAGAGAAGGGTGGAAACAGAGAGCGAGGGGGAGGAAGCCGAAGGGAGAATGAGTGATGATGACGAACCGAGATCTCCAAGCCTAAGCAGTGAGTCAGAGGACTCCCAAAAGGGAGCCCCAGTGAGCAGAGCAAGGGGGGGATCCGGGGGGACACCCCAGGAGGAAGGGAACAGAGGAGATTCAGAGAGCAGCAGCTGGAAGTCGGGACCCACGCTCAAGACTGAGAGCAGCAGGGAGGAAGGCAGCCAGGCATCGGGTTCCGGAGGCCGTCAGCAGGAGGGAGGGCACGAGTCAGGGGTGGTCACGCCCTCCTCAGAGAGCGAGGCAACGGTCAAGAGGAAAGTAGAGAGTTGGGCGCGCGCGCCAAGTTCAAATGCAGCGGAAGCTGGAGCAGTGAGCAGCCCGGAGAGTGAGCCAGGTCCCAAAGCCCGCCGAAAGGAAGCGGAAGGATCAGGGGGGTCAGCGTCAGAGGAGAGTAGAAGGGAGGAGTCCCAGGGGGGCAGAAGGACCCAGAGACGTAGGGAGAGGCGAAGGAGGTGGAGCAAGGCTAGGGTATTAAGCTGGTGTGCAAGAGGCGGGGACTCAGATGGGTCTTCGCCGACCTAGGGCAGAAGGTGTAGAGCTGCACGCTGCAGTTCGGAAATGAAACCTGTAACTCAATAAAGACTCTTTTAAAGTGGACGCTGTGTGGCGTGGTCCTATGTGAGCTGGGACCTGGTAGCAGCTCTGACAGTAAGACCCATCTCTTCAAAGCTTCAGAAACCTGAAACCTCGCAGCGGGAGCAGAAGCCGCTAGGGGAGGAAGAGGGGTGTCTGTAAGCAAGCTCACAAAGGTTAGCAAGATGACGGAAGAACAGAGGATCTCCGCGCTGCAAGAGGCAGTGACCCAGTTGTCCTCAGAGGTATTGGCTTCCAAGAAACGGGAGGAGGAGACTACAGCCGCCTACAGAGACCTACACGCCAGGTTTGAAATGCTTGTTAAGCAAGGGCAACCGGGACCCAGACCGGAGGGCGTGGGATTGGCACGGAGAGCAGGAGGGCTTGTGGCTCACTTCGATGGGACTTTGCAACAGTACCCTAATTTTAGAGCAGACGTAATGTGCGCACTGCAACTGCTGGCAAAAGACTTTAGAGATGAGGAAGAGAAGGTGGGGTTCATATTGTCCCATTTGCATGGGGATGCCAAAGCCTGGCTGCGCAATTTGTGGAGGGATAAAGATCCGGCGCTTCAGAATGCAGATGCCTTTATCAAAGCGATGGATGCGTGTTTTTTGTCTACTATTGATGTGGATCTTGCCAGACGGGAGATTCATGGACTAAAACAAGGGAGGGCGAGCGTCCGGCAGTATCACGCCCGATTTTTTGCGCTGGTCAGTGCTTTAGAATGGGATCGGGATTCGCCCCCTGTCAGAGACCTCTTCTGGGAGGGTCTAAGTTCTGCGGTTAAGGATGAAATTGCAAGGGGGGAGAGGCCCCGAAGCACGCAGGAGGTGGTCCAAAGGGCGCTGACTGTGGGGGTGAGGCTGGAAGAACGTCCATGGTGCAGAGATGAAGGACGTGGAGGGCGCGAAGCAGCGAGAAGTTTCTCTTTCGTTCCGAGGGAAGCAGCGCGTGCGCAATCCACACCTCCGCCAGGAGGGGGAGGGGAACCGATGGAGGTTGGAGGTGCAAGGGCTCAGTCAGCAGCCAGAGCCCTAGCACCGGCAGCAGTGAAAGCGAAGCCTCCTAGAGGGAACAGGAAGTGTTACATCTGCGAGGATCCAGGCCATTTGGCGAAGGAGTGTCCCCGGAGGCTCCACAAGCACACTGCAGCCTCAGCAATGGTGACTGCAGCAACGCAGCAAGGAGAACCACAGCAGGGAAACGACGATGTCTGGCTGGAGACGGAGGCACTGGGGCCCAGCCAGACGCATCTGTGAAGCAGTCCCCAGCGATATTGCAACCCACGGATCCCCTCCCACCCAAACCAGTAGTGCAGCTCACAGCATCTCTTCAGCTACCCGACGGCGTCACTATCGAAGTGCCGCTTTCTGTGGATTCTGGAAGCAACGCAGACTTTATAGCGCAGAGCTTTGTGGAGCAGCACGCTATACAGCTATTGCCTGCCACTCTGCCCCTGCAAGTCGTCACAGTGGATGGCAGAGAGTTGCTAGGGGGGCAGGTGGTGAAGCAGACGCCACCGATGGTGATGCGCCTTGGCAACCACAGGGAAGTCATCAGTTTTAATGTCACCCAACTGTCGGACACGCCCATTGTGTTGGGCATGAGTTGGCTGGACAGGCACAGTCCGACACTGGCTTGGTACCAGAGACAACTGATCTTCGGCTCCTCTTATTGCGCAGAACACTGCATCCTGCCCCGACGGGAGGGAGAGGAGGAGGAATCACAACTGCAGTTGGGAACGTTGCAAGCGGTCCCCCACAAATACGCGAGCTTTTTGGAGGTCTTCTGCGAGAAGGAGGCGGACAAGCTACCCCCTCACCGGCCATATGACTGCAAGATTGACCTCCTACCGGGGGCGACGCTGCCGAAGGGGCGGCTATACTCCATGTCTGAAGATGAAATGCAGGAACTCAAACAGTTCATCGAGCATAATCTGGAGCGTGGCTTCATCAGAGAGTCCAAGGCAGTGGGGGGCAGTCCCGTTTTCTTCGTGAAAAAGAAAGACACGCCCCAAAAAAGACTAGTTGTGGACTACCGCCTTTTGAACCAGATGACCAAACCGTCTGATTACCCCATGCCCAGGATTGACGACCTCCTCGCGACGGTGCGCAAGGGACGCGTGTTCACCAAGTTGGACCTGCGAGGGGCGTACAATCTCATCCGCATGCGGGAGGGCGATGAGTGGAAGACGGCCATGTTCACACCGCTGGGCACCTACGAATACAGAGTTATGCCCTTTGGATTACAAAATGGCTCTCACTGTTTTCAAGCTTTTATGCATCACGTGTTGGAGGGACTCCTCTACAAGACATGCGTCTGCTTCCTGGATGACATCCTGATTTTCTCTGACTCGCAGCAAGCTCACGACCGAGACGTGAGGGAGGTGCTCAGCAGGTTGCAACAACATAGACTGTACGCCAAGCTGGAGAAGTGCCAGTTCGACACGACGGAGGTGGATTTCCTGGGATACAAGTTGTCGGACAAGGGGATAGCCATGGACAGCACCAAGGTTCGTGCGGTATTGGATTGGAAGAGCCCGCGCAACCGGAAGGAGGTCCAGCGGTTTGTCGGCTTCGCCAACTTCTATCGCAAGTTTATCAAGGGGTTCGCGATGCAGACGGCAGCAATTACGGACACGCTCAGCTCCAAAAAAAAGAAATTCATCTGGACGGAGCAGGCGGAACAGTCCTTTCAAGCGCTCAAGCATCTCTTCGCATCGGAGAAGCAACTGCTGCATATCGACCCCAGTAAACCGTTGAGGGTAGAGACAGACGCGTCAGACAGAGCCGTGGGAGCTGTCCTGCTGCAGCGAGACCCGCAGGGGGTGTGGCGGCCGGGAGCGTTCTACTCCAGAAAGCTCAGCAAGTCGGAGCAGAACTACACCATCTGGGACAGGGAGTTGCTGGCCATTCATGCAGCTTTCAAGGCGTGGAGGCACTTCCTAATCGGCGCCAAGCACACGGTGCAGGTCTGCACGGACCACAAGAATCTGGAGCACTGGCGCACGGCTCAGTTCCTGAACCAGAGGCAGATACGTTGGGCGGAGTTCTTTGCTGACTTCAATTTCCGAATAGAGTACGTCCCAGGCGACACCAACATCATGGCGGATGCACTGTCCCGAAAACCGCAATACCTAGAAGAGGTGACGCCAGCGGCGGCCATGCACATCTTCGCACCGACGGCGTGGGCGTGTGCCTCAGCTACAGTAGACCTGGATGCGGTGCGACGTGCATTGCGGGACGACTCATTCGCGCAAGACAAGATGGCGGAACTGCTCAGAGGCACGGCTACCACGGACGAGTTCCAGGTGCGGGACGGCTTGCTCCTACGCAAAGGGGCTGTCTATGTACCAGGAGACGACCTTCGCGCCAAGGTACTGCAACAGTTGCACGACGCACCCACGGCCGGTCACTTTGGCACAGAGAAAACGATGGAATTAGTCGCGAGAGACTTCTGGTGGCCCAGGCTGAGAGGAGAGGTCGCGGACTACGTCGCGAGGTGCGACACCTGCCAGAGGGCCAAGCCGGTACACAGACCACCGGCGGGACTGTTAGAACCGCTGCAAACACCGTTTGAACCGTGGGAGAGGGTGGCCCTGGACTTTGTGACGGATTTACCCAGCTCGAGAGGCAAGACAGCTGTGCTAGTGGTGGTGGACTTGTTCACCAAGATGGCACATTTCATTCCGTGTGCGAAGGTGGCCACGGCGGAACAAACCGCCAAAATGTTCATAGATCACGTGTTCAAAGTGCATGGCCTGCCACGGTCTATCCTGTCCGACCGCGGACGCCAGTTCATCTCGTCTTTCTGGCAGAAGCTGATGGGTTTTCTAAATGTCAAGGTCAATCTGGCATCAGCAAGACACCCGCAGACCAACGGGCAAGCAGAGAGGGTCAATGCCATCATGCAGCAGTACCTGAGATGCTATGCCAATCAACAGCCTGCGACGTGGGTGGATTACCTGCCGCTAGCCGAGTTCGCTTACAACAACACGAAGCACGTGTCCACAGGAGTGACGCCGTTCTTTGCCAACAATGGGAGGAATCCCAGAACCTTCCCGGGACTGGAGAGAGTGGGGGAAGGAGAACCACAGACGGCGGACGCGTTCGCGTCAGAGCTGCAGGCGGTCCACGATCAACTCAGACGGCAGCTGGAGCTAGCTAAGCACGCCTACAAGGTGCAAGCTGACACAGGCACAGTCCGACACTGGCTTGGTACCAGAGACAACTGATCTTCGGCTCCTCTTATTGCGCAGAACACTGCATCCTGCCCCGACGGGAGGGAGAGGAGGAGGAATCACAACTGCAGTTGGGAACGTTGCAAGCGGTCCCCCACAAATACGCGAGCTTTTTGGAGGTCTTCTGCGAGAAGGAGGCGGACAAGCTACCCCCTCACCGGCCATATGACTGCAAGATTGACCTCCTACCGGGGGCGACGCTGCCGAAGGGGCGGCTATACTCCATGTCTGAAGATGAAATGCAGGAACTCAAACAGTTCATCGAGCATAATCTGGAGCGTGGCTTCATCAGAGAGTCCAAGGCAGTGGGGGGCAGTCCCGTTTTCTTCGTGAAAAAGAAAGACACGCCCCAAAAAAGACTAGTTGTGGACTACCGCCTTTTGAACCAGATGACCAAACCGTCTGATTACCCCATGCCCAGGATTGACGACCTCCTCGCGACGGTGCGCAAGGGACGCGTGTTCACCAAGTTGGACCTGCGAGGGGCGTACAATCTCATCCGCATGCGGGAGGGCGATGAGTGGAAGACGGCCATGTTCACACCGCTGGGCACCTACGAATACAGAGTTATGCCCTTTGGATTACAAAATGGCTCTCACTGTTTTCAAGCTTTTATGCATCACGTGTTGGAGGGACTCCTCTACAAGACATGCGTCTGCTTCCTGGATGACATCCTGATTTTCTCTGACTCGCAGCAAGCTCACGACCGAGACGTGAGGGAGGTGCTCAGCAGGTTGCAACAACATAGACTGTACGCCAAGCTGGAGAAGTGCCAGTTCGACACGACGGAGGTGGATTTCCTGGGATACAAGTTGTCGGACAAGGGGATAGCCATGGACAGCACCAAGGTTCGTGCGGTATTGGATTGGAAGAGCCCGCGCAACCGGAAGGAGGTCCAGCGGTTTGTCGGCTTCGCCAACTTCTATCGCAAGTTTATCAAGGGGTTCGCGATGCAGACGGCAGCAATTACGGACACGCTCAGCTCCAAAAAAAAGAAATTCATCTGGACGGAGCAGGCGGAACAGTCCTTTCAAGCGCTCAAGCATCTCTTCGCATCGGAGAAGCAACTGCTGCATATCGACCCCAGTAAACCGTTGAGGGTAGAGACAGACGCGTCAGACAGAGCCGTGGGAGCTGTCCTGCTGCAGCGAGACCCGCAGGGGGTGTGGCGGCCGGGAGCGTTCTACTCCAGAAAGCTCAGCAAGTCGGAGCAGAACTACACCATCTGGGACAGGGAGTTGCTGGCCATTCATGCAGCTTTCAAGGCGTGGAGGCACTTCCTAATCGGCGCCAAGCACACGGTGCAGGTCTGCACGGACCACAAGAATCTGGAGCACTGGCGCACGGCTCAGTTCCTGAACCAGAGGCAGATACGTTGGGCGGAGTTCTTTGCTGACTTCAATTTCCGAATAGAGTACGTCCCAGGCGACACCAACATCATGGCGGATGCACTGTCCCGAAAACCGCAATACCTAGAAGAGGTGACGCCAGCGGCGGCCATGCACATCTTCGCACCGACGGCGTGGGCGTGTGCCTCAGCTACAGTAGACCTGGATGCGGTGCGACGTGCATTGCGGGACGACTCATTCGCGCAAGACAAGATGGCGGAACTGCTCAGAGGCACGGCTACCACGGACGAGTTCCAGGTGCGGGACGGCTTGCTCCTACGCAAAGGGGCTGTCTATGTACCAGGAGACGACCTTCGCGCCAAGGTACTGCAACAGTTGCACGACGCACCCACGGCCGGTCACTTTGGCACAGAGAAAACGATGGAATTAGTCGCGAGAGACTTCTGGTGGCCCAGGCTGAGAGGAGAGGTCGCGGACTACGTCACGAGGTGCGACACCTGCCAGAGGGCCAAGCCGGTACACAGACCACCGGCGGGACTGTTAGAACCGCTGCAAACACCGTTTGAACCGTGGGAGAGGGTGGCCCTGGACTTTGTGACGGATTTACCCAGCTCGAGAGGCAAGACAGCTGTGCTAGTGGTGGTGGACTTGTTCACCAAGATGGCACATTTCATTCCGTGTGCGAAGGTGGCCACGGCGGAACAAACCGCCAAAATGTTCATAGATCACGTGTTCAAAGTGCATGGCCTGCCACGGTCTATCCTGTCCGACCGCGGACGCCAGTTCATCTCGTCTTTCTGGCAGAAGCTGATGGGTTTTCTAAATGTCAAGGTCAATCTGGCATCAGCAAGACACCCGCAGACCAACGGGCAAGCAGAGAGGGTCAATGCCATCATGCAGCAGTACCTGAGATGCTATGCCAATCAACAGCCTGCGACGTGGGTGGATTACCTGCCGCTAGCCGAGTTCGCTTACAACAACACGAAGCACGTGTCCACAGGAGTGACGCCGTTCTTTGCCAACAATGGGAGGAATCCCAGAACCTTCCCGGGACTGGAGAGAGTGGGGGAAGGAGAACCACAGACGGCGGACGCGTTCGCGTCAGAGCTGCAGGCGGTCCACGATCAACTCAGACGGCAGCTGGAGCTAGCTAAGCACGCCTACAAGGTGCAAGCTGACAAGCACAGGCGGGTTGGCGAAGTGATCCAAGTGGGAGACTGGGTCTGGTTGGCAGCCCACGCAGTGCCGACCAGGTCACTTGCCAAGAAGAAGTTGGGGCACAAGCAGATCGGTCCGTACCAAGTCGAAGCGCAGATCAACCCGGTAGCCTTCCGACTGGCGCTGCCGGAGGGTTCCAGAATGCATCCGGTGTTCCACAGGTCGGTGCTCACTCCCTACAAGGCACCTCACAGGTTCCAGGAGCCAGGGACGGCGCCAAGTCCGCTCCGGGAACGGACGGAGACGCGGGAGGTGAAGCACCAGGACCACATCAACGAGGTCACGGAGATTTTGGACTCCAGATGGGGGGAAGAGGGAGTCGAATACCTCTTAGCCAGAGAGGGCACCCGGGCCAGCGCCAATAGCTGGGTACCAGACTACGCTTTGGAGGAACCCCTGCTCAAGGACGAGTTTCATGCCCTCTTCCCACACAAACCCATGCCAGCGAGCTTCTTCGACGACTGGTTGTTCACACCCACACTTTCTTCCAGCACGTTCCATGGATTCGACTCAGAAGGGGAACCCGCACGGAGCACCCGTTCCCCAGAAGGTTCACCGGCAGGTTCGGCATCAGGCAACTCGTATTGGTGGGACGATCGACCAGAGGAGCAATGGCGCAGGAAGTGGCTGGAGAGGCCAGGTCGAGCGACCGACGCAGAGACTGACATGGACGTGTTCGGGGAGGACCTCGGGTTCGAGCACGGCGGTACAGAGATGGAAGAACAACAAGTCAACGTCGACGACCGCGAGGGGGAAGACTCGGAGGTCTTCAGTTGGCGGCCACCCACGGGGAGCGACCTGTATCCAGCATTCCCTCCCATGATGATGGAGCGCCCAGCACCCACACCTGACAGCGGGGAGGGGGGAAGGGGGGGCTTCGAGGGGGGGATGGATGTCAGGGGTTCAGAAGCAGAGACGCAGAGAAGGGTGGAAACAGAGAGCGAGGGGGAGGAAGCCGAAGGGAGAATGAGTGATGATGACGAACCGAGATCTCCAAGCCTAAGCAGTGAGTCAGAGGACTCCCAAAAGGGAGCCCCAGTGAGCAGAGCAAGGGGGGGATCCGGGGGGACACCCCAGGAGGAAGGGAACAGAGGAGATTCAGAGAGCAGCAGCTGGAAGTCGGGACCCACGCTCAAGACTGAGAGCAGCAGGGAGGAAGGCAGCCAGGCATCGGGTTCCGGAGGCCGTCAGCAGGAGGGAGGGCACGAGTCAGGGGTGGTCACGCCCTCCTCAGAGAGCGAGGCAACGGTCAAGAGGAAAGTAGAGAGTTGGGCGCGCGCGCCAAGTTCAAATGCAGCGGAAGCTGGAGCAGTGAGCAGCCCGGAGAGTGAGCCAGGTCCCAAAGCCCGCCGAAAGGAAGCGGAAGGATCAGGGGGGTCAGCGTCAGAGGAGAGTAGAAGGGAGGAGTCCCAGGGGGGCAGAAGGACCCAGAGACGTAGGGAGAGGCGAAGGAGGTGGAGCAAGGCTAGGGTATTAAGCTGGTGTGCAAGAGGCGGGGACTCAGATGGGTCTTCGCCGACCTAGGGCAGAAGGTGTAGAGCTGCACGCTGCAGTTCGGAAATGAAACCTGTAACTCAATAAAGACTCTTTTAAAGTGGACGCTGTGTGGCGTGGTCCTATGTGAGCTGGGACCTGGTAGCAGCTCTGACAACACCGAAAGGGCAATCGAAGCTTATTCGTCCTTTTCTATTGAGATGTTACCATATGTTTACCTATGCTTGATTTGGGCTGGTAACAAACATGTCACTCAGCTATTTTTGGTTAAATCTGCATTCTAACCCCCAAAACACCATGTCAGGGGTTCAGAAGCAGAGACGCAGAGAAGGGTGGAAACAGAGAGCGAGGGGGAGGAAACCGAAGGGAGAATGAGTGATGATGACGACCCGAGATCTCCAAGCCTAAGCAGTGAGTCAGAGGACTCCCAAAAGGGAGCCCCAGTGAGCAGAGCAAGGGGGGGATCCGGGGGGACACCCCAGGAGGAAGGGAACAGAGGAGATTCAGAGAGCAGCAGCTGGAAGTCGGGACCTACGCTCAAGACTGAGAGCAGCAGGGAGGAAGGCAGCCAGGCATCGGGTTCCGGAGGCCGTCAGCAGGAGGGAGGGCACGAGTCAGGGGTGGTCACGCCCTCCTCAGAGAGCGAGGCAACGGTCAAGAGGAAAGTAGAGAGTTGGGCGCGCGCGCCAAGTTCAAATGCAGCGGAAGCTGGAGCAGTAAGCAGCCCGGAGAGTGAACCAGGTCCCAAAGCCCGCCGAAAGGAAGCGGAAGGATCAGGGGGGTCAGCGTCAGAGGAGAGTAGAAGGGAGGAGTCCCAGGGGGGCAGAAGGACCCAGAGACGTAGGGAGAGGCGAAGGAGGTGGAGCAAGGCTAGGGTATTAAGCTGGTGTGCAAGAGGCGGGGACTCAGATGGGTCTTCGCCGACCTAGGGCAGAAGGTGTAGAGCTGTACGCTGCAGTTCGGAAATGAAACCTGTAACTCAATAAAGACTCTTTTAAAGTGGACGCTGTGTGGCGTGGTCCTATGTGAGCTGGGACCTGGTAGCAGCTCTGACACACCAACTTAAAATAAGCCCAATCAGAGCTTTATCATCTTCTTTTTATGTAGCTGGAACGCAAAACACCTTTTTGCTTTTGTTTTGGTGTGATTCTGGCGCACACCCAAATAACACCATGAGAATTGAAGAAAGCCCAATCAAAGCTTATTCGTCTGCTGTCTACGCATATGGAAGCGAAAAGATGGTGTATTGTTATTTTGGTCTCATTGCACACACTTTGCGATTTCTGTGTCGATGTGCATTAAGAGCTAAGCTCTACATGAAGTAAGCGCAATCCAAGATTATTCTTGCTATGTAGCCCGCACCCAAAACAACCTGTCTGGCTTTGTTTATGGTTCTTACAGTTTACTTTGCTATGTGGGTGAATGAACACCGAAAGGGCCATCGAAGCTTATTCGTCCTTTTCTATTGAGATGTTACCATATGTTTACATATGCTTGATTTGGGCTGGTAACAAACATGTCACTGCGATTTTTGGGTGAATGTGCATTCTAACTCAAAAACACCAACTTGAAATAAGCCCAATCAGAGCTTTATCATCTTCTTTTTATGTAGCTGGAACGCAAAACACCTTTTTGCTTTGGTTTTGGTGTGATTCTGGGGCACACCCAAATAACACCATGAGAATTGAAAAAAGCCCAATCAAAGCTTATTCGTCTGCTGTCTACGCATATGGAAGCGAAAGGATGGTGTATTGTTATTTTGGTCTCATTGCACACACTTTGCGATTTCTGTGTCAATGTGCATTAAGAGCTAAGAACTCGACATGAAGTAAGCGCAATCCAAGATTATTCTTTCTATGTAGCTCGCACCCAAAACAACCTCTCTGGCTTTGTTTAGGGTTCTTACAGTTTACTTTGCTATGTGGGTGAATGAACACCGAAAGGGCCATCGAAGCTTATTCGTCCTTTTCTATGGAGATGTTACCAAATGTTTACCTATGCTTGATTTGGGCTGGTAACAAACATGTCACTGCGATTTTTGGGTGAATGTGCATTCTAACTCAAAAACACCAACTTGAAATAAGCCCAATCAGAGCTTTATCATCTTTTTATGTAGCTGGAACGCAAAACACCTTTTTGCTTCGGTTTTGGTGTGATTCTGGGGCACACCCAAATAACACCATGAGAATTGAAAAAAGCCCAATCAAAGCTTATTCGTCTGCTGTCTACGCATATGGAAGCGAAAGGATGGTGTATTGTTATTTTGGTCTCATTGCACACACTTTGCGATTTCTGTGTCTATGTGCATTAAGAGCTAAGAACTCGACATGAAGTAAGCGCAAACCAAGATTATTCTTTCTATGTAGCTCGCACCCAAAACAACCTGTCTGGCTTTGTTTAGGGTTCTTACAGTTTACTTTGCTATGTGGGTGAATGAACACCGAAAGGGCCATCGAAGCTTATTCGTCCTTTTCTATGGAGATGTTACCATATGTTTACCTATGCTTGATTTGGGCTGGTAACAAACATGTCACTGCGATTTTTGGGTGAATGTGCATTCTAACTCAAAAACACCAACTTGAAATAAGCCCAATCAGAGCTTTATCATCTTTTTATGTAGCTGGAACGCAAAACACCTTTTTGCTTCAGTTTTGGTGTGATTCTGGCGCACACCCAAATAACACCATGAGAATTGAAAAAAGCCCAATCAAAGCTTATTCGTCTGCTTTCTACGCATATGGAAGCGAAAAGATGGTGTTTTGTTATTTTGGTCTCATTGCACACACTTTGCGATTTCTGTGTCAATGTGCATTAAGAGCTAAGAACTCGACATGAAGTAAGCGCAATCCAAGATTATTCTTGCTATGTAGCTCGCACCCAAAACAACCTCTCTGGCTTTGTTTAGGGTTCTTACACTTTACTTTGCTATGTAGGTGAATGAACACCGAAAGGGCCATCGAAGCTTAATCGTCCTTTTCTATTGAGATGTTACCATATGTTTACCTATGCTTGATTTGGGCTGGTAACAAACATGTCACTGCGATTTTTGGGTGAATGTGCATTCTAACTCAAAAACACCAACTTGAAATAAGCCCAATCAGAGCTTTATCATCTTTTTATGTAGCTGGAACGCAAAACACCTTTTTGCTTCGGTTTTGGTGTGATTCTGGGGCACACCCAAATAACACCATGAGAATTGAAAAAAGCCCAATCAAAGCTTATTCGTCTGCTGTCTACGCATATGGAAGCGAAAGGATGGTGTATTGTTATTTTGGTCTCATTGCACACACTTTGCGATTTCTGTGTCAATGTGCATTAAGAGCTAAGAACTCGACATGAAGTAAGCGCAATCCAAGATTATTCTTTCTATATAGCTCGCACCGAAAACAACCTGTCTGGCTTTGTTTAGGGTTCTTACAGTTTACTTTGCTATGTGGGTGAATGAACACCGAAAGGGCAATCGAAGCTTATTCGTCCTTTTCTATTGAGATGTTACCATATGTTTACATATGCTTGATTTGGGCTGGTAACAAACATGTCACTGCGATTTTTGGGTGACTGTGCATCCTAACCCCAAAAACACCAACTTGAAATAAGCCCAATCAGAGCTTTATCTTCTTTTTATGTAGCTGGAACGCAAAACACCTTTTTGCTTTAGTTTTGGTGTGATTCTGGCGCACACCCAAATAACACCATGAGAATTGAAAAAAGCCCAATCAAAGCTTATTCGTCTGCTGTCTACGCATATGGAAGCGAAAAGATGGTGTATTGTTATTTTGGTCTCATTGCACACACTTTGCGATTTCTGTGTCGATGTGCATTAAGAGCTAAGCTCTACATGAAGTAAGCGCAATCCAAGATTATTCTTGCTATGTAGCTCGCACCCAAAACAACCTGTCTGGCTTTGTTTAGGGTTCTTACTGTTTACTTTGCTATGTGAGTGAATGAACACCGAAAGGGCCATCGAAGCTTATTCGTTCTTTTCTATTGAGATGTTACCATATGTTTACCTATGCTTGATTTGGGCTGGTAACAAACATGTCACTGCGATTTTTGGGTGAATATGCATTCTAACTCAAAAACACCAACTTGAAATAAGCCCAATCAGACCTTTATCATCTTCTTTTTATGTAGCTGGAACGCAAAACACCTTTTTGCTTCGGTTTTGGTGTGATTCTGGCGCACACCCAAATAACACCATGAGAATTGACAAAAACCCAATCAAAGCTTATTCATCTGCTTTCTACGCATATGGAAGCGAAAAGATGGTTGTCAGAGCTGCCACCCAGTCCCAGCTCACATAGGACCAAGTCCGCCAGCGTTCACTTTATAAGAGTCTTTATTAAGTTACAGGTTTCATTTCCGAACTGCAGCGTGCAGCTCTACACCTTCTGCCCTAGGTCGGCGAAGACCCGTCTGAGTCCCCGCCTCTTGCACACCAGCTTAATACCCTAGCCTTGCTCCACCTCCTTCGCCTCTCCCTACGTCTCTGGGTCCTTCTGCCCCCCTGGGCCTCCTCCCTTCTACTCTCCTCTGACGCTGACCCCCCTGATCCTTCTGCCTCCTTGCGGCGGGCTTTAGGACCTGGCTCACTCTCCGGGCTGCTTACTGCTCCAGCTTCCGCTGCATTTGAACTTGGCGCGCGCGCCCAACTCTCTACTTTCCTCTTAACCGTTGCCTCGCTCTCTGAGGAGGGCGTGACCACCCCTGACTCGTGCCCTCCCTCCTGCTGACAGCCTCCGGAACCCGATGCCTGGCTACCTTCCTCCCTGCTGCTCTCAGTCTTGAGCGTGGGTCCCGACTTCCAGCTGCTGCCGCCCTCAGTTATGAGCGTGGGTCCCGACTTCCAGCTGCTACTCTCTGAATCTCCTCTGTTCCCTTCCTCCTGGGGTGTCCCCCCGGATCCCCCCCTTGCTCTGCTCACTGGGGCTCCCTTTTGGGAGTCCTCTGACTCACTGCTTAGGCTTGGAGATCTCGGGTCGTCATCATCACTCATTTTCCCTTCGGATTCCTCCCCCTCGCTCTCTGCTTCCTCCCTTCTCTGCGTCTCTGCTCCTGAACCCCTGACATCCATCCCCCCCTCGAAGCCCCCCCTTCCCCCCTCCCCGCTTTCAGGTGTGGGTGCTGGGTGCTCCATCATCACGGGAGGGAATGCTGGATACAGTTCGCTCCCCGTGGTTGGCCGCCAACTGAAGACCTCCGAGTCTTCCTCCTCGCGGTCGCCGACGTTGACCTGTTCCGCTTCCATCTCTGTACCGCCGTGCTCGAACCCAAGGTCCTCCCCGAACACGTCCATGTCAGTCTCTGCGTCGGTCGCTCGACCTGGCATCTCCAGCCACTTCCTGCGCCATTGCTCCTCCGGTCGATCGTCCCACCAATACGAGGTGTCTGACGCCGAACCCGCCGGCGATCCTTCTGGGGAACGGGTGCTCAGTGCGGGTTCCCCGTCCGAGTCGAATCCATGGAACGTGCTGGAAGAAAGTGTGGGCGTGAACAGCCAGTCGTCGAAGAAGCTCGCTGGCATGGGTCTGTGTGGGAAAAGGGCATGAAACTCGTCCTTGAGCAGGGGTTCCTCCAAAGCGTAGTCTGGCACCCAGCTATTGGCGCTGGCCCGGGTGCCCTCTCTGGCTAGGAGGTATTCGACTCCCTCTTCCCCCCATCTGGAGTCCAAAATCTCCGTGACCTCGTTGATGGGGTCTTGCTGCGTCACCCCTCGCGTCCCCGTCCGCTCCCGGAACGGACTCGGTGCCGTCCCTGGCTCCTGGAATCTGTGAGGTGCCTTGTAGGGAGTGAGCACCGACCTGTGGAACACCGGATGCATTCTGGAACCCTCCGGCAGCGCCAGTCGGAAGGCTACCGGGTTGATCTGTGCTTCGACTTGGTACGGACCAATTTGCTTGTGCCCCAACTTCTTCTTGGCTAGTGACCTGGTCGGCACTGCGTGGGCTGCCAACCAGACCCAGTCTCCCACTTGGATCTCTTCGCCAACCCGCCTGTGCTTGTCAGCTTGCACCTTGTAGGCGTGCTTAGCCAGCTCCAGCTGCCGTCTGAGTTGATCGTGTACCGCCTGCAACTCTGACGCGAACGCGTCCGCCGTCTGTGGTTCTCCGTCCCCCACTCTCTCCCGTCCCGGGAAGGTTCTGGGATTCCTCCCATTGTTGGCGAAGAACGGCGTCACCCCTGTGGACACGTGCTCCGTGTTGTTGTAAGCGAACTCGGCGAGCGGCAGGTAATCCACCCAGGTCGCAGGTTGTTGATTGGCATAGCATCTCAGGTACTGCTGCATGATGGCATTGACCCTCTCTGCTTGCCCGTTGGTCTGCGGGTGTCTTGCTGATGCCAGATCGACCTTGACATTTAGAAAACTCATCAGCTTCTGCCAGAAATTCGAGACGAACTGGCGCCCGCGGTCGGACAGGATAGACCGCGGCAGACCATGCACTTTGAACACGTGATCTATGAACAGTTTGGCGGTTTGTTCCGCCGTGGCCACCTTCGCACACGGAATGAAATGTGCCATCTTGGTGAACAAGTCCACCACCACTAGTACAGCTGTCTTGCCTCTCGAGCTGGGTAGATCCGTAACAAAGTCCAGGGCCACTCTCTCCCACGGTTCAAACGGCGTTTGCAGCGGTTCCAGCAGTCCCGCCGGTGGTTTGTGCACCGGTTTGGCCCTCTGGCAGGTGTCGCACCTCGCAACGTAGTCCGCGACTTCCCCTCTCAGTCTGGGCCACCAAAAGTCCCTTGCGACTAATTCCACCGTTTTTTCCGTGCCAAAGTGCCCGGCCGTGGGTGCGTCGTGCAGCTGCTGCAGTACCCTGGCGCGAAGTTCGTCTCCCGGCACGTAGATGGCCCCTTTACGTAAGAGCAAGCCGTCTCGTATCTGGAACTCGTCGCCGTTCGCCGTGCCCTTGTGCACCTCTGCCATCTTCGCCTGCGCGAAGGAGTCGTCCTGCAACGCCCGCCGCACCGCATCCAGGTCTACTGTGGCTGAAGCGCACGCCCACGCTGTTGGCGCGAAGATGTGCATGGCTGCCGCTGGCGTCGCCTCTTCGAGGTATTGCGGTTTGCGGGACAGTGCATCCGCCATGACGTTGGTGTCGCCTGGGACGTACTCTATTCGGAAATTGAAGTCAGCAAAGAACTCCGCCCAACGTATCTGCCTCTGGTTCAGGAACTGAGCCGTGCGCCAGTGCTCCAGATTCTTGTGATCCGTGCAGACCTGCACCGTGTGCTTGGCGCCGATCAGGAAGTGCCTCCACGCCTTGAAAGCTGCATGAATGGCCAGCAACTCCCTGTCCCAGATGGTGTAGTTCTGCTCCGACTTGCTGAGCTTTCTGGAGTAGAACGCTCCCGGCCTCCAGACCCCCTGTGGGTCCCTTTGCAGCAGGACAGCTCCCACTGCTCTATCGGACGCGTCTGTCTCTACCCGCATCGGTCTGCTGGGGTCGATATGCAGCAGTTGCTCTTCCGACGCGAAGAGACGCTTCAGTGCCTGAAAGGACTGCTCCGCCTGCTCCGTCCAGATGAATTTCTTTTTCTTGGAGCTTAGCGTGTCCGTAATGGCCGCCGTCTGCATCGCGAACCCCTTGATAAACTTGCGATAGAAGTTGGCGAAGCCGACAAACCGCTGGACCTCCTTCCGATTGCGCGGGCTCTTCCAATCCAACACCGCACGAACCTTGGCGCTGTCCATGGCTAGCCCCTTGTCCGACAACTTGTAACCCAAGAAATCCACCTCCGTCGTGTCGAACTGGCACTTCTCCAGTTTGGCGTACAGTCTATGCTGCTGCAGCCTCTTCAGCACCTCCCGAACATCTTGGTCATGGGCTTGCTGCGAGTCGGAGAATATCAGGATGTCATCCAGAAAGCAGACGCACTTCTTGTAAAGGAGTCCCGCCAACACATGATGCATGAAAGCTTGGAAACAGTGAGAACCGTTTTGCAATCCAAACGGCATCACTCTGTATTCGTAGGTGCCCAGAGGCGTGAACATGGCTGTCTTCCACTCATCGCCCTCCCTCATGCGGATGAGATTGTACGCACCTCGCAGGTCCAACTTGGTGAACACGCGTCCCTTGCGCACCGTCGCTAGTAGGTCGTCAATCCTGGGCATGGGGAAATCAGAAGGCTTGGTCATCTTGTTTAAGAGGCGAAAATCCACCACCAGTCTTTTTTGGGGCGTGTCTTTCTTCTTCACGAAGAAAACAGGACTGCCCCCTACTGCCCTGGACTCCCGGATGAAACCGCGCTGCAAATTGTGATCTATGAACTGTTTGAGTTCCTGCAATTCGTCCTCAGACATGGAATACAGCTTCCCTTTCGGCAGCGTCGCCCCTGGTAGGAGGTCAATCTTGCAGTCATATTGCCTGTGCGGTGGTAGCTTGTCAGCCTCTTTCTCGCAGAAGACCTCCAGAAAGTCTGCGTATTTGTGGGGGACTGCTTGCAACGTTCCCAACTGCAGTTGTGATTCCTCCTCCTCTCCCTCCTGTCTGGGCAGGATGCAGTGTTCTGCGCAATAAGAGGAGCCGAAGATCAGCTGTCTCTGGTACCAAGCCAGTGTCGGACTGTGCCTGTCCAGCCAACTCATGCCCAACACAATGGGCGTGTCCGACAGTTGGGTGACATTAAAACTGATGACTTCCCTGTGGTTGCCAAGGCGCATCACCATCGGTGGCGTTTGCTTCACCACCTGCCCCCCTAGCAACTCTCTGCCATCCACTGTGACGACTTGCAGGGGCAGAGTGGCAGGCAGTAGCTGTATAGCGTGCTGCTCCACAAAATCCTGCGCTATAAAGTCTGCGTTGCTTCCAGAATCCACAGAAAGCGGCACTTCGATAGTGACGCCATCGGGTAGCTGGAGAGACGCTGTGAGCTGCACTACTGGTTTGGGTGGGAGGGGGTCCGTGGGTTGCAAGATCGCTGGGGACTGCTTCACTGATGCGTCTGGCTGGGCCCCAGTGCCTCTGTCTCCAGCCAGACATCGTCGTTTCCCTGCTGTGGTTCTCCTTGCTGCGTTGCTGCAGTCACCATTGCTGAGGCTGCAGTGTGCTTGTGGAGCCTCCGGGGACACTCTTTCGCCAAATGGCCTGGATCCTCGCAGATGTAACACTTCCTGTTCCCTCTAGGAGGCTTCGCTTTCACTGCTGTCGGTGCTTGGGCTCTGGCTGCTGACTGAGCCCTTGCACCTCCAACCTCCATCGGTTCCCCTCCCCCTCCAGGCGGAGGTGTGGATTGCGCACGCGCTGCTTCTCTTGGAACGAAAGAGAAACTTCTCGCAGCTTCGCGCCCTCCACGTCCTTCATCTCTGCACCATGGACGTTCTTCCAGCCTCACCCCCACAGTCAGCGCCCTTTGGACCACCTCCTGCGTGCTTCGGGGCCTCTCCCCCCTTGCAATTTCATCCTTGACCGCAGAGCTTAGACCCTCCCAGAACAGGTCTCTGACAGGGGGCGAATCCCGGTCCCACTCTAAGGCACTGACCAGCGCAAAAAAGCGGGCGTGGTACTGCCGGACGCTTGCCCTCCCTTGTTTTAGTCCATGAATCTCCCGTCGGGCAAGATCCACATCAATAGTAGACAAAAAACACGCATCCATCGCTTTGATAAAGGCATCTGCATTCTGAAGCGCCGGATCTTTATCCCTCCACAAATTGCGTAGCCACGCTTTAGCATCCCCATGCAAATGGGATAGTATGAACCCCACTTTCTCTTCCTCATCTCTAAAGTCTTTTGCCAGCAGTTGCAGTGCGCACATTACGTCTGCTCGAAAATTGGGGTACTGTTGTAAATTCCCATCGAAGTGAGCCACAAGCCCTCCTGCTCTCCGTGCCAACCCAATCCCCTCCGGTCTGGGTCCTGGCTGCCCGTGTTTAACCCATGCTTCAAACCTGGCGTGGAGATCTCTGTAGGCGGCTGCCGCATCCTCCTCCCTCTTCTTGGATGCCAGTACCTCCGCGTTCAATTGGGTAACTGCCTGTTGCAGCGCTGCAACTGTCTCTGCTTCCGTCATCTCTGCTAACCGTCGTGAGCTTGCTCCCAAACACCGATCCCCTCCTCCAGCTGCCTCTCTCTCCGCTGCGAGATATCAGGTGTCCGAAGCTTTTGAGAGACGGGTCTTACTGTCAGAGCTGCCACCCAGTCCCAGCTCACATAGGACCAAGTCCGCCAGCGTTCACTTTATAAGAGTCTTTATTAAGTTACAGGTTTCATTTCCGAACTGCAGCGTGCAGCTCTACACCTTCTGCCCTAGGTCGGCGAAGACCCGTCTGAGTCCCCGCCTCTTGCACACCAGCTTAATACCCTAGCCTTGCTCCACCTCCTTCGCCTCTCCCTACGTCTCTGGGTCCTTCTGCCCCCCTGGGCCTCCTCCCTTCTACTCTCCTCTGACGCTGACCCCCCTGATCCTTCTGCCTCCTTGCGGCGGGCTTTAGGACCTGGCTCACTCTCCGGGCTGCTTACTGCTCCAGCTTCCGCTGCATTTGAACTTGGCGCGCGCGCCCAACTCTCTACTTTCCTCTTAACCGTTGCCTCGCTCTCTGAGGAGGGCGTGACCACCCCTGACTCGTGCCCTCCCTCCTGCTGACAGCCTCCGGAACCCGATGCCTGGCTACCTTCCTCCCTGCTGCTCTCAGTCTTGAAGTCCCGACTTCCAGCTGCTGCCGCCCTCAGTTATGAGCGTGGGTCCCGACTTCCAGCTGCTACTCTCTGAATCTCCTCTGTTCCCTTCCTCCTGGGGTGTCCCCCCGGATCCCCCCCTTGCTCTGCTCACTGGGGCTCCCTTTTGGGAGTCCTCTGACTCACTGCTTAGGCTTGGAGATCTCGGGTCGTCATCATCACTCATTTTCCCTTCGGATTCCTCCCCCTCGCTCTCTGCTTCCTCCCTTCTCTGCGTCTCTGCTCCTGAACCCCTGACAATGGTGTTTTGTTATTTTGGTCTCTTTGCACACACTTTGCGATTTCTGTGTCAATGTGCATTAAGAGCTAAGAACTCGACATGAAGTAAGCGCAATCCAAGATTATTCTTTCTATGTAGCTCGCACCCAAAACAGCCTTTTTGGCTTTGTTTAGGGTTCTTACAATTTACTTTGCTATGTGGGTGAATGAACACCGAAAGGGCAATCGAAGCTTATTCGACCTTTTCTATTGAGATGTTACCATATGTTTACCTATGCTTGATTTGGGCTGGTAACAAACATGTCACTGCGATTTTCGGGTGAATGTGCATTCTAACCCCAAAAACACCAACTTGAAATAAGCCCAATAAGAGCTTTATCATCTTCTTTTTATGTAGCTGGAACGCAAAACACCATTTTGCTTTGGTTTTGGTGTGATTCTGGCGCACACCCAAATAACACCATGAGAATTGAAAAAAGCCCAATCAAAGCTTATTCGTCTGCTGTCTACGCATATGGAAGCGAAAAGATGGTGTATTGTTATTTTGGTCTCATTGCACACACTTTGCGATTTCTGTGTCTATGTGCATTAAGAGCTAAGCTCTACATGAAGTAAGCGCAATCCAAGATTATTCTTGCTATGTAGCTCGCACCCAAAACAACCTGTCTGGCTTTGTTTAGGGTTCTTACAATTTACTTTGCTATGTGGGTGAATGAACACCGAAAGGGCCATCGAAGCTTATTCGTCCTTTTCTATTGAGATGTTACCATATGTTTACCTATGCTTGATTTGGGCTGGTAACAAACATGTCACTGCGATTTTTGGGTGAATGTGCATTCTAACTCAAAAACACCAACTTGAAATAAGCCCAATCAGAGCTTTATCATCTTCTTTTTATGTAGCTGGAACGCAAAACACCTTTTTGCTTCGGTTTTGGTGTGATTCTGGCGCACACCCAAATAACACCATGAGAATTGACAAAAACCCAATCAAAGCTTATTCATCTGCTTTCTACGCATATGGAAGCGAAAAGATGGTGTTTTGTTATTTTGGTCTCTTTGCACACACTTTGCGATTTCTGTGTCAATGTGCATTAAGAGCTAAGAACTCGACATGAAGTAAGCGCAATCCAAGATTATTCTTTCTATGTAGCTCGCACCCAAAACAGCCTTTTTGGCTTTGTTTAGGGTTCTTACAATTTACTTTGCTATGTGGGTGAATGAACACCGAAAGGGCAATCGAAGCTTATTCGACCTTTTCTATTGAGATGTTACCATATGTTTACCTATGCTTGATTTGGGCTGGTAACAAACATGTCACTGCGATTTTCGGGTGAATGTGCATTCTAACCCCAAAAACACCAACTTGAAATAAGCCCAATAAGAGCTTTATCATCTTCTTTTTATGTAGCTGGAACGCAAAACACCTTTTTGCTTTGGTTTTGGTGTGATTCTGGCGCACACCCAAATAACACCATGAGAATTGAAAAAAGCCCAATCAAAGCTTATTCGTCTGCTGTCTACGCATATGGAAGCGAAAAGATGGTGTATTGTTATTTTGGTCTCATTGCACACACTTTGCGATTTCTGTGTCGATGTGCATTAAGAGCTAAGCTCTACATGAAGTAAGCGCAATCCAAGATTATTCTTGCTATGTAGCTCGCACCCAAAACAACCTGTCTGGCTTTGTTTAGGGTTCTTACAATTTACTTTGCTATGTGGGTGAATGAACACCGAAAGGGCCATCGAAGCTTATTCGACCTTTTCTATTGAGACGTTACCATATGTTTACCTATGCTTGATTTGGGCTGGTAACAAACATGTCACTGCGATTTTTGGGTGAATGTGCATTCTAACTCAAAAACACCAACTTGAAATAAGCCCAATCAGAGCTTTTTCATCTTTGTATGTAGCTGGAACGCAAAACACCTTTTTGCTTCAGTTTTGGTGTGATTCTGGCGCACACCCAAATAACACCATGAGAATTGAAAAAAGCCCAATCAAAGCTTATTCGTCTGCTTTCTACGCATATGGAAGCGAAAAGATGGTGTTTTGTTATTTTGGTCTCATTGCACACACTTTGCGATTTCTGTGTCAATGTGCATTAAGAGCTAAGAACTCGACATGAAGTAAGCGCAATCCAAGATTATTCTTGCTATGTAGCTCGCCCCCAAAACAACCTCTCTGGCTTTGTTTAGGGTTCTTACAGTTTACTTTGCTATGTGGATGAATGAACACCGAAAGGGCCATCGAAGCTTATTCGTCCTTTTCTATTGAGATGTTACCATATGTTTACCTATGCTTGATTTGGGCTGGTAACAAACATGTCACTGCGATTTTTGGGTGAATGTGCATTCTAACTCAAAAACACCAACTTGAAATAAGCCCAATCAGAGCTTTATCATCTTTTTATGTAGCTGGAACGCAAAACACCTTTTTGCTTTGGTTTTGGTGTGATTCTGGCGCACACCCAAATAACACCATGAGAATTGAAAAAAGCCCAATCAAAGCTTATTCGTCTGCTGTCTACGCATATGGAAGCGAAAAGATGGTGTTTTGTTATTTTGGTCTCATTGCACACACTTTGCGATTTCTGTGTCAATGTGCATTAAGAGCTAAGAACTCGACATGAAGTAAGCGCAATCCAAGATTATTCTTGCTATGTAGCTCGCACCCAAAACAACCTGTCTGGCTTTGTTTAGGGTTCTTACTGTTTACTTTGCTATGTGGGTGAATGAACACCGAAAGGGCCATCGAAGCTTATTCGTCCTTTTCTATTGAGATGTTACCATATGTTTACCTATGCTTGATTTGGGCTGGTAACAAACATGTCACTGCGATTTTTGGGTGAATGTGCATTCTAACTCAAAAACACCAACTTGAAATAAGCCCAATCAGAGCTTTTTCATCTTTGTATGTAGCTGGAACGCAAAACACCTTTTTGCTTCAGTTTTGGTGTGATTCTGGCGCACACCCAAATAACACCATGAGAATTGAAAAAAGCCCAATCAAAGCTTATTCGTCTGCTTTCTACGCATATGGAAGCGAAAAGATGGTGTTTTGTTATTTTGGTCTCATTGCACACACTTTGCGATTTCTGTGTCAATGTGCATTAAGAGCTAAGAACTCGACATGAAGTAAGCGCAATCCAAGATTATTCTTTCTATGTAGCTCGCACCCAAAACAACCTGTCTGGCTTTGTTTAGGGTTCTTACAGTTTACTTTGCTATGTGGGTGAATGAACACCGAAAGGGCCATCGAAGCTTATTCGTCCTTTTCTATGGAGATGTTACCAAATGTTTACCTATGCTTGATTTGGGCTGGTAACAAACATGTCACTGCGATTTTTGGGTGAATGTGCATCCTAACCCCAAAAACACCAACTTGAAATAAGCCCAATCAGAGCTTTATCATCTTCTTTTTATGTAGCTGGAACGCAAAACACCTTTTTGCTTCGGTTTTGGTGTGATTCTGGCGCACACCCAAATAACACCATGAGAATTGAAAAAAGCCCAATCAAAGCTTATTCGTCTGCTGTCTACGCATATGGAAGCGAAAAGATGGTGTATTGTTATTTTGGTCTCATTGCACACACTTTGCGATTTCTGTGTCGATGTGCATTAAGAGCTAAGCTCTACATGAAGTAAGCGCAATCCAAGATTATTCTTGCTATGTAGCTCGCACCCAAAACAACCTGTCTGGCTTTGTTTAGGGTTCTTACTGTTTACTTTGCTATGTGGGTGAATGAACACCGAAAGGGCCATCGAAGCTTATTCGTCCTTTTCTATTGAGATGTTACCATATGTTTACCTATGCTTGATTTGGGCTGGTAACAAACATGTCACTGCGATTTTCGGGTGAATGTGCATTCTAACCCCAAAAACACCAACTTGAAATAAGCCCAATAAGAGCTTTATCATCTTCTTTTTATGTAGCTGGAACGCAAAACACCTTTTTGCTTTGGTTTTGGTGTGATTCTGGCGCACACCCAAATAACACCATGAGAATTGAAAAAAGCCCAATCAAAGCTTATTCGTCTGCTGTCTACGCATATGGAAGCGAAAAGATGGTGTATTGTTATTTTGGTCTCATTGCACACACTTTGCGATTTCTGTGTCGATGTGCATTAAGAGCTAAGCTCTACATGAAGTAAGCGCAATCCAAGATTATTCTTGCTATGTAGCTCGCACCAAAACAACCTGTCTGGCTTTGTTTAGGGTTCTTACAATTTACTTTGCTATGTGGGTGAATGAACACCGAAAGGGCCATCGAAGCTTATTCGTCCTTTTCTATTGAGATGTTACCATATGTTTACCTATGCTTGATTTGGGCTGGTAACAAACATGTCACTGCGATTTTCGGGTGAATGTGCATTCTAACCCCAAAAACACCAACTTGAAATAAGCCCAATAAGAGCTTTATCATCTTCTTTTTATGTAGCTGGAACGCAAAACACCTTTTTGCTTTGGTTTTGGTGTGATTCTGGCGCACACCCAAATAACACCATGAGAATTGAAAAAAGCCCAATCAAAGCTTATTCGTCTGCTGTCTACGCATATGGAAGCGAAAAGATGGTGTATTGTTATTTTGGTCTCATTGCACACACTTTGCGATTTCTGTGTCGATGTGCATTAAGAGCTAAGCTCTACATGAAGTAAGCGCAATCCAAGATTATTCTTGCTATGTAGCTCGCACCAAAACAACCTGTCTGGCTTTGTTTAGGGTTCTTACAATTTACTTTGCTATGTGGGTGAATGAACACCGAAAGGGCCATCGAAGCTTATTCGTCCTTTTCTATTGAGATGTTACCATATGTTTACCTATGCTTGATTTGGGCTGGTAACAAACATGTCACTGCGATTTTTGGGTGAATGTGCATTCTAACTCAAAAACACCAACTTGAAATAAGCCCAATCAGAGCTTTATCATCTTTTTATGTAGCTGGAACGCAAAACACCTTTTTGCTTCAGTTTTGGTGTGATTCTGGCGCACACCCAAATAACACCATGAGAATTGAAAAAAGCCCAATCAAAGCTTATTCGTCTGCTTTCTACGCATATGGAAGCGAAAAGATGGTGTTTTGTTATTTTGGTCTCATTGCACACACTTTGCAATTTCTGTGTCAATGTGCATTAAGAGCTAAGAACTCGACATGAAGTAAGCGCAATCCAAGATTATTCTTGCTATGTAGCTCGCACCCAAAACAACCTCTCTGGCTTTGTTTAGGGTTCTTACAGTTTACTTTGCTATGTGGGTGAATGAACACCGAAAGGGCCATCGAAGCTTATTCGTCCTTTTCTATTGAGATGTTAGCATATGTTTACCTATGCTTGATTTGGGCTGGTAACAAACATGTCACTGCGATTTTTGGGTGAATGTGCATTCTAACTCAAAAACACCAACTTGAAATAAGCCCAATAAGAGCTTTATCATCTTTTTATGTAGCTGGAACGCAAAACACCTTTTTGCTTCGGTTTTGGTGTGATTCTGGGGCACACCCAAATAACACCATGAGAATTGAAAAAAGCCCAATCAAAGCTTATTCGTCTGCTGTCTACGCATATGGAAGCGAAAAGATGGTGTTTTGTCATTGCACACACTTTGCGATTTCTGTGTCAATGTGCATTAAGAGCTAAGAACTCGACATGAAGTAAGCGCAATCCAAGATTATTCTTTCTATGTAGCTCGCACCCAAAACAGCCTATTTGGCTTTGTTTAGGGTTCTTACAATTTACTTTGCTATGTGGGTGAATGAACACCGAAAGGGCAATCGAAGCTTATTCGACCTTTTCTATTGAGATGTTACCATATGTTTACCTATGCTTGATTTGGGCTGGTAAGAAAACATGTCACTGCGATTTTTGGGTGAATGTGCATTCTAACCCCAAAAACACCAACTTGAAATAAGCCTTATAAGAGCTTTATCATTTTCTTTTTATGTAGCTGGAACGCAAAACACCTTTTTGCTTTGGTTTTGGTGTGATTCTGGCGCACACCCAAATAACACCATGCGAATTGAAAAAAGCCCAATCAAAGCTTATTCGTCTGCTGTCTACGCATATGGAAGCGAAAGGATGGTGTATTGTTATTTTGGTCTCATTGCACACACTTTGCGATTTCTGTGTCGATGTGCATTAAGAGCTAAGCTCTACATGAAGTAAGCGCAATCCAAGATTATTCTTGCTATGTAGCTCGCACCCAAAACAAACTGTCTGGCTTTGTTTAGGGTTCTTACAATTTACTTTGCTATGTGGGTGAATGAACACCGTAAGGGCCATCGAAGCTTATTCGTCCTTTTCTATTGAGATGTTACCATATGTTTCGCAAAGTGTGTGCAATGAGACCAAAATAACAATACACCATCTTTTCGCTTCCATTTGCGTACAAAGCAGACGAATAAGCTTTGATTGGGCTTTTTTCAATTCTCATGGTGTTATTTGGGTGTGCACTAGAATCACACCAAAACCAAAGCAAAAAGGTTTGATTGGGCTTTTTTCAATTCTCATGGTGTTATTTGGGTGTGCGCCAGAATCACACCAAAACCGAAGCAAAGCGTTCCAGCTACATAAAAAGAAGATGATAAAGCTCTTATTGGGCTTATTTCAAGTTGGTGTTTTTGGGGTTAGAATGCACATTCACCCGAAAATCGCAGTGACATGTTTTCTTACCAGCCCAAATCAAGCATAGGTAAACATATGGTAACATCTCAATAGAAAAGGTCGAATAATCTTTGATTGCCCTTTCGGTGTTCATTCACCCACATAGCAAAGTAAACTGTAAGATTTTTGGGTGACTGTGTAAACAAAGCCACACAGGTTGTTTTGGGTGCGAGCTACATAGAAAGAATAATCTTGGATTGCGCTTACTTCATGTCGAGTTCTTAGCTCTTAATGCACATTGACACAGAAATCGCAAAGTGTGTGCAATGAGACCAAAATAACAATACACCATCCTTTCGCTTTTATATGCGTAGACAGCAGACGAATAAGCTTCGATTGGGCTTTTTTCAATTCGCATGGTGTTATTTGGGTGTGCGCCAGAATCACACCAAAACCAAAGCAAAAAGGTGTTTTGCGTTCCAGCTACATAAAAAGAAAATGATAAAGCTCTTATTGTGCTTATTTCAAGTTGGTGTTTTTGGGGTTAGAATGCACATTCACCCGAAAATCGCAGTGACATGTTTTCTTACCAGCCCAAATCAAGCATAGGTAAACATATGGTAACATCTCAATAGAAAAGGACGAATAAGCTTCGATTGCCCTTTCGGTGTTCATTCACCCACATAGCAAAGTAAACTGTAAGAACCCTAAACAAAGCCAGACAGGTTGTTTTGGGTGCGAGCTACATAGCAAGAATAATCTTGGATTGCGCTTACTTCATGTAGAGCTTAGCTCTTAATGCACATCGACACAGAAATCGCAAAGTGTGTGCAATGAGACCAAAATAACAATACACCATCTTTTCGCTTCCATATGCGTAGACAGCAGACGAATAAGCTTTGATTGGGCTTTTTTCAATTCTCATGGTGTTATTTGGGTGTGCGCCAGAATCACACCAAAACCAAAGCAAAAAGGTGTTTTGCGTTCCAGCTACATAAAAAGAAGATGATAAAGCTCTGATTGGGCTTATTTCAAGTTGGTGTTTTTGGGGTTAGGATGCACAGTCACCCAAAAATCGCAGTGACATGTTTGTTACCAGCCCAAATCAAGCATAGGTAAACATATGGTAACATCTCAATAGAAAAGGACGAATAAGCTTCGATTGCCCTTTCGGTGTTCATTCACCCACATAGCAAAGTAAACTGTAAGAACCCTAAACAAAGCCAGACAGGTTGTTTTGGGTGCGAGCTACATAGAAAGAATAATCTTGGATTGCGCTTACTTCATGTCGAGTTCTTAGCTCTTACTGCACATTGACACAGAAATCGCAAAGTGTGTGCAATGAGACCAAAATAACAATACACCATCCTTTCGCTTCCATATGCGTAGACAGCAGAAGAATAAACTTTGATTGGGCTTTTTTCAATTCTCATGGTTTTATTTGGGTGTGCGCCAGAATCACACCAAAACCGAAGCAAAAAGGTGTTTTGCGTTCCAGCTACATAAAAAGATGATAAAGCTCTGATTGGGCTTATTTCAAGTTGGTGTTTTTGAGTTAGAATGCACATTCACCCAAAAATCGCAGTGACATGTTTGTTACCAGCCCAAATCAAGCATAGGTAAACATATGGTAACATCTCAATAGAAAAGGACGAATAAGCTTCGATGGCCCTTTCGGTGTTCATTCACCCACATAGCAAAGTAAACTGTAAGAACCCTAAACAAAGCCAGACAGGTTGTTTTGGGTGCGAGCTACATAGAAAGAATAATCTTGGATTGCGCTTACTTCATGCCGTGTTCTTTGCCGTTAATGCACATTGATACATAAATAGCAAAGTGTGTGCAATGAGACCAAAATAACACAACACCATGTTTTCGCTTCCATATGCGTAGACAGCAGACGAATAAGCTTTGATTGGGCTTTTTTCAATTCTCATGGTGTTATTTGGGTGTGCGCCAGAATCACACCAAAACCAAAGCAAAAAGGTGTTTTGCGTTCCAGCTACATAAAAAGAAGATGATAAAGCTCTGATTGGGCTTATTTCAAGTTGGTGTTTTGGGGTTAGGAGGCACAGTCACCCAAAAATCGCAGTGACATGTTTGTTACCTGCCCAAATCAAGAATAGGTAAACATATGGTAACATCTCAATAGAAAAGGACGAATAAGCTTCGATTGCCCTTTCGGTGTTCATTCACCCACATAGCAAAGTAAACTGTAAGAACCCTAAACAAAGCCAGACAGGTTGTTTTGGGTGCGAGCTACATAGAAAGAATAATCTTGGATTGCGCTTACTTCATGTCGAGTTCTTAGCTCTTAATGCACATTGAGACAGAAATCGCAAAGTGTGTGCAATGAGACCAAAATAACAATACACCATCCTTTCGCTTCCATATGCGTAGACAGCAGACGAATAAGCTTTGATTGGGCTTTTTTCAATTCGCATGGTGTTATTTGGGTGTGCGCCAGAATCACACCAAAACCAAAGCAAAAAGGTGTTTTGCGTTCCAGCTACATAAAAAGAAAATGATAAAGCTCTTATTAGGCTTATTTCAAGTTGGTGTTTTTGGGGATAGAATGCACATTCACCCGAAAATCGCAGTGACATGTTTTCTTACCAGCCCAAATCAAGCATAGGTAAACATATGGTAACATCTCAATAGAAAAGGACGAATAAGCTTCGATTGCCCTTTCGGTGTTCATTCACCCACATAGCAAAGTAAACTGTAAGAACCCTAAACAAAGCCAGACAGGTTGTTTTGGGTGCGAGCTACATAGCAAGAATAATCTTGGATTGCGCTTACTTCATGTAGAGCTTAGCTCTTAATGCACATCGACACAGGAATCGCAAAGTGTGTGCAATGAGACCAAAATAACAATACACCATCTTTTCGCTTCCATATGCGTAGACAGCAGACGAATAAGCTTTGATTGGGCTTTTTTCAATTCTCATGGTGTTATTTGGGTGTGCGCCAGAATCACACCAAAACCAAAGCAAAAAGGTGTTTTGCGTTCCAGCTACATAAAAAGAAGATGATAAAGCTCTGATTGGGCTTATTTCAAGTTGGTGTTTTGGGGTTAGGATGCACAGTCACCCAAATATCGCAGTGACATGTTTGTTACCTGCCCAAATCAAGAATAGGTAAACATATGGTAACATCTCAATAGAAAAGGACGAATAAGCTTCGATTGCCCTTTCGGTGTTCATTCACCCACATAGCAAAGTAAACTGTAAGAACCCTAAACAAAGCCAGACAGGTTGTTTTGGGTGCGAGCTACATAGAAAGAATAATCTTGGATTGCGCTTACTTCATGTCGAGTTCTTAGCTCTTAATGCACATTGACACAGAAATCGCAAAGTGTGTGCAATGAGACCAAAATAACAATACACCATCCTTTCGCTTCCATATGCGTAGACAGCAGACGAATAAGCTTTGATTGGGCTTTTTTCAATTCGCATGGTGTTATTTGGGTGTGCGCCAGAATCACACCAAAACCAAAGCAAAAAGGTGTTTTGCGTTCCAGCTACATAAAAAGAAGATGATAAAGCTCTGATTGGGCTTATTTCAAGTTGGTGTTTTTGGGGTTAGGATGCACAGTCACCCAAAAATCGCAGTGACATGTTTGTTACCAGCCCAAATCAAGCATAGGTAAACATATGGTAACATCTCAATAGAAAAGGACGAATAAGCTTCGATTGCCCTTTCGGTGTTCATTCACCCACATAGCAAAGTAAACTGTAAGAACCCTAAACAAAGCCAGACAGGTTGTTTTGGGTGCGAGCAACATAGAAAGAATAATCTTGGATTGCGCTTACTTCATGTCGAGTTCTTAGCTCTTACTGCACATTGACACAGAAATCGCAAAGTGTGTGCAATGAGACCAAAATAACAATACACCATCCTTTCGCTTCCATATGCGTAGACAGCAGACGAATAAGCTTTGATTGGGCTTTTTTCAATTCTCATGGTTTTATTTGGGTGTGCGCCTGAATCACACCAAAACCGAAGCAAAAAGGTGTTTTGCGTTCCAGCTACATAAAAAGATGATAAAGCTCTGATTGGGCTTATTTCAAGTTGGTGTTTTTGAGTTAGAATGCACATTCACCCAAAAATCGCAGTGACATGTTTGTTACCAGCCCAAATCAAGCATAGGTAAACATATGGTAACATCTCAATAGAAAAGGACGAATAAGCTTCGATGGCCCTTTCGGTGTTCATTCACCCACATAGCAAAGTAAACTGTAAGAACCCTAAACAAAGCCAGACAGGTTGTTTTGGTTGCGAGCTACATAGAAAGAATAATCTTGGATTGCGCTTACTTCATGCCGTGTTCTTTGCCGTTAATGCACATTGATACATAAATAGCAAAGTGTGTGCAATGAGACCAAAATAACACAACACCATGTTTTCGCTTCCATATGCGTAGACAGCAGACGAATAAGCTTTGATTGGGCTTTTTTCAATTCTCATGGTGTTATTTGGGTGTGCGCCAGAATCACACCAAAACCAAAGCAAAAAGGTGTTTTGCGTTCCAGCTACATAAAAAGAAGATGATAAAGCTCTGATTGGGCTTATTTCAAGTTGGTGTTTTGGGGATAGGATGCACAGTCACCCAAAAATCGCAGTGACATGTTTGTTACCTGCCCAAATCAAGAATAGGTAAACATATGGTAACATCTCAATAGAAAAGGACGAATAAGCTTCGATTGCCCTTTCGGTGTTCATTCACCCACATAGCAAAGTAAACTGTAAGAACCCTAAACAAAGCCAGACAGGTTGTTTTGGGTGCGAGCTACATAGAAAGAATAATCTTGGATTGCGCTTACTTCATGTCGAGTTCTTAGCTCTTAATGCACATTGAGACAGAAATCGCAAAGTGTGTGCAATGAGACCAAAATAACAATACACCATCCTTTCGCTTCCATATGCGTAGACAGCAGACGAATAAGCTTTGATTGGGCTTTTTTCAATTCGCATGGTGTTATTTGGGTGTGCGCCAGAATCACACCAAAACCAAAGCAAAAAGGTGTTTTGCGTTCCAGCTACATAAAAAGAAAATGATAAAGCTCTTATTAGGCTTATTTCAAGTTGGTGTTTTTGGGGTTAGAATGCACATTCACCCGAAAATCGCAGTGACATGTTTTCTTACCAGCCCAAATCAAGCATAGGTAAACATATGGTAACATCTCAATAGAAAAGGACGAATAAGCTTCGATTGCCCTTTCGGTGTTCATTCACCCACATAGCAAAGTAAACTGTAAGAACCCTAAACAAAGCCAGACAGGTTGTTTTGGGTGCGAGCTACATAGAAAGAATAATCTTGGATTGCGCTTACTTCATGTAGAGCTTAGCTCTTAATGCACATCGACACAGAAATCGCAAGGTGTGTGCAATGAGACCAAAATAACAATACACCATCTTTTCGCTTCCATATGCGTAGAAAGCATACGAATAAGCTTTGATTGGGCTTTTTTCAATTCGCATGGTGTTATTTGGGTGTGCGCCAGAATCACACCAAAACCAAAGCAAAAGGGTGTTTTGCGTTCCAGCTACATAAAAAGAAGATGATAAAGCTCTGATTGGGCTTATTTCAAGTTGGTGTTTTTGGGGTTAGAATGCACATTCACCCAAAAATCGCAGTGACATGTTTGTTACCAGCCCAAATCAAGCATAGGTAAACATATGGTAACATCTCAATAGAAAAAGGTCGAATAATCTTCGATTGCCCTTTCGGTGTTCATTCACCCACATAGCAAAGTAAACTGTAAGAACCCTAAACAAAGCCACACAGGTTGTTTTGGGTGCGAGCTACATAGAAAGAATAATCTTGGATTGCGCTTACTTCATGTCGAGTTCTTAGCTCTTAATGCACATTGACACAGAAATCGCAAAGTGTGTGCAATGAGACCAAAATAACAATACACCATCCTTTCGCTTCCATATGCGTAGACAGCAGACGAATAAGCTTTGATTGGGCTTTTTTCAATTCTCATGGTGTTATTTGGGTGTGCGCCAGAATCACACCAAAACCAAAGCAAAGCGTTCCAGCTACATAAAAAGAAGATGATAAAGCTCTTATTGGGCTCATTTCAAGTTGGTGTTTTTGGGGTTAGAATGCACATTCACCCAGAAATCGGAGTGACATGTTTGTTACCATGTTTATTATTCGTCTGCTTTCTACGCATATGGAAGCGAAAAGATGGTGTTTTGTTATTTTGGTCTCTTTGCACACACTTTGCGATTTCTGTGTCAATGTGCATTAAGAGCTAAGAACTCGACATGAAGTAAGCGCAATCCAAGATTATTCTTTCTATGTAGCTCGCACCCAAAACAGCCTTTTTTGCTTTGTTTAGGGTTCTTACAATTTACTTTGCTATGTGGGTGAATGAACACCGAAAGGGCAATCGAAGCTTATTCGACCTTTTCTATTGAGATGTTACCATATGTTTACCTATGCTTGATTTGGGCTGGTAAGAAAACATGTCACTGCGATTTTCGGGTGAATGTGCATTCTAACCCCAAAAACACCAACTTGAAATAAGCCTAATAAGAGCTTTATCATTTTATTTTATGTAGCTGGAACGCAAAACACCTTTTTGCTTTGGTTTTGGTGTGATTCTGGCGCACACCCAAATAACACCATGCGAATTGAAAAAAGCCCAATCAAAGCTTATTCGTCTGCTGTCTACGCATATGGAAGCGAAAGGATGGTGTATTGTTATTTTGGTCTCATTGCACACACTTTGCGATTTCTGTGTCGATGTGCATTAAGAGCTAAGCTCTACATGAAGTAAGCGCAATCCAAGATTTTTCTTGCTATGTAGCTCGCACCCAAAACAACCTGTCTGGCTTTGTTTAGGGTTCTTACAATTTACTTTGCTATGAGGGTGAATGAACATCGAAAGGGCCATCGAAGCTTATTCGTCCTTTTCTATTGAGATGTTACCATATGTTTACCTATGCTTGATTTGGGCTGGTAACAAACATGTCACTGCGATTTTTGGGTGAATGTGCATTCTAACTCAAAAACACCAACTTGAAATAAGCCCAATCAGAACTTTATCATCTTTTTATGTAGCTGGAACGCAAAACACCTTTTTGCTTTGGTTTTGGTGTGATTCTGGCGCACACCCAAATAACACCATGCGAATTGAAAAAACCCCAATCAAAGCTTATTCGTCTGCTTTCTACGCATATGGAAGCGAAAAGATGGTGTTTTGTTATTTTGGTCTCTTTGCACACACTTTGCGATTTCTGTGTCAATGTGCATTAAGAGCTAAGAACTCGACATGAAGTAAGCGCAATCCAAGATTATTGTTTCTATGTAGCTCGCACCCAAAACAACCTGTCTGGCTTTGTTTAGGGTTCTTACAGTTTACTTTGCTATGTGGGTGAATGAACACCGAAAGGGCAATCGAAGCTTATTCGTCCTTTTCTATTGAGATGTTACCATATGTTTACCTATGCTTGATTTGGGCTGGTAACAAACATGTCACTGCGATTTTTGGGTGACTGTGCATCCTAACCCCAAAAACACCAACTTGAAATAAGCCCAATCAGAGCTTTATCATCTTCTTTTTATGTAGCTGGAACGCAAAACACCTTTTTGCTTTGGTTTTGGTGTGATTCTGGCGCACACCCAAATAACACCATGAGAATTGAAAAAAGCCCAATCAAAGCTTATTCGTCTGCTGTCTACGCATATGGAAGCGAAAAGATGGTGTATTGTTATTTTGGTCTCATTGCACACACTTTGCGATTTCTGTGTCGATGTGCATTAAGAGCTAAGCTCAATCCAAGATTATTCTTGCTAAGTAGCTCGCACCCAAAACAACCTGTCTGGCTTTGTTTAGGGTTCTTACAGTTTACTTTGCTATGTGGGTGAACACCGAAAGGGCAATCGAAGCTTATTCGTCCTTTTCTATTGAGATGTTACCATATGTTTACCTATGCTTGATTTGGGCTGGTAAGAAAACATGTCACTGCGATTTTCGGGTGAATGTGCATTCTAACCCCAAAAACACCAACTTGAAATAAGCCTAATAAGAGCTTTATCATTTTCTTTTTATGTAGCTGGAACGCAAAACACCTTTTTGCTTTGGTTTTGGTGTGATTCTGGCGCACACCCAAATAACACCATGCGAATTGAAAAAAGCCCAATCAAAGCTTATTCGTCTGCTGTCTACGCATATGGAAGCGAAAGGATGGTGTATTGTTATTTTGGTCTCATTGCACACACTTTGCGATTTCTGTGTCAATGTGCATTAAGAGCTAAGAACTCGACATGAAGTAAGCGCAATCCAAGATTATTCTTTCTATGTAGCTCGCACCCAAAACAACCTGTCTGGCTTTGTTTAGGGTTCTTACAGTTTACTTTGCTATGTGGGTGAATGAACACCGAAAGGGCAATCGAAGCTTATTCGTCCTTTTCTATTGAGATGTTACCATATGTTTACCTATTCTTGATTTGGGCAGGTGTCAGGGGTTCAGAAGCAGAGACGCAGAGAAGGGTGGAAACAGAGAGCGAGGGGGAGGAAACCGAAGGGAGAATGAGTGATGATGACGACCCGAGATCTCCAAGCCTAAGCAGTGAGTCAGAGGACTCCCAAAAGGGAGCCCCAGTGAGCAGAGCAAGGGGGGGATCCGGGGGGACACCCCAGGAGGAAGGGAACAGAGGAGATTCAGAGAGCAGCAGCTGGAAGTCGGGACCCACGCTCAAGACTGAGAGCAGCAGGGAGGAAGGCAGCCAGGCATCGGGTTCCGGAGGCCGTCAGCAGGAGGGAGGGCACGAGTCAGGGGTGGTCACGCCCTCCTCAGAGAGCGAGGCAACGGTCAAGAGGAAAGTAGAGAGTTGGGCGCGCGCGCCAAGTTCAAATGCAGCGGAAGCTGGAGCAGTAAGCAGCCCGGAGAGTGAACCAGGTCCCAAAGCCCGCCGAAAGGAAGCGGAAGGATCAGGGGGGTCAGCGTCAGAGGAGAGTAGAAGGGAGGAGTCCCAGGGGGGCAGAAGGACCCAGAGACGTAGGGAGAGGCGAAGGAGGTGGAGCAAGGCTAGGGTATTAAGCTGGTGTGCAAGAGGCGGGGACTCAGATGGGTCTTCGCCGACCTAGGGCAGAAGGTGTAGAGCGGCACGCTGCAGTTCGGAAATGAAACCTGTAACTCAATAAAGACTCTTTTAAAGTGGACGCTGTGTGGCGTGGTCCTATGTGAGCTGGGACCTGGTAGCAGCTCTGACAGTAAGACCCATCTCATTAAAGCTTCAGAAACCTGAAACCTCGCAGCGGGAGCAGAAGCCGCTAGGGGAGGAAGAGGGGTGTCTGTAAGCAAGCTCACAAAGGTTAGCAAGATGACGGAAGAACAGAGGATCTCCGCGCTGCAAGAGGCAGTGACCCAGTTGTCCTCAGAGGTATTGGCTTCCAAGAAACGGGAGGAGGAGACTACAGCCGCCTACAGAGACCTACACGCCAGGTTTGAAATGCTTGTTAAGCAAGGGCAACCGGGACCCAGACCGGAGGGCGTGGGATTGGCACGGAGAGCAGGAGGGCTTGTGGCTCACTTCGATGGGACTTTGCAACAGTACCCTAATTTTAGAGCAGACGTAATGTGCGCACTGCAACTGCTGGCAAAAGACTTTAGAGATGAGGAAGAGAAGGTGGGGTTCATATTGTCCCATTTGCATGGGGATGCCAAAGCCTGGCTGCGCAATTTGTGGAGGGATAAAGATCCGGCGCTTCAGAATGCAGATGCCTTTATCAAAGCGATGGATGCGTGTTTTTTGTCTACTATTGATGTGGATCTTGCCAGACGGGAGATTCATGGACTAAAACAAGGGAGGGCGAGCGTCCGGCAGTATCACGCCCGATTTTTTGCGCTGGTCAGTGCTTTAGAATGGGATCGGGATTCGCCCCCTGTCAGAGACCTCTTCTGGGAGGGTCTAAGTTCTGCGGTTAAGGATGAAATTGCAAGGGGGGAGAGGCCCCGAAGCACGCAGGAGGTGGTCCAAAGGGCGCTGACTGTGGGGGTGAGGCTGGAAGAACGTCCATGGTGCAGAGATGAAGGACGTGGAGGGCGCGAAGCAGTGAGAAGTTTCTCTTTCGTTCCGAGGGAAGCAGCGCGTGCGCAATCCACACCTCCGCCAGGAGGGGGAGGGGAACCGATGGAGGTTGGAGGTGCAAGGGCTCAGTCAGCAGCCAGAGCCCTAGCACCGGCAGCAGTGAAAGCGAAGCCTCCTAGAGGGAACAGGAAGTGTTACATCTGCGAGGATCCAGGCCATTTGGCGAAGGAGTGTCCCCGGAGGCTCCACAAGCACACTGCAGCCTCAGCAATGGTGACTGCAGCAACGCAGCAAGGAGAACCACAGCAGGGAAACGACGATGTCTGGCTGGAGACGGAGGCACTGGGGCCCAGCCAGACGCATCTGTGAAGCAGTCCCCAGCGATATTGCAACCCACGGATCCCCTCCCACCCAAACCAGTAGTGCAGCTCACAGCATCTCTCCAGCTACCCGACGGCGTCACTATCGAAGTGCCGCTTTCTGTGGATTCTGGAAGCAACGCAGACTTTATAGCGCAGAGCTTTGTGGAGCAGCACGCTATACAGCTATTGCCTGCCACTCTGCCCCTGCAAGTCGTCACAGTGGATGGCAGAGAGTTGCTAGGGGGGCAGGTGGTGAAGCAGACGCCACCGATGGTGATGCGCCTTGGCAACCACAGGGAAGTCATCAGTTTTAATGTCACCCAACTGTCGGACACGCCCATTGTGTTGGGCATGAGTTGGCTGGACAGGCACAGTCCGACACTGGCTTGGTACCAGAGACAACTGATCTTCGGCTCCTCTTATTGCGCAGAACACTGCATCCTGCCCCGACGGGAGGGAGAGGAGGAGGAATCACAACTGCAGTTGGGAACGTTGCAAGCGGTCCCCCACAAATACGCGAACTTTTTGGAGGTCTTCTGCGAGAAGGAGGCGGACAAGCTACCCCCTCACCGGCCATATGACTGCAAGATTGACCTCCTACCGGGGGCGACGCTGCCGAAGGGGCGGCTATACTCCATGTCTGAAGATGAAATGCAGGAACTCAAACAGTTCATCGAGCATAATCTGGAGCGTGGCTTCATCAGAGAGTCCAAGGCAGTGGGGGGCAGTCCCGTTTTCTTCGTGAAAAAGAAAGACACGCCCCAAAAAAGACTCGTTGTGGACTACCGCCTTTTGAACCAGATGACCAAACCGTCTGATTACCCCATGCCCAGGATTGACGACCTCCTCGCGACGGTGTGCAAGGGACGCGTGTTCACCAAGTTGGACCTACGAGGGGCGTACAATCTCATCCGCATGCGGGAGGGCGATGAGTGGAAGACGGCCATGTTCACACCGCTGGGCACCTACGAGTACAGGGTTATGCCCTTTGGATTACAAAATGGCTCTCACTGTTTTCAAGCTTTTATGCATCGCGTGTTGGAGGGACTCCTCTACAAAACATGCGTCTGCTTCCTGGATGACATCCTGATTTTCTCGGACTCGCAGCAAGCTCACGACCGAGACGTGAGGGAGGTGCTCAGCAGGTTGCAACAACATAGACTGTACGCCAAGCTGGAGAAGTGCCAGTTCGACACGACGGAGGTGGATTTCCTGGGATACAAGTTGTCGGACAAGGGGATAGCCATGGACAGCACCAAGGTTCGTGCGGTATTGGATTGGAAGAGCCCGCGCAACCGGAAGGAGGTCCAGCGGTTTGTCGGCTTCGCCAACTTCTATCGCAAGTTTATCAAGGGGTTCGCGATGCAGACGGCAGCAATTACGGACACGCTCAGCTCCAAAAAAAAGAAATTCATCTGGACGGAGCAGGCGGAGCAGTCCTTTCAAGCGCTCAAGCATCTCTTCGCATCGGAGAAGCAACTGCTGCATATCGACCCCAGTAAACCGTTGAGGGTAGAGACAGACGCGTCAGACAGAGCCGTGGGAGCTGTTCTGCTGCAGCGAGACCCGCAGGGGGTGTGGCGGCCGGGAGCGTTCTACTCCAGAAAGCTCAGCAAGTCGGAGCAGAACTACACCATCTGGGACAGGGAGTTGCTGGCCATTCATGCAGCTTTCAAGGCGTGGAGGCACTTCCTAATCGGCGCCAAGCACACGGTGCAGGTCTGCACGGACCACAAGAATCTGGAGCACTGGCGCACGGCTCAGTTCCTGAACCAGAGGCAGATACGTTGGGCGGAGTTCTTTGCTGACTTCAATTTCCGAATAGAGTACGTCCCAGGCGACACCAACATCATGGCGGATGCACTGTCCCGAAAACCGCAATACCTAGAAGAGGTGACGCCAGCGGCGGCCATGCACATCTTCGCACCGACGGCGTGGGCGTGTGCCTCAGCTACAGTAGACCTGGATGCGGTGCGACGTGCATTGCGGGACGACTCATTCGCGCAAGACAAGATGGCGGAACTGCTCAGAGGCACGGCTACCACGGACGAGTTCCAGGTGCGGGACGGCTTGCTCCTACGCAAAGGGGCTGTCTATGTACCAGGAGACGACCTTCGCGCCAAGGTACTGCAACAGTTGCACGACGCACCCACGGCCGGTCACTTTGGCACAGAGAAAACGATGGAATTAGTCGCGAGAGACTTCTGGTGGCCCAGGCTGAGAGGGGAGGTCGCGGACTACGTCGCGAGGTGCGACACCTGCCAGAGGGCCAAGTCGGTACACAGACCACCGGCGGGACTGTTAGAACCGCTGCAAACGCCGTTTGAACCGTGGGAGAGGGTGGCCCTGGACTTTGTGACGGATTTACCCAGCTCGAGAGGCAAGACAGCTGTGCTAGTGGTGGTGGACTTGTTCACCAAGATGGCACATTTCATTCCGTGTGCGAAGGTGGCCACGGCGGAACAAACCGCCAAACTGTTCATAGATCACGTGTTCAAAGTGCATGGCCTGCCACGGTCTATCCTGTCCGACCGCGGACGCCAGTTCATCTCGTCTTTCTGGCAGAAGCTGATGGGTTTTCTAAATGTCAAGGTCAATCTGGCATCAGCAAGACACCCGCAGACCAACGGGCAAGCAGAGAGGGTCAATGCCATCATGCAGCAGTACCTGAGATGCTATGCCAATCAACAGCCTGCGACGTGGGTGGATTACCTGCCGCTAGCCGAGTTCGCTTACAACAACACGAAGCACGTGTCCACAGGAGTGACGCCGTTCTTTGCCAACAATGGGAGGCATCCCAGAACCTTCCCGGGACTGGAGAGAGTGGGGGAAGGAGAACCACAGACGGCGGACGCGTTCGCGTCAGAGCTGCAGGAGGTCCACGATCAACTCAGACGGCAGCTGGAGCTAGCTAAGCACGCCTACAAGGTGCAAGCTGACAAGCACAGGCGGGTTGGCGAAGTGATCCAAGTGGGAGACTGGGTCTGGTTGGCAGCCCACGCAGTGCCGACCAGGTCACTTGCCAAGAAGAAGTTGGGGCACAAGCAGATCGGTCCGTACCAAGTCGAAGCGCAGATCAACCCGGTAGCCTTCCGACTGGCGCTGCCGGAGGGTTCCAGAATGCATCCGGTGTTCCACAGGTCGGTGCTCACTCCCTACAAGGCACCTCACAGGTTCCAGGAGCCAGGGACGGCGCCAAGTCCGCTCCGGGAACGGACGGAGACGCGGGGGGTGAAGCACCAGGACCACATCAACGAGGTCACGGAGATTTTGGACTCCAGATGGGGGGAAGAGGGAGTCGAATACCTATTAGCCAGAGAGGGCACCCGGGCCAGCGCCAATAGCTGGGTACCAGACTACGCTTTGGAGGAACCCCTGCTCAAGGACGAGTTTCATGCCCTCTTCCCGCACAAACCCATGCCAGCGAGCTTCTTCGACGACTGGTTGTTCACACCCACACTTTCTTCCAGCACGTTCCATGGATTCGACTCAGAAGGGGAACCCGCACGGAGCACCCGTTCCCCAGAAGGTTCACCGGCAGGTTCGGCATCAGGCATCTCGTATTGGTGGGACGATCGACCAGAGGAGCAATGGCGCAGGAAGTGGCGGGAGATGCCAGGTCGAGCGACCGACGCAGAGACTGACATGGACGTGTTCGGGGAGGACCTCGGGTTCGAGCACGGCGGTACAGAGATGGAAGAGCAACAAGTCAACGTCGACGGCCGCGAGGGGGAAGACTCGGAGGTCTTCAGTTGGCGGCCACCCACGGGGAGCGACCTGTATCCAGCATTCCCTCCCATGATGATGGAGCACCCAGCACCCACACCTGACAGCGGGGAGGGGGGAAGGGGGGGCTTCGAGGGGGGGATGGATGTCAGGGGTTCAGAAGCAGAGACGCAGAGAAGGGTGGAAACAGAGAGCGAGGGGGAGGAAACCGAAGGGAGAATGAGTGATGATGACGACCCGAGATCTCCAAGCCTAAGCAGTGAGTCAGAGGACTCCCAAAAGGGAGCCCCAGTGAGCAGAGCAAGGGGGGGATCCGGGGGGACACCCCAGGAGGAAGGGAACAGAGGAGATTCAGAGAGCAGCAGCTGGAAGTCGGGACCCACGCTCAAGACTGAGAGCAGCAGGGAGGAAGGCAGCCAGGCATCGGGTTCCGGAGGCCGTCAGCAGGAGGGAGGGCACGAGTCAGGGGTGGTCACGCCCTCCTCAGAGAGCGAGGCAACGGTCAAGAGGAAAGTAGAGAGTTGGGCGCGCGCGCCAAGTTCAAATGCAGCGGAAGCTGGAGCAGTAAGCAGCCCGGAGAGTGAACCAGGTCCCAAAGCCCGCCGAAAGGAAGCGGAAGGATCAGGGGGGTCAGCGTCAGAGGAGAGTAGAAGGGAGGAGTCCCAGGGGGGCAGAAGGACCCAGAGACGTAGGGAGAGGCGAAGGAGGTGGAGCAAGGCTAGGGTATTAAGCTGGTGTGCAAGAGGCGGGGACTCAGATGGGTCTTCGCCGACCTAGGGCAGAAGGTGTAGAGCGGCACGCTGCAGTTCGGAAATGAAACCTGTAACTCAATAAAGACTCTTTTAAAGTGGACGCTGTGTGGCGTGGTCCTATGTGAGCTGGGACCTGGTAGCAGCTCTGACAGCAGGTAACAAACATGTCACTGCGATTTTTGGGTGACTGTGCATCCTAACCCCAAAAACACCAACTTGAAATAAGCCCAATCAGAGCTTTATCATCTTCTTTTTATGTAGCTGGAACGCAAAACACCTTTTTGCTTTGGTTTTGGTGTGATTCTGGCGCACACCCAAATAACACCATGAGAATTGAAAAAAGCCCAATCAAAGCTTATTCGTCTGCTGTCTACGCATATGGAAGCGAAAACATGGTGTTGTGTTATTTTGGTCTCATTGCACACACTTTGCTATTTATGTATCAATGTGCATTAACGGCAAAGAACACGGCATGAAGTAAGCGCAATCCAAGATTATTCTTTCTATGTAGCTCGCACCCAAAACAACCTGTCTGGCTTTGTTTAGGGTTCTTACAGTTTACTTTGCTATGTGGGTGAATGAACACCGAAAGGGCCATCGAAGCTTATTCGTCCTTTTCTATTGAGATGTTACCATATGTTTACCTATGCTTGATTTGGGCTGGTAACAAACATGTCACTGCTATTTTTGGGTGAATGTGCATTCTAACTCAAAAACACCAACTTGAAATAAGCCCAATCAGAGCTTTATCATCTTTTTATGTAGCTGGAACGCAAAACACCTTTTTGCTTCGGTTTTGGTGTGATTCTGGCGCACACCCAAATAAAACCATGAGAATTGAAAAAAGCCCAATCAAAGCTTATTCGTCTGCTTTCTACGCATATGGAAGCGAAAAGATGGTGTTTTGTTATTTTGGTCTCATTGCACACACTTTGCGATTTCTGTGTCAATGTGCATTAAGAGCCAAGAACTCGACATGAAGTAAGCGCAATCGAAGATTATTCTTTCTATGTAGCTCGCACCCAAAACAGCCTTTTTGGCTTTGTTTAGGGTTCTTACAATTTACTTTGCTATGTGGGTGAATGAACACCGAAAGGGCAATCGAAGCTTATTCGACCTTTTCTATTGAGATGTTACCATATGTTTACCTATGCTTGATTTGGGCTGGTAAGAAAACATGTCACTGCGATTTTCGGGTGAATGTGCATTCTATCCCCAAAAACACCAACTTGAAATAAGCCTAATAAGAGCTTTATCATTTTCTTTTTATGTAGCTGGAACGCAAAACACCTTTTTGCTTTGGTTTTGGTGTGATTCTGGCGCACACCCAAATAACACCATGAGAATTGAAAAAAGCCCAATCAAAGCTTATTCGTCTGCTGTCTACGCATAAGGAAGCGAAAGGATGGTGTATTGTTATTTTGGTCTCATTGCACACACTTTGCGATTTCTGTGTCAATGTGCAGTAAGAGCTAAGAACTCGACATGAAGTAAGCGCAATCCAAGATTATTCTTTCTATGTAGCTCGCACCCAAAACAACCTGTCTGGCTTTGTTTAGGGTTCTTACAGTTTACTTTGCTATGTGGGTGAATGAACACCGAAAGGGCCATCGAAGCTTATTCGGCTTCTATTGAGATGTTACCATATGTGTCAGAGCTGCCACCCAGTCCCAGCTCACATAGGACCAAGTCCGCCAGCGTTCACTTTATAAGAGTCTTTATTAAGTTACAGGTTTCATTTCCGAACTGCAGCGTGCAGCTCTACACCTTCTGCCCTAGGTCGGCGAAGACCCGTCTGAGTCCCCGCCTCTTGCACACCAGCTTAATACCCTAGCCTTGCTCCACCTCCTTCGCCTCTCCCTACGTCTCTGGGTCCTTCTGCCCCCCTGGGCCTCCTCCCTTCTACTCTCCTCTGACGCTGACCCCCCTGATCCTTCTGCCTCCTTGCGGCGGGCTTTGGGACCTGGCTCACTCTCCGGGCTGCTTACTGCTCCAGCTTCCGTTGCATTTGAACTTGGCGCGCGCGCCCAACTCTCTACTTTCCTCTTAACCGTTGCCTCGCTCTCTGAGGAGGGCGTGACCACCCCTGACTCGTGCCCTCCCTCCTGCTGACAGCCTCCGGAACCCGATGCCTGGCTACCTTCCTCCCTGCTGCTCTCAGTCTTGAGCGTGGGTCCCGACTTCCAGCTGCTGCCGCTCTCAGTTATGAGCGTGGGTCCCGACTTCCAGCTGCTACTCTCTGAATCTCCTCTGTTCCCTTCCTCCTGGGGTGTCCCCCCGGATCCCCCCCTTGCTCTGCTCACTGGGGCTCCCTTTTGGGAGTCCTCTGACTCACTGCTTAGGCTTGGAGATCTCGGGTCGTCATCATCACTCATTTTCCCTTCGGATTCCTCCCCCTCGCTCTCTGCTTCCTCCCTTCTCTGCGTCTCTGCTCCTGAACCCCTGACATCCATCCCCCCCTCGAAGCCCCCCCTTCCCCCCTCCCCGCTTTCAGGTGTGGGTGCTGGGTGCTCCATCATCACGGGAGGGAATGCCGGATACAGTTCGCTCCCCGTGGTTGGCCGCCAACTGAAGACCTCCGAGTCTTCCTCCTCGCGGTCGCCGACGTTGACCTGTTCCGCTTCCATCTCTGTACCGCCGTGCTCGAACCCAAGGTCCTCCCCTGTCAGAGCTGCTACCAGGTCCCAGCTCACATAGGACCACGCCACACAGCGTCCACTTTAAAAGAGTCTTTATTGAGTTACAGGTTTCATTTCCGAACTGCAGCGTGCAGCTCTACACCTTCTGCCCTAGGTCGGCGAAGACCCATCTGAGTCCCCGCCTCTTGCACACCAGCTTAATACCCTAGCCTTGCTCCACCTCCTTCGCCTCTCCCTACGTCTCTGGGTCCTTCTGCCCCCCTGGGACTCCTCCCTTCTACTCTCCTCTGACGCTGACCCCCCTGATCCTTCCGCTTCCTTTCGGCGGGCTTTGGGACCTGGCTCACTCTCCGGGCTGCTTACTGCTCCAGCTTCCGCTGCATTTGAACTTGGCGCGCGCGCCCAACTCTCTACTTTCCTCTTGACCGTTGCCTCGCTCTCTGAGGAGGGCGTGACCACCCCTGACTCGTGCCCTCCCTCCTGCTGACGGCCTCCGGAACCCGATGCCTGGCTGCCTTCCTCCCTGCTGCTCTCAGTCTTGAGCGTGGGTCCCGACTTCCAGCTGCTGCTCTCTGAATCTCCTCTGTTCCCTTCCTCCTGGGGTGTCCCCCCGGATCCCCCCCTTGCTCTGCTCACTGGGGCTCCCTTTTGGGAGTCCTCTGACTCACTGCTTAGGCTTGGAGATCTCGGTTCGTCATCATCACTCATTCTCCCTTCGGCTTCCTCCCCCTCGCTCTCTGTTTCCACCCTTCTCTGCGTCTCTGCTTCTGAACCCCTGACATCCATCCCCCCCTCGAAGCCCCCCCTTCCCCCCTCCCCGCTGTCAGGTGTGGGTGCTGGGCGCTCCATCATCATGGGAGGGAATGCTGGATACAGGTCGCTCCCCGTGGGTGGCCTCCAACTGAAGACCTCCGAGTCTTCCCCCTCGCGGTCGTCGACGTTGACTTGTTGCTCTTCCATCTCTGTACCGCCGTGCTCGAACCCGAGGTCCTCCCCGAACACGTCCATGTCAGTCTCTGCGTCGGTCGCTCGACCTGGCCTCTCCAGCCACTTCCTGCGCCATTGCTCCTCTGGTCGATCGTCCCACCAATACGAGTTGCCTGATGCCGAACCTGCCGGTGAACCTTCTGGGGAACGGGTGCTCCGTGCGGGTTCCCCTTCTGAGTCGAATCCATGGAACGTGCTGGAAGAAAGTGTGGGTGTGAACAACCAGTCGTCGAAGAAGCTCGCTGGCATGGGTTTGTGTGGGAAGAGGGCATGAAACTCGTCCTTGAGCAGGGGTTCCTCCAAAGCGTAGTCTGGTACCCAGCTATTGGCGCTGGCCCGGGTGCCCTCTCTGGCTAAGAGGTATTCGACTCCCTCTTCCCCCCATCTGGAGTCCAAAATCTCCGTGACCTCGTTGATGTGGTCCTGGTGCTTCACCTCCCGCGTCTCCGTCCGTTCCCGGAGCGGACTTGGCGCCGTCCCTGGCTCCTGGAACCTGTGAGGTGCCTTGTAGGGAGTGAGCACCGACCTGTGGAACACCGGATGCATTCTGGAACCCTCCGGCAGCGCCAGTCGGAAGGCTACCGGGTTGATCTGCGCTTCGACTTGGTACGGACCGATCTGCTTGTGCCCCAACTTCTTCTTGGCAAGTGACCTGGTCGGCACTGCGTGGGCTGCCAACCAGACCCAGTCTCCCACTTGGATCACTTCGCCAACCCGCCTGTGCTTGTCAGCTTGCACCTTGTAGGCGTGCTTAGCTAGCTCCAGCTGCCGTCTGAGTTGATCGTGGACCGCCTGCAGCTCTGACGCGAACGCGTCCGCCGTCTGTGGTTCTCCTTCCCCCACTCTCTCCAGTCCCGGGAAGGTTCTGGGATGCCTCCCATTGTTGGCAAAGAACGGCGTCACTCCTGTGGACACGTGCTTCGTGTTGTTGTAAGCGAACTCGGCTAGCGGCAGGTAATCCACCCACGTCGCAGGCTGTTGATTGGCATAGCATCTCAGGTACTGCTGCATGATGGCATTGACCCTCTCTGCTTGCCCGTTGGTCTGCGGGTGTCTTGCTGATGCCAGATTGACCTTGACATTTAGAAAACCCATCAGCTTCTGCCAGAAAGACGAGATGAACTGGCGTCCGCGGTCGGACAGGATAGACCGTGGCAGGCCATGCACTTTGAACACGTGATCTATGAACAGTTTGGCGGTTTGTTCCGCCGTGGCCACCTTCGCACACGGAATGAAATGTGCCATCTTGGTGAACAAGTCCACCACCACTAGCACAGCTGTCTTGCCTCTCGAGCTGGGTAAATCCGTCACAAAGTCCAGGGCCACCCTCTCCCACGGTTCAAACGGTGTTTGCAGCGGTTCTAACAGTCCCGCCGGTGGTCTGTGTACCGGCTTGGCCCTCTGGCAGGTGTCGCACCTCGCGACGTAGTCCGCGACCTCTCCTCTCAGCCTGGGCCACCAGAAGTCTCTCGCGACTAATTCCATCGTTTTCTCTGTGCCAAAGTGACCGGCCGTGGGTGCGTCGTGCAACTGTTGCAGTACCTTGGCGCGAAGGTCGTCTCCTGGTACATAGACAGCCCCTTTGCGTAGGAGCAAGCCGTCCCGCACCTGGAACTCGTCCGTGGTAGCCGTGCCTCTGAGCAGTTCCGCCATCTTGTCTTGCGCGAATGAGTCGTCCCGCAATGCACGTCGCACCGCATCCAGGTCTACTGTAGCTGAGGCACACGCCCACGCCGTCGGTGCGAAGATGTGCATGGCCGCCGCTGGCGTCACCTCTTCTAGGTATTGCGGTTTTCGGGACAGTGCATCCGCCATGACGTTGGTGTCGCCTGGGACGTACTCTATTCGGAAATTGAAGTCAGCAAAGAACTCCGCCCAACGTATCTGCCTCTGGTTCAGGAACTGAGCCGTGCGCCAGTGCTCCAGATTCTTGTGGTCCGTGCAGACCTGCACCGTGTGCTTGGCGCCGATTAGGAAGTGCCTCCACGCCTTGAAAGCTGCATGAATGGCCAGCAACTCCCTGTCCCAGATGGTGTAGTTCTGCTCCGACTTGCTGAGCTTTCTGGAGTAGAACGCTCCCGGCCGCCACACCCCCTGCGGGTCTCGCTGCAGCAGGACAGCTCCCACGGCTCTGTCTGACGCGTCTGTCTCTACCCTCAACGGTTTACTGGGGTCGATATGCAGCAGTTGCTTCTCCGATGCGAAGAGATGCTTGAGCGCTTGAAAGGACTGTTCCGCCTGCTCCGTCCAGATGAATTTCTTTTTTTTGGAGCTGAGCGTGTCCGTAATTGCTGCCGTCTGCATCGCGAACCCCTTGATAAACTTGCGATAGAAGTTGGCGAAGCCGACAAACCGCTGGACCTCCTTCCGGTTGCGCGGGCTCTTCCAATCCAATACCGCACGAACCTTGGTGCTGTCCATGGCTATCCCCTTGTCCGACAACTTGTATCCCAGGAAATCCACCTCCGTCGTGTCGAACTGGCACTTCTCCAGCTTGGCGTACAGTCTATGTTGTTGCAACCTGCTGAGCACCTCCCTCACGTCTCGGTCGTGAGCTTGCTGCGAGTCAGAGAAAATCAGGATGTCATCCAGGAAGCAGACGCATGTCTTGTAGAGGAGTCCCTCCAACACGTGATGCATAAAAGCTTGAAAACAGTGAGAGCCATTTTGTAATCCAAAGGGCATAACTCTGTATTCGTAGGTGCCCAGCGGTGTGAACATGGCCGTCTTCCACTCATCGCCCTCCCGCATGCGGATGAGATTGTACGCCCCTCGCAGGTCCAACTTGGTGAACACGCGTCCCTTGCGCACCGTCGCGAGGAGGTCGTCAATCCTGGGCATGGGGTAATCAGACGGTTTGGTCATCTGGTTCAAAAGGCGGTAGTCCACAACTAGTCTTTTTTGGGGCGTGTCTTTCTTTTTCACGAAGAAAACGGGACTGCCCCCCACTGCCTTGGACTCTCTGATGAAGCCACGCTCCAGATTATGCTCGATGAACTGTTTGAGTTCCTGCATTTCATCTTCAGACATGGAGTATAGCCGCCCCTTCGGCAGCGTCGCCCCCGGTAGGAGGTCAATCTTGCAGTCATATGGCCGGTGAGGGGGTAGCTTGTCCGCCTCCTTCTCGCAGAAGACCTCCAAAAAGCTCGCGTATTTGTGGGGGACCGCTTGCAACGTTCCCAACTGCAGTTGTGATTCCTCCTCCTCTCCCTCCCGTCGGGGCAGGATGCAGTGTTCTGCGCAATAAGAGGAGCCGAAGATCAGTTGTCTCTGGTACCAAGCCAGTGTCGGACTGTGCCTGTCCAGCCAACTCATGCCCAACACAATGGGCGTGTCCGACAGTTGGGTGACATTAAAACTGATGACTTCCCTGTGGTTGCCAAGGCGCATCACCATCGGTGGCGTCTGCTTCACCACCTGCCCCCCTAGCAACTCTCTGCCATCCACTGTGACGACTTGCAGGGGCAGAGTGGCAGGCAATAGCTGTATAGCGTGCTGCTCCACAAAGCTCTGCGCTATAAAGTCTGCGTTGCTTCCAGAATCCACAGAAAGCGGCACTTCGATAGTGACGCCGTCGGGTAGCTGGAGAGATGCTGTGAGCTGCACTACTGGTTTGGGTGGGAGGGGATCCGTGGGTTGCAATATCGCTGGGGACTGCTTCACAGATGCGTCTGGCTGGGCCCCAGTGCCTCCGTCTCCAGCCAGACATCGTCGTTTCCCTGCTGTGGTTCTCCTTGCTGCGTTGCTGCAGTCACCATTGCTGAGGCTGCAGTGTGCTTGTGGAGCCTCCGGGGACACTCCTTCGCCAAATGGCCTGGATCCTCGCAGATGTAACACTTCCTGTTCCCTCTAGGAGGCTTCGCTTTCACTGCTGCCGGTGCTAGGGCTCTGGCTGCTGACTGAGCCCTTGCACCTCCAACCTCCATCGGTTCCCCTCCCCCTCCTGGCGGAGGTGTGGATTGCGCACGCGCTGCTTCCCTCGGAACGAAAGAGAAACTTCTCGCTGCTTCGCGCCCTCCACGTCCTTCATCTCTGCACCATGGACGTTCTTCCAGCCTCACCCCCACAGTCAGCGCCCTTTGGACCACCTCCTGCGTGCTTCGGGGCCTCTCCCCCCTTGCAATTTCATCCTTAACCGCAGAACTTAGACCCTCCCAGAAGAGGTCTCTGACAGGGGGCGAATCCCGATCCCATTCTAAAGCACTGACCAGCGCAAAAAATCGGGCGTGATACTGCCGGACGCTCGCCCTCCCTTGTTTTAGTCCATGAATCTCCCGTCTGGCAAGATCCACATCAATAGTAGACAAAAAACACGCATCCATCGCTTTGATAAAGGCATCTGCATTCTGAAGCGCCGGATCTTTATCCCTCCACAAATTGCGCAGCCAGGCTTTGGCATCCCCATGCAAATGGGACAATATGAACCCCACCTTCTCTTCCTCATCTCTAAAGTCTTTTGCCAGCAGTTGCAGTGCGCACATTACGTCTGCTCTAAAATTAGGGTACTGTTGCAAAGTCCCATCAAAGTGAGCCACAAGCCCTCCTGCTCTCCGTGCCAATCCCACGCCCTCCGGTCTGGGTCCCGGTTGCCCTTGCTTAACAAGCATTTCAAACCTGGCGTGTAGGTCTCTGTAGGCGGCTGTAGTCTCCTCCTCCCGTTTCTTGGAAGCCAATACCTCTGAGGACAACTGGGTCACTGCCTCTTGCAGCGCGGAGATCCTCTGTTCTTCCGTCATCTTGCTAACCTTTGTGAGCTTGCTTACAGACACCCCTCTTCCTCCCCTAGCGGCTTCTGCTCCCGCTGCGAGGTTTCAGGTTTCTGAAGCTTTGAAGAGATGGGTCTTACTGTCAGAGCTGCTACCAGGTCCCAGCTCACATAGGACCACGCCACACAGCGTCCACTTTAAAAGAGTCTTTATTGAGTTACAGGTTTCATTTCCGAACTGCAGCGTGCAGCTCTACACCTTCTGCCCTAGGTCGGCGAAGACCCATCTGAGTCCCCGCCTCTTGCACACCAGCTTAATACCCTAGCCTTGCTCCACCTCCTTCGCCTCTCCCTACGTCTCTGGGTCCTTCTGCCCCCCTGGGACTCCTCCCTTCTACTCTCCTCTGACGCTGACCCCCCTGATCCTTCCGCTTCCTTTCGGCGGGCTTTGGGACCTGGCTCACTCTCCGGGCTGCTTACTGCTCCAGCTTCCGCTGCATTTGAACTTGGCGCGCGCGCCCAACTCTCTACTTTCCTCTTGACCGTTGCCTCGCTCTCTGAGGAGGGCGTGACCACCCCTGACTCGTGCCCTCCCTCCTGCTGACGGCCTCCGGAACCCGATGCCTGGCTGCCTTCCTCCCTGCTGCTCTCAGTCTTGAGCGTGGGTCCCGACTTCCAGCTGCTGCTCTCTGAATCTCCTCTGTTCCCTTCCTCCTGGGGTGTCCCCCCGGATCCCCCCCTTGCTCTGCTCACTGGGGCTCCCTTTTGGGAGTCCTCTGACTCACTGCTTAGGCTTGGAGATCTCGGTTCGTCATCATCACTCATTCTCCCTTCGGCTTCCTCCCCCTCGCTCTCTGTTTCCACCCTTCTCTGCGTCTCTGCTTCTGAACCCCTGACATCCCCGAACACTTCCATGTCAGTCTCTGCGTCGGTCGCTCGACCTGGCATCTCCAGCCACTTCCGGCGCCATTGCTCCTCCGGTCGATCGTCCCACCAATACGAGGTGTCTGACGCCGAACCCGCCGGCGATCCTTCTGGGGAACGGGTGCTCAGTGCGGGTTCCCCGTCCGAGTCGAAGCCATGGAACGTGCTGGAAGAAAGTGTGGGCGTGAACAGCCAGTCGTCGAAGAAGCTCGCTGGCATGGGTCTGTGTGGGAAAAGGGCATGAAACTCGTCCTTGAGCAGGGGTTCCTCCAAAGCGTAGTCTGGCACCCAGCTATTGGCGCTGGCCCGGGTGCCCTCTCTGGCTAGGAGGTATTCGACTCCCTCTTCCCCCCATCTGGAGTCCAAAATCTCCGTGACCTCGTTGATGGGGTCTTGCTGCGTCACCCCTCGCGTCTCCGTCCGCTCCCGGAACGGACTCGGTGCCGTCCCTGGCTCCTGGAATCTGTGAGGTGCCTTGTAGGGAGTGAGCACCGACCTGTGGAACACCGGATGCATTCTGGAACCCTCCGGCAGCGCCAGTCGGAAGGCTACCGGGTTGATCTGTGCTTCGACTTGGTACGGCCCAATTTGCTTGTGCCCCAACTTCTTCTTGGCTAGTGACCTGGTCGGCACTGCGTGGGCTGCCAACCAGACCCAGTCTCCCACTTGGATCTCTTCGCCAACCCGCCTGTGCTTGTCAGCTTGCACCTTGTAGGCGTGCTTAGCTAGCTCCAGCTGCCGTCTGAGTTGATCGTGTACCGCCTGCAACTCTGACGCGAACGCGTCCGCCGTCTGTGGTTCTCCGTCCCCCACTCTCTCCCGTCCCGGGAAGGTTCTGGGATTCCTCCCATTGTTGGCGAAGAACGGAGTCACCCCTGTGGACACGTGCTTCGTGTTGTTGTAAGCGAACTCGGCGAGCGGCAGGTAATCCACCCAGGTCGCAGGTTGTTGATTGGCATAGCATCTCAGGTACTGCTGCATGATGGCATTGACCCTCTCTGCTTGCCCGTTGGTCTGCGGGTGTCTTGCTGATGCCAGATCGACCTTGACATTTAGAAAACTCATCAGCTTCTGCCAGAAATTCGAGACGAACTGGCGCCCGCGGTCGGACAGGATAGACCGCGGCAGACCATGCACTTTGAACACGTGATCTATGAACAGTTTGGCGGTTTGTTCCGCCGTGGCCACCTTCGCACACGGAATGAAATGTGCCATCTTGGTGAACAAGTCCACCACCACTAGTACAGCTGTCTTGCCTCTCGAGCTGGGTAGATCCGTAACAAAGTCCAGGGCCACCCTCTCCCACGGTTCAAACGGCGTTTGCAGCGGTTCCAGCAGTCCCGCCGGTGGTTTGTGCACCGGTTTGGCCCTCTGGCAGGTGTCGCACCTCGCAACGTAGTCCGCGACTTCCCCTCTCAGTCTGGGCCACCAAAAGTCCCTTGCGACTAATTCCACCGTTTTTTCCGTGCCAAAGTGCCCGGCCGTGGGTGCGTCGTGCAGCTGCTGCAGTACCCTGGCGCGAAGTTCGTCTCCCGGCACGTAGATGGCCCCTTTACGTAAGAGCAAGCCGTCTCGTATCTGGAACTCGTCGCCCTTCGCCGTGCCCTTGTGCACCTCTGCCATCTTCGCCTGCGCGAAGGAGTCGTCCTGCAACGCCCGCCGCACCGCATCCAGGTCTACTGTGGCTGAAGCGCACGCCCACGCTGTTGGCGCGAAGATGTGCATGGCTGCCGCTGGCGTCGCCTCTTCGAGGTATTGCGGTTTGCGGGACAGTGCATCCGCCATGACGTTGGTGTCGCCTGGGACGTACTCTATTCGGAAATTGAAGTCAGCAAAGAACTCCGCCCAACGTATCTGCCTCTGGTTCAGGAACTGAGCCGTGCGCCAGTGCTCCAGATTCTTGTGATCCGTGCAGACCTGCACCGTGTGCTTGGCGCCGATCAGGAAGTGCCTCCACGCCTTGAAAGCTGCATGAATGGCCAGCAACTCCCTGTCCCAGATGGTGTAGTTCTGCTCCGACTTGCTGAGCTTTCTGGAGTAGAACGCTCCCGGCCTCCAGACCCCCTGTGGGTCCCTTTGCAACAGGACAGCTCCCACTGCTCTATCGGACGCGTCTGTCTCTACCCGCATCGGTCTGCTGGGGTCGATATGCAGCAGTTGCTCTTCCGACGCGAAGAGACGCTTGAGTGCCTGAAAGGACTGCTCCGCCTGCTCCGTCCAGATGAATTTCTTTTTCTTGGAGCTTAGCGTGTCCGTAATGGCCGCCGTCTGCATCGCGAACCCCTTGATAAACTTGCGATAGAAGTTGGCGAAGCCGACAAACCGCTGGACCTCCTTCCGGTTGCGCGGGCTCTTCCAATCCAACACCGCACGAACCTTGGCGCTGTCCATGGCTAGCCCCTTGTCCGACAACTTGTAACCCAAGAAATCCACCTCCGTCGTGTCGAACTGGCACTTCTCCAGTTTGGCGTACAGTCTATGCTGCTGCAGCCTCTTCAGCACCTCCCGAACATCTTGGTCATGGGCTTGCTGCGATTCGGAGAATATCAGGATGTCATCCAGAAAGCAGACGCACTTCTTGTAAAGGAGTCCCGCCAACACATGATGCATGAAAGCTTGGAAACAGTGAGAACCGTTTTGCAATCCAAACGGCATCACTCTGTATTCGTAGGTGCCCAGAGGCGTGAACATGGCTGTCTTCCACTCATCGCCCTCCCTCATGCGGATGAGATTGTACGCACCTCGCAGGTCCAACTTGGTGAACACGCGTCCCTTGCGCACCGTCGCTAGTAGGTCGTCAATCCTGGGCATGGGGAAATCAGAAGGCTTGGTCATCTTGTTTAAGAGGCGAAAATCCACCACCAGTCTTTTTTGGGGCGTGTCTTTCTTCTTCACGAAGAAAACAGGACTGCCCCCTACTGCCCTGGACTCCCGGATGAAACCGCGCTGCAAATTGTGATCTATGAACTGTTTGAGTTCCTGTAATTCGTCCTCAGACATGGAATACAGCTTCCCTTTCGGCAGCGTCGCCCCTGGTAGGAGGTCAATCTTGCAGTCATATTGCCTGTGCGGTGGTAGCTTGTCAGCCTCTTTCTCGCAGAAGACCTCCAGAAAGTCTGCGTATTTGTGGGGGACTGCTTGCAACGTTCCCAACTGCAGTTGTGATTCCTCCTCCTCTCCCTCCTGTCTGGGCAGGATGCAGTGTTCTGCGCAATAAGAGGAGCCGAAGATCAGCTGTCTCTGGTACCAAGCCAGTGTCGGACTGTGCCTGTCCAGCCAACTCATGCCCAACACAATGGGCGTGTCCGACAGTTGGGTGACATTAAAACTGATGACTTCCCTGTGGTTGCCAAGGCGCATCACCATCGGTGGCGTTTGCTTCACCACCTGCCCCCCTAGCAACTCTCTGCCATCCACTGTGACGACTTGCAGGGGCAGAGTGGCAGGCAGTAGCTGTATAGCGTGCTGCTCCACAAAATCCTGCGCTATAAAGTCTGCGTTGCTTCCAGAATCCACAGAAAGCGGCACTTCGATAGTGACGCCATCGGGTAGCTGGAGAGATGCTGTGAGCTGCACTACTGGTTTGGGTGGGAGGGGGTCCGTGGGTTGCAAGATCGCTGGGGACTGCTTCACTGATGCGTCTGGCTGGGCCCCAGTGCCTCTGTCTCCAGCCAGACATCGTCGTTTCCCTGCTGTGGTTCTCCTTGCTGCGTTGCTGCAGTCACCATTGCTGAGGCTGCAGTGTGCTTGTGGAGCCTCCGGGGACACTCTTTCGCCAAATGGCCTGGATCCTCGCAGATGTAACACTTCCTGTTCCCTCTAGGAGGCTTCGCTTTCACTGCTGTCGGTGCTTGGGCTCTGGCTGCTGACTGAGCCCTTGCACCTCCAACCTCCATCGGTTCCCCTCCCCCTCCAGGCGGAGGTGTGGATTGCGCACGCGCTGCTTCTCTTGGAACGAAAGAGAAACTTCTCGCTGCTTCGCGCCCTCCACGTCCTTCATCTCTGCACCATGGACGTTCTTCCAGCCTCACCCCCACAGTCAGCGCCCTTTGGACCACCTCCTGCGTGCTTCGGGGCCTCTCCCCCCTTGCAATTTCATCCTTGACCGCAGAGCTTAGACCCTCCCAGAACAGGTCTCTGACAGGGGGCGAATCCCGGTCCCACTCTAAAGCACTGACCAGCGCAAAAAAGCGGGCGTGGTACTGCCGGACGCTTGCCCTCCCTTGTTTTAGTCCATGAATCTCCCGTCGGGCAAGATCCACATCAATAGTAGACAAAAAACACGCATCCATCGCTTTGATAAAGGCATCTGCATTCTGAAGCGCCGGATCTTTATCCCTCCACAAATTGCGTAGCCACGCTTTAGCATCCCCATGCAAATGGGATAGTATGAACCCCACTTTCTCTTCCTCATCTCTAAAGTCTTTTGCCAGCAGTTGCAGTGCGCACATTACGTCTGCTCGAAAATTGGGGTACTGTTGTAAATTCCCATCGAAGTGAGCCACAAGCCCTCCTGCTCTCCGTGCCAACCCAACCCCCTCCGGTCTGGGTCCTGGCTGCCCGTGTTTAACCCATGCTTCAAACCTGGCGTGGAGATCTCTGTAGGCGGCTGCCGCATCCTCCTCCCTCTTCTTGGATGCCAGTACCTCCGCGTTCAATTGGGTAACTGCCTGTTGCAGCGCTGCAACTGTCTCTGCTTCCGTCATCTCTGCTAAACGTCGTGAGCTTGCTCCCAAACACCGATCCCCTCCTCCAGCTGCCTCTCTCTCCGCTGCGAGATATCAGGTGTCCGAAGCTTTTCAGAGACGGGTCTTACTGTCAGAGCTGCCACCCAGTCCCAGCTCACATAGGACCAAGTCCGCCAGCGTTCACTTTATAAGAGTCTTTATTAAGTTACAGGTTTCATTTCCGAACTGCAGCGTGCAGCTCTACACCTTCTGCCCTAGGTCGGCGAAGACCCGTCTGAGTCCCCGCCTCTTGCACACCAGCTTAATACCCTAGCCTTGCTCCACCTCCTTCGCCTCTCCCTACGTCTCTGGGTCCTTCTGCCCCCCTGGGCCTCCTCCCTTCTACTCTCCTCTGACGCTGACCCCCCTGATCCTTCTGCCTCCTTGCGGCGGGCTTTGGGACCTGGCTCACTCTCCGGGCTGCTTACTGCTCCAGCTTCCGTTGCATTTGAACTTGGCGCGCGCGCCCAACTCTCTACTTTCCTCTTAACCGTTGCCTCGCTCTCTGAGGAGGGCGTGACCACCCCTGACTCGTGCCCTCCCTCCTGCTGACAGCCTCCGGAACCCGATGCCTGGCTACCTTCCTCCCTGCTGCTCTCAGTCTTGAGCGTGGGTCCCGACTTCCAGCTGCTGCCGCTCTCAGTTATGAGCATGGGTCCCGACTTCCAGCTGCTACTCTCTGAATCTCCTCTGTTCCCTTCCTCCTGGGGTGTCCCCCCGGATCCCCCCCTTGCTCTGCTCACTGGGGCTCCCTTTTGGGAGTCCTCTGACTCACTGCTTAGGCTTGGAGATCTCGGGTCGTCATCATCACTCATTTTCCCTTCGGATTCCTCCCCCTCGCTCTCTGCTTCCTCCCTTCTCTGCGTCTCTGCTCCTGAACCCCTGACAATATGTTTACCTATGCTTGATTTGGGCTGGTAACAAACATGTCACTGCGATTTTTGGGTGAATGTGCATTCTAACCCCAAAAACACCAACTTGAAATAAGCACAATAAGAGCTTTATCATTTTCTTTTTATGTAGCTGGAACGCAAAACACCTTTTTGCTTTGGTTTTGGTGTGATTCTGGCGCACACCCAAATAACACCATGCGAATTGAAAAAAGCCCAATCAAAGCTTATTCGTCTGCTGTCTACGCATATGGAAGCGAAAGGATGGTGTATTGTTATTTTGGTCTCATTGCACACACTTTGCGATTTCTGTGTCAATGTGCATTAAGAGCTAAGAACTCGACATGAAGTAAGCGCAATCCAAGATTATTCTTTCTATGTAGCTCGCACCCAAAACAACCTGTGTGGCTTTGTTTAGGGTTCTTACAGTTTACTTTGCTATGTGGGTGAATGAACACCGAAAGGGCAATCAAAGATTATTCGACCTTTTCTATTGAGATGTTACCATATGTTTACCTATGCTTGATTTGGGCTGGTAAGAAAACATCACTGCGATTTTCGGGTGAATGTGCATTCTAACCCCAAAAACACCAACTTGAAATAAGCCCAATAAGAGCTTTATCATCTTCTTTTTATGTAGCTGGAACGCTTTGCTTTGGTTTTGGTGTGATTCTGGCGCACACCCAAATAACACCATGAGAATTGAAAAAAGCCCAATCAAACCTTTTTGCTTTGGTTTTGGTGTGATTCTGGCGCACACCCAAATAACACCATGAGAATTGAAAAAAGCCCAATCAAAGCTTATTCGTCTGCTGTCTACGCATATGGAAGCGAAAGGATGGTGTATTCTTATTTTGGTCTCATTGCACACACTTTGCGATTTCTGTGTCAATGTGCTTTAAGAGCTAAGAATCGACATGATGTAAGCGCAATCCAAGATTATTCTTTCTATGTAGCTCGCACCCAAAACAACCTGTCTGGCTTTGTTTAGGGTTCTTACAGTTTACTTTGCTATGTGGGTGAATGAACACCGAAAGGGCAATCGAAGCTTATTCGTCCTTTTCTATTGAGATGTTACCATATGTTTACCTATGCTTGATTTGGGCTGGTAACAAACATGTCACTGCGATTTTTGGGTGACTGTGCATTCTAACCCCAAAAACACCAACTTGAAATAAGCCCAATCAGAGCTTTATCATCTTCGTTTTATGTAGCTGGAACGCAAAACACCTTTTTGCTTTGGTTTTGGTGTGATTCTGGCGCACACCCAAATAACACCATGCGAATTGCAAAAAGCCCAATCAAAGCTTATTCGTCTGCTTTGTACGCAAATGGAAGCGAAAAGATGGTGTATTGTTATTTTGGTCTCATTGCACACACTTTGCGATTTCTGTTTCGATGTGCATTAAGAGCTAAGCTCTACATGAAGTAAGCGCAATCCAAGATTATTCTTTCTATGTAGCTCGCACCCAAAACAGCCTTTTTGGCTTTGTTTAGGGTTCTTCCAATTTACTTTGCTATGTGGGTGAATGAACACCGAAAGGGCAATCGAAGCTTATTCGACCTTTTCTATTGAGATGTTACCATATGTTTACCTATGCTTGATTTGGGCTGGTAACAAAACATGTCACTGCGATTTTCGGGTGAATGTGCATTCTAACCCCAAAAACACCAACTTGAAATAAGCACAATCAGAGCTTTATCATTTTCTTTTTATGTAGCTGGAACGCAAAACACCTTTTTGCTTTGGTTTTGGTGTGATTCTGGCGCACACCCAAATAACACCATGCGAATTGAAAAAAGCCCAATCAAAGCTTATTCGTCTGCTTTCTACGCATATGGAAGCGAAAACATGGTGTTGTGTTCTTTTGGTCTCATTGCACACACTTTGCTAGTTATGTATCAATGTGCATTAACGGCAAAGAACACGACATGAAGTAAGCGCTATCCAAGATTATTCTTTCTATGTAGCTCGCACCCAAAACAACCTTTTTGGCTTTGTTTAGGGTTCTTACAATTTACTTTGCTATGTGGGTGAATGAACACCGAAAGGGCCATCGAAGCTTATTCGTCCTTTTCTATTGAGATCTTACCATTTGTTTACCTATGCTTGATTTGGGCTGGTAACAAACATGTCACTCCGATTTTTGGGTGAATGTGCATTCTAACCCCAAAAACACCAACTTGAAATGAGCCCAATAAGAGCTTTATCATCTTCTTTTTATGTAGCTGGAACGCTTTGCTTTGGTTTTGGTGTGATTCTGGCGCACACCCAAATAACACCATGAGAATTGAAAAAAGCCCAATCAAAGCTTATTCGTCTGCTGTCTACGCATATGGAAGCGAAAGGATGGTGTATTGTTATTTTGGTCTCATTGCACACACTTTGCGATTTCTGTGTCAATGTGCATTAAGAGCTAAGAACTCGACATGAAGTAAGCGCAATCCAAGATTATTCTTTCTATGTAGCTCGCACCCAAAACAACCTGTGTGGCTTTGTTTAGGGTTCTTACAGTTTACTTTGCTATGTGGGTGAATGAACACCGAAAGGGCAATCGAAGATTATTCGACCTTTTTCTATTGAGATGTTACCATATGTTTACCTATGCTTGATTTGGGCTGGTAACAAACATGTCACTGCGATTTTTGGGTGAATGTGCATTCTAACCCCAAAAACACCAACTTGAAATAAGCCCAATCAGAGCTTTATCATCTTCTTTTTATGTAGCTGGAACGCAAAACACCCTTTTGCTTTGGTTTTGGTGTGATTCTGGCGCACACCCAAATAACACCATGCGAATTGAAAAAAGCCCAATCAAAGCTTATTCGTATGTGTCAGGGGTTCAGGAGCAGAGACGCAGAGAAGGGAGGAAGCAGAGAGCGAGGGGGAGGAATCCGAAGGGAAAATGAGTGATGATGACGACCCGAGATCTCCAAGCCTAAGCAGTGAGTCAGAGGACTCCCAAAAGGGAGCCCCAGTGAGCAGAGCAAGGGGGGGATCCGGGGGGGACACCCCAGGAGGAAGGGAACAGAGGAGATTCAGAGAGCAGCAGCTGGAAGTCGGGACCCACGCTCATAACTGAGGGCGGCAGCAGCTGGAAGTCGGGACCCACGCTCAAGACTGAGAGCAGCAGGGAGGAAGGTAGCCAGGCATCGGGTTCCGGAGGCTGTCAGCAGGAGGGAGGGCACGAGTCAGGGGTGGTCACGCCCTCCTCAGAGAGCGAGGCAACGGTTAAGAGGAAAGTAGAGAGTTGGGCGCGCGCGCCAAGTTCAAATGCAGCGGAAGCTGGAGCAGTAAGCAGCCCGGAGAGTGAGCCAGGTCCTAAAGCCCGCCGCAAGGAGGCAGAAGGATCAGGGGGGTCAGCGTCAGAGGAGAGTAGAAGGGAGGAGGCCCAGGGGGGCAGAAGGACCCAGAGACGTAGGGAGAGGCGAAGGAGGTGGAGCAAGGCTAGGGTATTAAGCTGGTGTGCAAGAGGCGGGGACTCAGACGGGTCTTCGCCGACCTAGGGCAGAAGGTGTAGAGCTGCACGCTGCAGTTCGGAAATGAAACCTGTAACCTAATAAAGACTCTTATAAAGTGAACGCTGGCGGACTTGGTCCTATGTGAGCTGGGACTGGGTGGCAGCTCTGACAGTAAGACCCGTCTCAGTAAAAGCTTCGGACACCTGATATCTCGCAGCGGAGAGAGAGGCAGCTGGAGGAGGGGATCGGTGTTTGGGAGCAAGCTCACGACGGTTAGCAGAGATGACGGAAGCAGAGAAAGTTGCAGCGCTGCAACAGGCAGGTACCCAATTGAACGCGGAGGTAATGGCATCCAAGAAGAGGGAGGAGGATGCGGCAGCCGCCTACAGAGATCTCCACGCCAGGTTTGAAGCATGGGTTAAACACGGGCAGCCAGGACCCAGACCGGAGGGGGTTGGGTTGGCACGGAGAGCAGGAGGGCTTGTGGCTCACTTCGATGGGAATTTACAACAGTACCCCAATTTTCGAGCAGACGTAATGTGCGCACTGCAACTGCTGGCAAAAGACTTTAGAGATGAGGAAGAGAAAGTGGGGTTCATACTATCCCATTTGCATGGGGATGCTAAAGCGTGGCTACGCAATTTGTGGAGGGATAAAGATCCGGCGCTTCAGAATGCAGATGCCTTTATCAAAGCGATGGATGCGTGTTTTTTGTCTACTATTGATGTGGATCTTGCCCGACGGGAGATTCATGGACTGAAACAAGGGAGGGCAAGCGTCCGGCAGTACCACGCCCGCTTTTTTGCGCTGGTCAGTGCCTTAGAGTGGGACCGGGATTCGCCCCCTGTCAGAGACCTGTTCTGGGAGGGTCTAAGCTCAGCGGTCAAGGATGAAATTGCAAGGGGGGAGAGGCCCCGAAGCACGCAGGAGGTGGTCCAAAGGGCGCTGACTGTGGGGGTGAGGCTGGAAGAACGTCCCTGGTGCAGAGATGAAGGACGTGGAGGGCGCGAAGCAACGAGAAGTTTCTCTTTCGTTCCAAGAGAAGCAGCGCGTGCGCAATCCACACCTCCGCCAGGAGGGGGAGGGGAACCGATGGAGGTTGGAGGTGCAAGGGCTCAGTCAGCAGCCAGAGCCCAAGCACCGACAGCAGTGAAAGCGAAGCCTCCTAGAGGGAACAGGAAGTGTTACATCTGCGAGGATCCAGGCCATTTGGCGAAAGAGTGTCCCCGGAGGCTCCACAAGCACACTGCAGCCTCGGCAATGGTGACTGCAGCAACGCAGCAAGGAGAACCACAGCAGGGAAACGACGATGTCTGGCTGGAGACAGAGGCACTGGGGCCCAGCCAGACGCATCAGTGAAGCAGTCCCCAGCGATCTTGCAACCCACGGACCCCCTCCCACCCAAACCAGTAGTGCAGCTCACAGCATCTCTCCAGCTACCCGATGGCGTCACTATCGAAGTGCCGCTTTCTGTGGATTCTGGAAGCAACGCAGACTTTATAGCGCAGGATTTTGTGGAGCAGCACGCTATACAGCTACTGCCTGCCACTCTGCCCCTGCAAGTCGTCACAGTGGATGGCAGAGAGTTGCTAGGGGGGCAGGTGGTGAAGCAAACGCCACCGATGGTGATGCGCCTTGGCAACCACAGGGAAGTCATCAGTTTTAATGTCACCCAACTGTCGGACACGCCCATTGTGTTGGGCATGAGTTGGCTGGACAGGCACAGTCCGACACTGGCTTGGTACCAGAGACAGCTGATCTTCGGCTCCTCTTATTGCGCAGAACACTGCATCCTGCCCAGACAGGAGGGAGAGGAGGAGGAATCACAACTGCAGTTGGGAACGTTGCAAGCAGTCCCCCACAAATACGCGGACTTTTTGGAGGTCTTCTGCGAGAAAGAGGCTGACAAGCTACCACCGCACAGGCAATATGACTGCAAGATTGACCTCCTACCAGGGGCGACGCTGCCGAAAGGGAAGCTGTATTCCATGTCTGAGGACGAATTACAGGAACTCAAACAGTTCATAGATCACAATTTGCAGCGCGGTTTCATCCGGGAGTCCAGGGCAGTAGGGGGCAGTCCTGTTTTCTTCGTGAAGAAGAAGGACACGCCCCAGAAAAGACTGGTGGTGGATTTTCGCCTCTTAAACAAGATGACCAAGCCTTCTGATTTCCCCATGCCCAGGATTGACGACCTGCTAGCGACGGTGCGCAAGGGACGCGTGTTCACCAAGTTGGACCTGCGAGGTGCGTACAATCTCATCCGCATGAGGGAGGGCGATGAGTGGAAGACAGCCATGTTCACGCCTCTGGGCACCTACGAATACAGAGTGATGCCGTTTGGATTGCAAAACGGTTCTCACTGTTTCCAAGCTTTCATGCATCATGTGTTGGCGGGACTCCTTTACAAGAAGTGCGTCTGCTTTCTGGATGACATCCTGATATTCTCAGACTCGCAGCAAGCCCATGACCAAGATGTTCGGGAGGTGCTGAAGAGGCTGCAGCAGCATAGACTGTACGCCAAACTGGAGAAGTGCCAGTTCGACACGACGGAGGTGGATTTCTTGGGTTACAAGTTGTCGGACAAGGGGCTAGCCATGGACAGCGCCAAGGTTCGTGCGGTGTTGGATTGGAAGAGCCCGCGCAATCGGAAGGAGGTCCAGCGGTTTGTCGGCTTCGCCAACTTCTATCGCAAGTTTATCAAGGGGTTCGCGATGCAGACGGCGGCCATTACGGACACGCTAAGCTCCAAGAAAAAGAAATTCATCTGGACGGAGCAGGCGGAGCAGTCCTTTCAGGCACTCAAGCGTCTCTTCGCGTCGGAAGAGCAACTGCTGCATATCGACCCCAGCAAACCGATGCGGGTAGAGACAGACGCGTCCGATAGAGCAGTGGGAGCTGTCCTGCTGCAAAGGGACCCACAGGGGGTCTGGAGGCCGGGAGCGTTCTACTCCAGAAAGCTCAGCAAGTCGGAGCAGAACTACACCATCTGGGACAGGGAGTTGCTGGCCATTCATGCAGCTTTCAAGGCGTGGAGGCACTTCCTGATCGGCGCCAAGCACACGGTGCAGGTCTGCACGGATCACAAGAATCTGGAGCACTGGCGCACGGCTCAGTTCCTGAACCAGAGGCAGATACGTTGGGCGGAGTTCTTTGCTGACTTCAATTTCCGAATAGAGTACGTCCCAGGCGACACCAACGTCATGGCGGATGCACTGTCCCGCAAACCGCAATACCTCGAAGAGGCGAAGCCAGCGGCAGCCATGCACATCTTCGCGCCAACAGCGTGGGCGTGCGCTTCAGCCACAGTAGACCTGGATGCGGTGCGGCGGGCGTTGCAGGACGACTCCTTCGCGCGGGCGAAGATGGCAGAGGTGCACAAGGGCACGGCGAAGGGCGACGAGTTCCAGATACGAGACGGCTTGCTCTTACGTAAAGGGGCCATCTACGTGCCGGGAGACGAACTTCGCGCCAGGGTACTGCAGCAGCTGCACGACGCACCCACGGCCGGGCACTTTGGCACGGAAAAAACGGTGGAATTAGTCGCAAGGGACTTTTGGTGGCCCAGACTGAGAGGGGAAGTCGCGGACTACGTTGCGAGGTGCGACACCTGCCAGAGGGCCAAACCGGTGCACAAACCACCGGCGGGACTGCTGGAACCGCTGCAAACGCCGTTTGAACCGTGGGAGAGAGTGGCCCTGGACTTTGTTACGGATCTACCCAGCTCGAGAGGCAAGACAGCTGTACTAGTGGTGGTGGACTTGTTCACCAAGATGGCACATTTCATTCCGTGTGCGAAGGTGGCCACGGCGGAACAAACCGCCAAACTGTTCATAGATCACGTGTTCAAAGTGCATGGTCTGCCGCGGTCTATCCTGTCCGACCGCGGGCGCCAGTTCGTCTCGAATTTCTGGCAGAAGCTGATGAGTTTTCTAAATGTCAAGGTCGATCTGGCATCAGCAAGACACCCGCAGACCAACGGGCAAGCAGAGAGGGTCAATGCCATCATGCAGCAGTACCTGAGATGCTATGCCAATCAACAACCTGCGACCTGGGTGGATTACCTGCCGCTCGCCGAGTTCGCTTACAACAACACGAAGCACGTGTCCACAGGGGTGACGCCGTTCTTCGCCAACAATGGGAGGAATCCCAGAATCTTCCCGGGACGGGAGAGAGTGGGGGACGGAGAACCACAGACGGCGGACGCGTTCGCGTCAGAGTTGCAGGCGGTACACGATCAACTCAGACGGCAGCTGGAGCTAGCTAAGCACGCCTACAAGGTGCAAGCTGACAAGCACAGGCGGGTTGGCGAAGAGATCCAAGTGGGAGACTGGGTCTGGTTGGCAGCCCACGCAGTGCCGACCAGGTCACTAGCCAAGAAGAAGTTGGGGCACAAGCAAATTGGTCCGTACCAAGTCGAAGCACAGATCAACCCGGTAGCCTTCCGACTGGCGCTGCCGGAGGGTTCCAGAATGCATCCGGTGTTCCACAGGTCGGTGCTCACTCCCTACAAGGCACCTCACAGATTCCAGGAGCCAGGGACGGCACCGAGTCCGTTCCGGGAGCGGACGGAGACGCGAGGGGTGACGCAGCAAGACCCCATCAACGAGGTCACGGAGATTTTGGACTCCAGATGGGGAGAAGAGGGAGTCGAATACCTCCTAGCCAGAGAGGGCACCCGGGCCAGCGCCAATAGCTGGGTGCCAGACTACGCTTTGGAGGAACCCCTGCTCAAGGACGAGTTTCATGCCCTTTTCCCACACAGACCCATGCCAGCGAGCTTCTTCGACGACTGGCTGTTCACGCCCACACTTTCTTCCAGCACGTTCCATGGATTCGACTCGGACGGGGAACCCGCACTGAGCACCCGTTCCCCAGAAGGATCGCCGGCGGGTTCGGCGTCAGACACCTCGTATTGGTGGGACGATCGACCGGAGGAGCAATGGCGCCGGAAGTGGCTGGAGATGCCAGGTCGAGCGACCGACGCAGAGACTGACATGGACGTGTTCGGGGAGGACCTTGGGTTCGAGCACGGCGGTACAGAGATGGAAGCGGAACAGGTCAACGTCGGCGACCGCGAGGAGGAAGACTCGGAGGTCTTCAGTTGGCGGCCAACCACGGGGAGCGAACTGTATCCGGCATTCCCTCCCGTGATGATGGAGCACCCAGCACCCACACCTGAAAGCGGGGAGGGGGGAAGGGGGGGCTTCGAGGGGGGGATGGATGTCAGGGGTTCAGGAGCAGAGACGCAGAGAAGGGAGGAAGCAGAGAGCGAGGGGGAGGAATCCGAAGGGAAAATGAGTGATGATGACGACCCGAGATCTCCAAGCCTAAGCAGTGAGTCAGAGGACTCCCAAAAGGGAGCCCCAGTGAGCAGAGCAAGGGGGGGATCCGGGGGGACACCCCAGGAGGAAGGGAACAGAGGAGATTCAGAGAGCAGCAGCTGGAAGTCGGGACCCACGCTCATAACTGAGGGCGGCAGCAGCTGGAAGTCGGGACCCACGCTCAAGACTGAGAGCAGCAGGGAGGAAGGTAGCCAGGCATCGGGTTCCGGAGGCTGTCAGCAGGAGGGAGGGCACGAGTCAGGGGTGGTCACGCCCTCCTCAGAGAGCGAGGCAACGGTTAAGAGGAAAGTAGAGAGTTGGGCGCGCGCGCCAAGTTCAAATGCAGCGGAAGCTGGAGCAGTAAGCAGCCCGGAGAGTGAGCCAGGTCCTAAAGCCCGCCGCAAGGAGGCAGAAGGATCAGGGGGGTCAGCGTCAGAGGAGAGTAGAAGGGAGGAGGCCCAGGGGGGCAGAAGGACCCAGAGACGTAGGGAGAGGCGAAGGAGGTGGAGCAAGGCTAGGGTATTAAGCTGGTGTGCAAGAGGCGGGGACTCAGACGGGTCTTCGCCGACCTAGGGCAGAAGGTGTAGAGCTGCACGCTGCAGTTCGGAAATGAAACCTGTAACCTAATAAAGACTCTTATAAAGTGAACGCTGGCGGACTTGGTCCTATGTGAGCTGGGACTGGGTGGCAGCTCTGACAGTATGCTTTCTACGCATATGGAAGCGAAAAGATGGTGTATTGTTATTTTGGTCTCATTGCACACACCTTGCGATTTCTGTGTCGATGTGCATTAAGAGCTAAGCTCTACATGAAGTAAGCGCAATCCAAGATTATTCTTTCTATGTAGCTCGCACCCAAAACAACCTGTCTGGCTTTGTTTAGGGTTCTTACAATTTACTTTGCTATGTGGGTGAATGAACACCGAAAGGGCCATCGAAGCTTATTCGTCCTTTTCTATTGAGATGTTACCATATGTTTACCTATGCTTGATTTGGGCTGGTAACAAACATGTCACTGCGATTTTTGGGTGAATGTGCATTCTAACTCAAAAACACCAACTTGAAATAAGCCCAATAAGAGCTTTATCATCTACTTTTTATGTAGCTGGAACGCTTTGCTTTGGTTTTGGTGTGATTCTGGCGCACACCCAAATAACACCATGTGTCAGGGCTGCCACCCAGTCCCAGCTCACATAGGACCAAGTCCGCCAGCGTTCACTTTATAAGAGTCTTTATTAAGTTACAGGTTTCATTTCCGAACTGCAGCGTGCAGCTCTACACCTTCTGCCCTAGGTCGGCGGGCTTTAGGACCTGGCTCACTCTCCGGGCTGCTTACTGCTCCAGCTTCCGCTGCATTTGAACTTGGCGCGCGCGCCCAACTCTCTACTTTCCTCTTAACCGTTGCCTCGCTCTCTGAGGAGGGCGTGACCACCCCTGACTCGTGCCCTCCCTCCTGCTGACAGCCTCCGGAACCCGATGCCTGGCTACCTTCCTCCCTGCTGCTCTCAGTCTTGAGCGTGGGTCCCGACTTCCAGCTGCTGCCGCTCTCAGTTATGAGCGTGGGTCCCGACTTCCAGCTGCTGCTCTCTGAATCTCCTCTGTTCCCTTCCTCCTGGGGTGTCCCCTCGGATCCCCCCCTTGCTCTGCTCACTGGGGCTCCCTTTTGGGAGTCCTCTGACTCACTGCTTAGGCTTGGAGATCTCGGGTCGTCATCATCACTCATTTTCCCTTCGGATTCCTCCCCCTCGCTCTCTGCTTCCTCCCTTCTCTGCGTCTCTGCTCCTGAACCCCTGACATCCATCCCCCCCTCGAAGCCCCCCTTTCCCCCCTCCCCGCTTTCAGGTGTGGGTGCTGGGTGCTCCATCATCACGGGAGGGAATGCCGGATACAGTTCGCTCCCCGTGGTTGGCCGCCAACTGAAGACCTCCGAGTCTTCCTCCTCGCGGTCGCCGACGTTGACCTGTTCCGCTTCCATCTCTGTACCGCCGTGCTCGAACCCAAGGTCCTCCCCGAACACGTCCATGTCAGTCTCTGCGTCGGTCGCTCGACCTGGCATCTCCAGCCACTTCCGGCGCCATTGCTCCTCCGGTCGATCGTCCCACCAATACGAGGTGTCTGACGCCGAACCCGCCGGCGATCCTTCTGGGGAACGGGTGCTCAGTGCGGGTTCCCCGTCCGAGTCGAATCCATGGAACGTGCTGGAAGAAAGTGTGGGCGTGAACAGCCAGTCGTCGAAGAAGCTCGCTGGCATGGGTCTGTGTGGGAAAAGGGCATGAAACTCGTCCTTGAGCAGGGGTTCCTCCAAAGCGTAGTCTGGCACCCAGCTATTGGCGCTGGCCCGGGTGCCCTCTCTGGCTAGGAGGTATTCGACTCCCTCTTCCCCCCATCTGGAGTCCAAAATCTCCGTGACCTCGTTGATGGGGTCTTGCTGCGTCACCCCTCGCGTCTCCGTCCGCTCCCGGAACGGACTCGGTGCCGTCCCTGGCTCCTGGAATCTGTGAGGTGCCTTGTAGGGAGTGAGCACCGACCTGTGGAACACCGGATGCATTCTGGAACCCTCCGGCAGCGCCAGTCGGAAGGCTACCGGGTTGATCTGTGCTTCGACTTGGTACGGACCAATTTGCTTGTGCCCCAACTTCTTCTTGGCTAGTGACCTGGTCGGCACTGCGTGGGCTGCCAACCAGACCCAGTCTCCCACTTGGATCTCTTCGCCAACCCGCCTGTGCTTGTCAGCTTGCACCTTGTAGGCGTGCTTAGCTAGCTCCAGCTGCCGTCTGAGTTGATCGTGTACCGCCTGCAACTCTGACGCGAACGCGTCCGCCGTCTGTGGTTCTCCGTCCCCCACTCTCTCCCGTCCCGGGAAGGTTCTGGGATTCCTCCCATTGTTGGCGAAGAACGGCGTCACCCCTGTGGACACGTGCTTCGTGTTGTTGTAAGCTGTCAGGGGTTCAGGAGCAGAGACGCAGAGAAGGGAGGAAGCAGAGAGCGAGGGGGAGGAATCCGAAGGGAAAATGAGTGATGATGACGACCCGAGATCTCCAAGCCTAAGCAGTGAGTCAGAGGACTCCCAAAAGGGAGCCCCAGTGAGCAGAGCAAGGGGGGGATCCGGGGGGACACCCCAGGAGGAAGGGAACAGAGGAGATTCAGAGAGCAGCAGCTGGAAGTCGGGACCCACGCTCATAACTGAGGGCGGCAGCAGCTGGAAGTCGGGACCCACGCTCAAGACTGAGAGCAGCAGGGAGGAAGGTAGCCAGGCATCGGGTTCCGGAGGCTGTCAGCAGGAGGGAGGGCACGAGTCAGGGGTGGTCACGCCCTCCTCAGAGAGCGAGGCAACGGTTAAGAGGAAAGTAGAGAGTTGGGCGCGCGCGCCAAGTTCAAATGCAGCGGAAGCTGGAGCAGTAAGCAGCCCGGAGAGTGAGCCAGGTCCTAAAGCCCGCCGCAAGGAGGCAGAAGGATCAGGGGGGTCAGCGTCAGAGGAGAGTAGAAGGGAGGAGGCCCAGGGGGGCAGAAGGACCCAGAGACGTAGGGAGAGGCGAAGGAGGTGGAGCAAGGCTAGGGTATTAAGCTGGTGTGCAAGAGGCGGGGACTCAGACGGGTCTTCGCCGACCTAGGGCAGAAGGTGTAGAGCTGCACGCTGCAGTTCGGAAATGAAACCTGTAACTTAATAAAGACTCTTATAAAGTGAACGCTGGCGGACTTGGTCCTATGTGAGCTGGGACTGGGTGGCAGCTCTGACAGTAAGACCCGTCTCTGAAAAGCTTCGGACACCTGATATCTCGCAGCGGAGAGAGAGGCAGCTGGAGGAGGGGATCGGTGTTTGGGAGCAAGCTCACGAAGGTTAGCAGAGATGACGGAAGCAGAGAAAGTTGCAGCGCTGCAACAGGCAGTTACCCAATTGAACGCGGAGGTACTGGCATCCAAGAAGAGGGAGGAGGATGCGGCAGCCGCCTACAGAGATCTCCACGCCAGGTTTGAAGCATGGGTTAAACACGGGCAGCCAGGACCCAGACCGGAGGGGGTTGGGTTGGCACGGAGAGCAGGAGGGCTTGTGGCTCACTTCGATGGGAATTTACAACAGTACCCCAATTTTCGAGCAGACGTAATGTGCGCACTGCAACTGCTGGCAAAAGACTTTAGAGATGAGGAAGAGAAAGTGGGGTTCATACTATCCCATTTGCATGGGGATGCTAAAGCGTGGCTACGCAATTTGTGGAGGGATAAAGATCCGGCGCTTCAGAATGCAGATGCCTTTATCAAAGCGATGGATGCGTGTTTTTTGTCTACTATTGATGTGGATCTTGCCCGACGGGAGATTCATGGACTAAAACAAGGGAGGGCAAGCGTCCGGCAGTACCACGCCCACTTTTTTGCGCTGGTCAGTGCCTTAGAGTGGGACCGGGATTCGCCCCCTGTCAGAGACCTGTTCTGGGAGGGTCTAAGCTCAGCGGTCAAGGATGAAATTGCAAGGGGGGAGAGGCCCCGAAGCACGCAGGAGGTGGTCCAAAGGGCGCTGACTGTGGGGGTGAGGCTGGAAGAACGTCCCTGGTGCAGAGATGAAGGACGTGGAGGGCGCGAAGCAGCGAGAAGTTTCTCTTTCGTTCCAAGAGAAGCAGCGCGTGCGCAATCCACACCTCCGCCAGGAGGGGGAGGGGAACCGATGGAGGTTGGAGGTGCAAGGGCTCAGTCAGCAGCCAGAGCCCAAGCACCGACAGCAGTGAAAGCGAAGCCTCCTAGAGGGAACAGGAAGTGTTACATCTGCGAGGATCCAGGCCATTTGGCGAAAGAGTGTCCCCGGAGGCTCCACAAGCACACTGCAGCCTCAGCAATGGTGACTGCAGCAACGCAGCAAGGAGAACCACAGCAGGGAAACGACGATGTCTGGCTGGAGACAGAGGCACTGGGGCCCAGCCAGACGCATCAGTGAAGCAGTCCCCAGCGATCTTGCAACCCACGGACCCCCTCCCACCCAAACCAGTAGTGCAGCTCACAGCATCTCTCCAGCTACCCGATGGCGTCACTATCGAAGTGCCGCTTTCTGTGGATTCTGGAAGCAACGCAGACTTTATAGCGCAGGATTTTGTGGAGCAGCACGCTATACAGCTACTGCCTGCCACTCTGCCCCTGCAAGTCGTCACAGTGGATGGCAGAGAGTTGCTAGGGGGGCAGGTGGTGAAGCAAACACCACCGATGGTGATGCGCCTTGGCAACCACAGGGAAGTCATCAGTTTTAATGTCACCCAACTGTCGGACACGCCCATTGTGTTGGGCATGAGTTGGCTGGACAGGCACAGTCCGACACTGGCTTGGTACCAGAGACAGCTGATCTTCGGCTCCTCTTATTGCGCAGAACACTGCATCCTGCCCAGACAGGAGGGAGAGGAGGAGGAATCACAACTGCAGTTGGGAACGTTGCAAGCAGTCCCCCACAAATACGCAGACTTTCTGGAGGTCTTCTGCGAGAAAGAGGCTGACAAGCTACCACCGCACAGGCAATATGACTGCAAGATTGACCTCCTACCAGGGGCGACGCTGCCGAAAGGGAAGCTGTATTCCATGTCTGAGGACGAATTACAGGAACTCAAACAGTTCATAGATCACAATTTGCAGCGCGGTTTCATCCGGGAGTCCAGGGCAGTAGGGGGCAGTCCTGTTTTCTTCGTGAAGAAGAAGGACACGCCCCAAAAAAGACTGGTGGTGGATTTTCGCCTCTTAAACAAGATGACCAAGCCTTCTGATTTCCCCATGCCCAGGATTGACGACCTACTAGCGACGGTGCGCAAGGGACGCGTGTTCACCAAGTTGGACCTGCGAGGTGCGTACAATCTCATCCGCATGAGGGAGGGCGATGAGTGGAAGACAGCCATGTTCACGCCTCTGGGCACCTACGAATACAGAGTGATGCCGTTTGGATTGCAAAACGGTTCTCACTGTTTCCAAGCTTTCATGCATCATGTGTTGGCGGGACTCCTTTACAAGAAGTGCGTCTGCTTTCTGGATGACATCCTGATATTCTCCGACTCGCAGCAAGCCCATGACCAAGATGTTCGGGAGGTGCTGAAGAGGCTGCAGCAGCATAGACTGTACGCCAAACTGGAGAAGTGCCAGTTCGACACGACGGAGGTGGATTTCTTGGGTTACAAGTTGTCGGACAAGGGGCTAGCCATGGACAGCGCCAAGGTTCGTGCGGTGTTGGATTGGAAGAGCCCGCGCAATCGGAAGGAGGTCCAGCGGTTTGTCGGCTTCGCCAACTTCTATCGCAAGTTTATCAAGGGGTTCGCGATGCAGACGGCGGCCATTACGGACACGCTAAGCTCCAAGAAAAAGAAATTCATCTGGACGGAGCAGGCGGAGCAGTCCTTTCAGGCACTCAAGCGTCTCTTCGCGTCGGAAGAGCAACTGCTGCATATCGACCCCAGCAAACCGATGCGGGTAGAGACAGACGCGTCCGATAGAGCAGTAGGAGCTGTCCTGCTGCAAAGGGACCCACAGGGGGTCTGGAGGCCGGGAGCGTTCTACTCCAGAAAGCTCAGCAAGTCGGAGCAGAACTACACCATCTGGGACAGGGAGTTGCTGGCCATTCATGCAGCTTTCAAGGCGTGGAGGCACTTCCTGATCGGCGCCAAGCACACGGTGCAGGTCTGCACGGATCACAAGAATCTGGAGCACTGGCGCACGGCTCAGTTCCTGAACCAGAGGCAGATACGTTGGGCGGAGTTCTTTGCTGACTTCAATTTCCGAATAGAGTACGTCCCAGGCGACACCAACGTCATGGCGGATGCACTGTCCCGCAAACCGCAATACCTCGAAGAGGCGACGCCAGCGGCAGCCATGCACATCTTCGCGCCAACAGCGTGGGCGTGCGCTTCAGCCACAGTAGACCTGGATGCGGTGCGGCGGGCGTTGCAGGACGACTCCTTCGCGCGGGCGAAGATGGCAGAGGTGCACAAGGGCACGGCGAAGGGCGACGAGTTCCAGATACGAGACGGCTTGCTCTTACGTAAAGGGGCCATCTACGTGCCGGGAGACGAACTTCGCGCCAGGGTACTGCAGCAGCTGCACGACGCACCCACGGCCGGGCACTTTGGCACGGAAAAAACGGTGGAATTAGTCGCAAGGGACTTTTGGTGGCCCAGACTGAGAGGGGAAGTCGCGGACTACGTTGCGAGGTGCGACACCTGCCAGAGGGCCAAACCGGTGCACAAACCACCGGCGGGACTGCTGGAACCGCTGCAAACGCCGTTTGAACCGTGGGAGAGAGTGGCCCTGGACTTTGTTACGGATCTACCCAGCTCGAGAGGCAAGACAGCTGTACTAGTGGTGGTGGACTTGTTCACCAAGATGGCACATTTCATTCCGTGTGCGAAGGTGGCCACGGCGGAACAAACCGCCAAACTGTTCATAGATCACGTGTTCAAAGTGCATGGTCTGCCGCGGTCTATCCTGTCCGACCGCGGGCGCCAGTTCGTCTCGAATTTCTGGCAGAAGCTGATGAGTTTTCTAAATGTCAAGGTCGATCTGGCATCAGCAAGACACCCGCAGACCAACGGGCAAGCAGAGAGGGTCAATGCCATCATGCAGCAGTACCTGAGATGCTATGCCAATCAACAACCTGCGACCTGGGTGGATTACCTGCCGCTCGCCGAGTTCGCTTACAACAACACGAAGCACGTGTCCACAGGGGTGACGCCGTTCTTCGCCAACAATGGGAGGAATCCCAGAACCTTCCCGGGACGGGAGAGAGTGGGGGGCGGAGAACCACAGACGGCGGACGCGTTCGCGTCAGAGTTGCAGGCGGTACACGATCAACTCAGACGGCAGCTGGAGCTAGCTAAGCACGCCTACAAGGTGCAAGCTGACAAGCACAGGCGGGTTGGCGAAGAGATCCAAGTGGGAGACTGGGTCTGGTTGGCAGCCCACGCAGTGCCGACCAGGTCACTAGCCAAGAAGAAGTTGGGGCACAAGCAAATTGGTCCGTACCAAGTCGAAGCACAGATCAACCCGGTAGCCTTCCGACTGGCGCTGCCGGAGGGTTCCAGAATGCATCCGGTGTTCCACAGGTCGGTGCTCACTCCCTACAAGGCACCTCACAGATTCCAGGAGCCAGGGACGGCACCGAGTCCGTTCCGGGAGCGGACGGAGACGCGAGGGGTGACGCAGCAAGACCCCATCAACGAGGTCACGGAGATTTTGGACTCCAGATGGGGGGAAGAGGGAGTCGAATACCTCCTAGCCAGAGAGGGCACCCGGGCCAGCGCCAATAGCTGGGTGCCAGACTACGCTTTGGAGGAACCCCTGCTCAAGGACGAGTTTCATGCCCTTTTCCCACACAGACCCATGCCAGCGAGCTTCTTCGACGACTGGCTGTTCACGCCCACACTTTCTTCCAGCACGTTCCATGGATTCGACTCGGACGGGGAACCCGCACTGAGCACCCGTTCCCCAGAAGGATCGCCGGCGGGTTCGGCGTCAGACGCCTCGTATTGGTGGGACGATCGACCGGAGGAGCAATGGCGCCGGAAGTGGCTGGAGATGCCAGGTCGAGCGACCGACGCAGAGACTGACATGGACGTGTTCGGGGAGGACCTTGGGTTCGAGCACGGCGGTACAGAGATGGAAGCGGAACAGGTCAACGTCGGCGACCGCGAGGAGGAAGACTCGGAGGTCTTCAGTTGGCGGCCACCCACGGGGAGCGAACTGTATCCGGCATTCCCTCCCGTGATGATGGAGCACCCAGCACCCACACCTGAAAGCGGGGAGGGGGGAAGGGGGGGGCTTCGAGGGGGGGATGGATGTCAGGGGTTCAGGAGCAGAGACGCAGAGAAGGGAGGAAGCAGAGAGCGAGGGGGAGGAATCCGAAGGGAAAATGAGTGATGATGACGACCCGAGATCTCCAAGCCTAAGCAGTGAGTCAGAGGACTCCCAAAAGGGAGCCCCAGTGAGCAGAGCAAGGGGGGGATCCGGGGGGACACCCCAGGAGGAAGGGAACAGAGGAGATTCAGAGAGCAGCAGCTGGAAGTCGGGACCCACGCTCATAACTGAGAGCGGCAGCAGCTGGAAGTCGGGACCCACGCTCAAGACTGAGAGCAGCAGGGAGGAAGGTAGCCAGGCATCGGGTTCTGGAGGCTGTCAGCAGGAGGGAGGGCACGAGTCAGGGGTGGTCACGCCCTCCTCAGAGAGCGAGGCAACGGTTAAGAGGAAAGTAGAGAGTTGGGCGCGCGCGCCAAGTTCAAATGCAGCGGAAGCTGGAGCAGTAAGCAGCCCGGAGAGTGAGCCAGGTCCTAAAGCCCGCCGCAAGGAGGCAGAAGGATCAGGGGGGTCAGCGTCAGAGGAGAGTAGAAGGGAGGAGGCCCAGGGGGGCAGAAGGACCCAGAGACGTAGGGAGAGGCGAAGGAGGTGGAGCAAGGCTAGGGTATTAAGCTGGTGTGCAAGAGGCGGGGACTCAGACGGGTCTTCGCCGACCTAGGGCAGAAGGTGTAGAGCTGCACGCTGCAGTTCGGAAATGAAACCTGTAACTTAATAAAGACTCTTATAAAGTGAACGCTGGCGGACTTGGTCCTATGTGAGCTGGGACTGGGTGGCAGCTCTGACATAAGCGAACTCGGCGAGCGGCAGGTAATCCACCCAGGTCGCAGGTTGTTGATTGGCATAGCATCTCAGGTACTGCTGCATGATGGCATTGACCCTCTCTGCTTGCCCGTTGGTCTGCGGGTGTCTTGCTGATGCCAGATCGACCTTGACATTTAGAAAACTCATCAGCTTCTGCCAGAAATTCGAGACGAACTGGCGCCCGCGGTCGGACAGGATAGACCGCGGCAGACCATGCACTTTGAACACGTGATCTATGAACAGTTTGGCGGTTTGTTCCGCCGTGGCCACCTTCGCACACGGAATGAAATGTGCCATCTTGGTGAACAAGTCCACCACCACTAGTACAGCTGTCTTGCCTCTCGAGCTGGGTAGATCCGTAACAAAGTCCAGGGCCACTCTCTCCCACGGTTCAAACGGCGTTTGCAGCGGTTCCAGCAGTCCCGCCGGTGGTTTGTGCACCGGTTTGGCCCTCTGGCAGGTGTCGCACCTCGCAACGTAGTCCGCGACTTCCCCTCTCAGTCTGGGCCACCAAAAGTCCCTTGCGACTAATTCCACCGTTTTTTCCGTGCCAAAGTGCCCGGCCGTGGGTGCGTCGTGCAGCTGCTGCAGTACCCTGGCGCGAAGTTCATCTCCCGGCACGTAGATGGCCCCTTTACGTAAGAGCAAGCCGTCTCGTATCTGGAACTCGTCGCCCTTCGCCGTGCCCTTGTGCACCTCTGCCATCTTCGCCTGCGCGAAGGAGTCGTCCTGCAACGCCCGCCGCACCGCATCCAGGTCTACTGTGGCTGAAGCGCACGCCCACGCTGTTGGCGCGAAGATGTGCATGGCTGCCGCTGGCGTCGCCTCTTCGAGGTATTGCGGTTTGCGGGACAGTGCATCCGCCATGACGTTGGTGTCGCCTGGGACGTACTCTATTCGGAAATTGAAGTCAGCAAAGAACTCCGCCCAACGTATCTGCCTCTGGTTCAGGAACTGAGCCGTGCGCCAGTGCTCCAGATTCTTGTGATCCGTGCAGACCTGCACCGTGTGCTTGGCGCCGATCAGGAAGTGCCTCCACGCCTTGAAAGCTGCATGAATGGCCAGCAACTCCCTGTCCCAGATGGTGTAGTTCTGCTCCGACTTGCTGAGCTTTCTGGAGTAGAACGCTCCCGGCCTCCAGACCCCCTGTGGGTCCCTTTGCAGCAGGACAGCTCCCACTGCTCTATCGGACGCGTCTGTCTCTACCCGCATCGGCCTGCTGGGGTCGATATGCAGCAGTTGCTCTTCCGACGCGAAGAGACGCTTGAGTGCCTGAAAGGACTGCTCCGCCTGCTCCGTCCAGATGAATTTCTTTTTCTTGGAGCTTAGCGTGTCCGTAATGGCCGCCGTCTGCATCGCGAACCCCTTGATAAACTTGCGATAGAAGTTGGCGAAGCCGACAAACCGCTGGACCTCCTTCCGGTTGCGCGGGCTCTTCCAATCCAACACCGCACGAACCTTGGCGCTGTCCATGGCTAGCCCCTTGTCCGACAACTTGTAACCCAAGAAATCCACCTCCGTCGTGTCGAACTGGCACTTCTCCAGTTTGGCGTACAGTCTATGCTGCTGCAGCCTCTCCAGCACCTCCCGAACATCTTGGTCATGGGCTTGCTGCGATTCGGAGAATATCAGGATGTCATCCAGAAAGCAGACGCACTTCTTGTAAAGGAGTCCCGCCAACACATGATGCATGAAAGCTTGGAAACAGTGAGAACCGTTTTGCAATCCAAACGGCATCACTCTGTATTCGTAGGTGCCCAGAGGCGTGAACATGGCTGTCTTCCACTCATCGCCCTCCCTCATGCGGATGAGATTGTACGCACCTCGCAGGTCCAACTTGGTGAACACGCGTCCCTTGCGCACCGTCGCTAGTAGGTCGTCAATCCTGGGCATGGGGAAATCAGAAGGCTTGGTCATCTTGTTTAAGAGGCGAAAATCCACCACCAGTCTTTTTTGGGGCGTGTCTTTCTTCTTCACGAAGAAAACAGGACTGCCCCCTACTGCCCTGGACTCCCGGATGAAACCGCGCTGCAAATTGTGATCTATGAACTGTTTGAGTTCCTGTAATTCGTCCTCAGACATGGAATACAGCTTCCCTTTCGGCAGCGTCGCCCCTGGTAGGAGGTCAATCTTGCAGTCATATTGCCTGTGCGGTGGTAGCTTGTCAGCCTCTTTCTCGCAGAAGACCTCCAGAAAGTCTGCGTATTTGTGGGGGACTGCTTGCAACGTTCCCAACTGCAGTTGTGATTCCTCCTCCTCTCCCTCCTGTCTGGGCAGGATGCAGTGTTCTGCGCAATAAGAGGAGCCGAAGATCAGCTGTCTCTGGTACCAAGCCAGTGTCGGACTGTGCCTGTCCAGCCAACTCATGCCCAACACAATGGGCGTGTCCGACAGTTGGGTGACATTAAAACTGATGACTTCCCTGTGGTTGCCAAGGCGCATCACCATCGGTGGCGTTTGCTTCACCACCTGCCCCCCTAGCAACTCTCTGCCATCCACTGTGACGACTTGCAGGGGCAGAGTGGCAGGCAGTAGCTGTATAGCGTGCTGCTCCACAAAATCCTGCGCTATAAAGTCTGCGTTGCTTCCAGAATCCACAGAAAGCGGCACTTCGATAGTGACGCCATCGGGTAGCTGGAGAGATGCTGTGAGCTGCACTACTGGTTTGGGTGGGAGGGGGTCCGTGGGTTGCAAGATCGCTGGGGACTGCTTCACTGATGCGTCTGGCTGCTGACTGAGCCCTTGCACCTCCAACCTCCATCGGTTCCCCTCCCCCTCCAGGCGGAGGTGTGGATTGCGCACGCGCTGCTTCTCTTGGAACGAAAGAGAAACTTCTCGCTGCTTCGCGCCCTCCACGTCCTTCATCTCTGCACCATGGACGTTCTTCCAGCCTCACCCCCACAGTCAGCGCCCTTTGGACCACCTCCTGCGTGCTTCGGGGCCTCTCCCCCCTTGCAATTTCATCCTTGACCGCAGAGCTTAGACCCTCCCAGAACAGGTCTCTGACAGGGGGCGAATCCCGGTCCCACTCTAAGGCACTGACCAGCGCAAAAAAGCGGGCGTGGTACTGCCGGACGCTTGCCCTCCCTTGTTTTAGTCCATGAATCTCCCGTCGGGCAAGATCCACATCAATAGTAGACAAAAAACACGCATCCATCGCTTTGATAAAGGCATCTGCATTCTGAAGCGCCGGATCTTTATCCCTCCACAAATTGCGTAGCCACGCTTTAGCATCCCCATGCAAATGGGATAGTATGAACCCCACTTTCTCTTCCTCATCTCTAAAGTCTTTTGCCAGCAGTTGCAGTGCGCACATTACGTCTGCTCGAAAATTGGGGTACTGTTGTAAATTCCCATCGAAGTGAGCCACAAGCCCTCCTGCTCTCCGTGCCAACCCAACCCCCTCCGGTCTGGGTCCTGGCTGCCCGTGTTTAACCCATGCTTCAAACCTGGCGTGGAGATCTCTGTAGGCGGCTGCCGCATCCTCCTCCCTCTTCTTGGATGCCAGTACCTCCGCGTTCAATTGGGTAACTGCCTGTTGCAGCGCTGCAACTGTCTCTGCTTCCGTCATCTCTGCTAACCGTCGTGAGCTTGCTCCCAAACACCGATCCCCTCCTCCAGCTGCCTCTCTCTCCGCTGCGAGATATCAGGTGTCCGAAGCTTTTGTCAGACGGGTCTTACTGTCAGGGCTGCCACCCAGTCCCAGCTCACATAGGACCAAGTCCGCCAGCGTTCACTTTATAAGAGTCTTTATTAAGTTACAGGTTTCATTTCCGAACTGCAGCGTGCAGCTCTACACCTTCTGCCCTAGGTCGGCGGGCTTTAGGACCTGGCTCACTCTCCGGGCTGCTTACTGCTCCAGCTTCCGCTGCATTTGAACTTGGCGCGCGCGCCCAACTCTCTACTTTCCTCTTAACCGTTGCCTCGCTCTCTGAGGAGGGCGTGACCACCCCTGACTCGTGCCCTCCCTCCTGCTGACAGCCTCCGGAACCCGATGCCTGGCTACCTTCCTCCCTGCTGCTCTCAGTCTTGAGCGTGGGTCCCGACTTCCAGCTGCTGCCGCTCTCAGTTATGAGCGTGGGTCCCGACTTCCAGCTGCTGCTCTCTGAATCTCCTCTGTTCCCTTCCTCCTGGGGTGTCCCCTCGGATCCCCCCCTTGCTCTGCTCACTGGGGCTCCCTTTTGGGAGTCCTCTGACTCACTGCTTAGGCTTGGAGATCTCGGGTCGTCATCATCACTCATTTTCCCTTCGGATTCCTCCCCCTCGCTCTCTGCTTCCTCCCTTCTCTGCGTCTCTGCTCCTGAACCCCTGACACCATGAGAATTGAAAAAAGCCCAATCAAAGCTTATTCGTCTGCTTTCTACGCATATGGAAGCGAAAAGATGGTGTTTTGTTATTTTGGTCTCATTGCACACACTTTGCGATTTCTGTGTCAATGTGCATTAAGAGCTAAGAACTCGACATGAAGTAAGCGCAATCCAAGATTATTCTTTCTATGTAGCTCGCACCCAAAACAGCCTTTTTGGCTTTGTTTAGGGTTCTTACAATTTACTTTGCTATGTGGGTGAATGAACACCGAAAGGGCAATCGAAGCTTATTCGACCTTTTCTATTGAGATGTTACCATATGTTTACCTATGCTTGATTTGGGCTGGTAACAAAACATGTCACTGCGATTTTCGGGTGAATGTGCATTCTAACCCCAAAAACACCAACTTGAAATAAGCACAATCAGAGCTTTATCATTTTCTTTTTATGTAGCTGGAACGCAAAACACCTTTTTGCTTTGGTTTTGGTGTGATTCTGGCGCACACCCAAATAACACCATGTGAATTGAAAAAAGCCCAATCAAAGCTTATTCGTCTGCTTTCTACGCATATGGAAGCGAAAACATGGTGTTGTGTTCTTTTGGTCTCATTGCACACACTTTGCTATTTATGTATCAATGTGCATTAACGGCAAAGAACACGACATGAAGTAAGCGCAATCCAAGATTATTCTTTCTATGTAGCTCGCACCCAAAACAACCTTTTTGGCTTTGTTTAAGGTTCTTACAATTTACTTTGCTATGTGGGTGAATGAACACCGAAAGGGCCATCGAAGCTTATTCGTCCTTTTCTATTGAGATCTTACCATATGTTTACCTATGCTTGATTTGGGCTGGTAACAAACATGTCACTCCGATTTTTGGGTGAATGTGCATTCTAACCCCAAAAACACCAACTTGAAATAAGCCCAATAAGAGCTTTATCATCTTCTTTTTATGTAGCTGGAACGCAAAACACCTTTTCATTGCACATTTCTGTGTCGATTTCTGTGTCGATGTGCATTAAGAGCTAAGCTCTACATGAAGTAAGCGCAATCGAAGATTATTCTTTCTATGTAGCTCGCACCCAAAACAACCTGTGTGGCTTTGTTTAGGGTTCTTACAATTTACTTTGCTATGTGGGTGAATGAACACCGAAAGGGCCATCAAAGCTTATTAGTCCTTTTCTATTGAGATGTTACCATATTGTCAGAGTTGCTCCCAGATCCTAGCTCACAGAGGATCACGCTAGCCAGCGATCATTTAGTAAAAGTCTTTATTGAGTTATAGTTCCCATTCTCAAGCTGCAGCGTGCAACTCTACGTCTTATGGTTAGATCGGCGAAGCTCTGTCTGGGTCCCCGCCTCCTGTACACCAACTTAATATCCTCGCCTTACTCCACCTTTTCCGCCTGACTGTTCTTCTCTGGGTCCCTCTGCCCCCCGGGGTCTCTTCCTTCCGGGACTCTTCTGACGCTGACCCCCCGGACCCTTCTGTCTCCTTGCGCCGGGCTTTAGGACCTGGCTCCCTTTCCGGGCTGCTTACTGCGCCACCTTCCTGTGCATTTGAACTTGGCGCGCGCGCCCAACCTTCCACTTTCCGTCTGACCGTTTCTTCGCTCCCTGATGGAGGTGTGGCCACTCCTGACTCGTGCCCTCCCTCCTGTTGTGAGCTGCCAGCGCTTGATACCTGACTCCCTTCCTCTCCCCTGCTCTCCGTTGGTGACGCTGGTCCCGATTTCCAACTGCTCCCCTCTGAGCTCCCTCTGGCCCTTTCCTCCTGGGGTGTCCCCCTAGGCTCCCCCCTTGCCCTGGCCACTGGTGCTCCTTTCTGTGAATCTTCCGATTCACTGGAAAGACTCGGAGATCTCGGGTCGTCGTCATCACTCATCCTTTCTTCTGCCTCCTCCCCCTCGCTCTCTGTTTCCTCCCTTGCCCTTGCCTCTGCTCCTGAACCCCTGACATCCATCCCCCCTCGAAGCCCCCTCTTCCCCCCTCCCCTCCTTCCGGTGCGGGAGCTGGGTGCTGCCGTGTCATGGGGACGAATGTCGGATACAGTTCGCTTCCCGTGGCGGGCCTGCATCTGAAGTCTTCCGGTTCTTCCTCCCTGCTCTCGTCGACGACGGTCACTTCCGCTTCCATCTCTGTGCCGCCGTGCTCGAAACCCGGGTCGTCCCCGAATATGTCCATGTCCGTCTCTCCCTCGCTTCCTCCTGGGGGCGTTGCTCGGCCTGGACCCTCCAGCCACTTCCTGCGCCACTGCTCCTCTGGTCTATCGTCCCACCAATACGAAGGTTCTGAGGCAGATCCCGAGGGTGACCCCTCCGGGGAACGTGCGTCGCGTGTCGGTTCCTCGTCCGAGTCGAACCCCCGGAACGTGCTGGCTGAAAGCGTGGGCGTGAAAAGCCAGTCGTCGAAAAAGTCTGCTGGCATGGGCCTGTGTGGGAAGAGGGCATGAAACTCTTCTTTGAGCAGAGGTTCGTCTAGAGCGTAGCCTGGCACCCAGCTGTTGGCACTGGCCGGGGTGCCCTCCTTGGCGAGAAAGTATTCTACCCCCTCTTCCCCCCATCTAGAGTCCAAAATCTCTGTGACTTCGTTGATGCGCTCCTCCTGTGCCACTCCCCCTTGCTCGGTTCTCTCTCGGAGTGGACTTGGTGCCGTGCCTGGTTCCTGAAATCTGTGAGGTGCCTTGTAGGGAGTGAGCACCGATCTGTGGAACACCGGATGCATCCTGGAACCCTCCGGAAGCGCCAGCCTGAAAGCCACCGGGTTGACCTGCTCTTCGACTTGGTAGGGGCCCAGTTGCTTATGCCCTAGTTTCTTCTTCGCCAACGACCTGGCCGGCACTGCGTGGGCTGCTAACCAGACCCAGTCTCCCACATGGATCTCTTCGCCAACCCTTCTGTGTTTGTCCGCTTGTACCTTGTATGCGTGTTTGGCCAGCTCCAGGTGCCGCCGCAGCTGATCGTGGACCTCCTGCAACTCTGACGCGAACGCATCTGCTGTCTGCGGCTCCCCCTCCCCCATTCTTTCCAGTCCCGGGAAGGTTCTGGGGTGCCTCCCGTTGTTGGCGAAGAACGGCGTGACCCCCGTGGACACGTGCTTCGTGTTGTTGTAGGCGAACTCGGCGAGAGGCAGGTAATCCACCCACGTCGCAGGCTGTTGATTCGCATAACATCTCAGGTACTGCTGCATGATGGCATTGACCCGCTCCGCTTGCCCGTTGGTCTGCGGGTGTCTAGCCGACGCCAGGTTGATCTTGACGTTCAGGAAGCCCATCAGCTTCTGCCAGAAATTCGAGATGAACTGTCGCCCTCGGTCGGACAGAATAGACCGTGGCAGACCGTGAACCTTGAACACGTGGTCTATGAACAGTTTAGCGGTTTGTTCCGCCGTGGCCACCTTAGCACACGGAATGAAATGTGCCATCTTGGAGAACAAGTCCACCACCACCAGCACGGCCGTCTTGCCCCTCGAGCTGGGCAGATCCGTGACAAAGTCCAGGGCCACTCTCTCCCATGGTTCGAACGGAGTTTGCAGCGGTTCCAACAGTCCGGCCGGCGGTCTGTGCACTGGTTTGGCCCTCTGGCAGGTGTCACACCTCGCCACATAGTCCGCGACTTCCCCTCTCATTCCGGGCCACCAGAAGTCTCTGGCGACTAATTCCATCGTCTTCTCCTTGCCAAAGTGCCCGGCAGTGGGCGCGTCGTGCAGCTGCTGCAGTACCTTGGCGCGAAGTTCGTCTCCCGGCACGTAGATGGCCCCTTTACGGATGAGCAATCCATCTCGCAGCTGGAACTCGTCGGTCGCTGCCGTGCCCCTGTGCACCTCTGCCATCTTTGCTTGCGCGAAGGAGTCATCCTGCAACGCTCGTCACACCGCCTCCAGGTCAACTGTTGCCGCAGCGCACGCCCACACTGTTGGTGCGAAGATGTGCATGGCGGCCGCTGGCGTTGCCTCCTCCAGATACTGCGGCTTACGGGAGAGAGCATCCGCCATGATGTTGGTGTCCCCTGGGACATACTCTATTCGGAAGTCGAAGTTCGCAAAGAACTCAGCCCAACGTATCTGCCTCTGGTTCAGGAACTGTGCCGTGCGCCAGTGCTCCAGATTCTTGTGGTCCGTGCAGACCTGCACCGTGTGCTTGGCGCCGATCAGGAAGTGCCTCCACGCTTTGAACGCTGCATGAATGGCCAGCAACTCCCTGTCCCAGATGGTGTAGTTCTGTTCGGACTTGCTGAGCTTCCTGGAGTAAAACGCTCCCGGCCTCCAAGCCCCCTGCGGGTCTTTCTGCAGCAGGACTGCTCCCACGGCTCTGTCCGAGGCGTCTGTCTCCACCCTCATCGGCCTGCTGGGGTTGACATGAAGCAGCTGCTCTTCCGACGCGAAGAGCCGCTTGAGTGCCTGAAAGGACTGCTCCGCCTGCTCTGTCCAGATGAACTTCTTTTTCTTGGAGCTGAGCGTGTCCGTGATGGCCGCCGTCTGCATAGCAAAGCCTTTGATAAACTTGCGATAGAAGTTCGCGAAGCCGACAAACCGTTGGACCTCCTTCCGGTTGCGTGGGCTTTTCCAATCCAACACTGCTCGAACCTTGGCGCTGTCCATGGCGAGCCCCTTGTCAGACAACTTGTAGCCCAGGAAATCCACCTCCGTCACGTCGAACTGGCACTTCTCCAGCTTGGCGTAAAGCCTATGCTGCTGTAGCCTGCTCAGCACTTCCTTGACGTGTCTGTCATGCTCCTGCTGCGATTCCGAAAAGATCAGGATGTCATCCAAGAAACAGACGCACGTCTTGTAGAGGAGCCCCGCCAACACGTGATGCATGAACGCTTGAAACACGTGGGAGCCATTTTGCAATCCAAAAGGCATAACTCTATATTCGTAGGTACCCAGGGGCGTGAACATGGCTGTCTTCCACTCATCTCCTTCCCACATGCGAATGAGGTTGTACGCCCCTCGCAGGTCCAACTTGGTGAACACGCTGCCCTTCCGTACCTTTGCGAGGAGGTCGTCGATTCGGGGCATGGGGAAGTCCGATGGCTTGGTCACACTGTTTAAGATGCGATAGTCCATGACCAGCCTTTTTTGGGGCGTGTCCCGCTTCTTAACAAAGAATACAGGACTGCCCCCCGCTGCCTTGGACTCTCGGATGAAACCGCGCTCCAAATTATGATCTATGAACTCTTTGAGTTCCTGCAGTTCGTCCTCAGACATGGAATACAGCTTCCCTTTGGGCAGCGCCGCCCCCGGCAGCAGGTCAATTGCGCAGCCATATGGTCTGTGGGGGGTAGCCTGTCTGCCTCCTTCTCGCAGAAAACCTCCAAAAATTCTGCGTACTTGTGGGGAACCGCTTGCAGCGTGCCTAGCTCCAGCTGTGACTCCTCTTCCTCTCCTTCCTGCCGGGGCACGATGCAGTGTTCAGCACAAAAGGAAGAGCCGAAGGTCAGCTGCCTCTGGTACCAAGCCAGCGTCGGGCTGTGCTTGTCCAGCCAACTCATGCCCAATACAATGGGCGTGTCCGATAGTTGAGTGACGTTGAAGCTGATGATTTCCCTGTGATTCCCAAGTCGCATCACCATTGGTGGCGTCTGCTTCACCACTTGCCCCCCTAGCAGCTCCCTGCCATCCACCGTGACAACCTGCAGGGGCAGCGTGGCAGGCAGCAACTGTATGGCGTGCCGGTCGACAAAGTCCTGCCCTATAAAGTCTGCATTGCTGCCTGAGTCGATGGTAATTGGCACGTCCATGGTGATTCCATTGGGCAGCTGGAGCGATGCGGTGAGCCTCACTACTGGCTTGGGCGGGAGGGGGTCCATGGGCTGTAAAATCTCTGGGGACTGCTTCACTGACACGTCTGGCTGTGCCCCAGTGCCTCTTCCTCCAGCCAGACTGCGTCGTTTCCCTGCTGTGGTTCTCCTTGGTGCGTTGCTGCAGTTACCATTGCTGAGGCTGCAGTGTGCTTGTGGAGCCTCCGGGGACACTCTTTCACCATATGCTGTGGATCATCGCAGATATAACACTTCCTGTTCCCTCTAGGAGGCTTCGCTTTCACTGCTCCCGGTGCTAGGGCTCTGGCTGCTGACTGAGCCCTTGCACCTCCAACCTCCATAGGTTCCGCTCCTCCTCCTGGCGGAGGCGTGGATTGCGCACGCGCTGCTTCTCTGGGAAGGAAGGAGGAGCCCCTGGCTGGTTCGCGCCCTCCACGCCCTTCGTCCCTGCTCCACGGACGTTCTTCCAGCCGCACCCCCACCGCCAGCGCCCTCTGAACGATCTCCTGCGTGGTCCGGGGTCTCTCCCCCCTCGCAATTTCATCTTTAACCGAGCCGTGCAATCCCTCCCAAAACAGGTCTCTTACAGGAGCCGAATCTCTGTCCCATTCCAGGGCACTGACCAAAGCGAAAAAGCGGGCATGGTACTGCCTTACGCTGGCCCTCCCTTGCTTCAGTCCATGTATCTGCTGCCGAGCAAGATCCACGTCAATGCTTGATAAAAAACACCCATCCATCGCTTTAATAAAGGCATCCGCATTTTGGAGCGCCGGATCCTTATCCCTCCACTAATTGCGCAGCCATGCTTTAGCATCTCCATGCAAATGGGACATGATGAACCCCACTTTCTCTTGCTCATCTCTAAAGTCTTTGTTCAGCAGTTGCAGTGCACACATTACATCTGCTCTAAAGTTGGGGTACTGTTGCAGATTCCCATCGAAGTGAGAGACCAGACCGCCTGTTCTTCTTCCCAATCCAATCCCCTCCTGTCTGGGTGTCAGTTCCCCTTGCTTCGTAAGCACTTCCAACCTGACCTGGAGATCCCTGTAGGCGGCAGCTGCGTCCTCCTCTCTCTTCCTGGATGCAAGTGCCTCGGCATTCAGTCGTGTCACTGCTTCTCTGAGTTCCGCTATCTGCTGTTCAGCCGTCATGTTGTCTGCCATTCGTGAGCTCGCTAGTAGGCACCCGCTTTCTCTCCTCTCCGTGAGGCCGTAGATGCCCACAATTTAAGAGACAGAGCTTACTGTCAGAGTTGCTCCCCGATCCTAGCTCACAGAGGATCACGCTAGCCAGCGATCATTTAGTAAAAGTCTTTATTGAGTTACAGTTCCCATTCTCAAGCTGCTGCGTGCAACTCTACGTCTTATGGTTAGATCGGCGAAGCTCTGTCTGGGTCCCCGCCTCCTGTACACCAACTTAATATCCTAGCCTTACTCCACCTTTTCCGCCTGACTGTTCTTCTCTGGGTCCCTCTGCCCCCCGGGGTCTCTTCCTTCTGGGACTCTTCTGACGCTGACCCCCCGGACCCTTCTGTCTCCTTGCGCCGGGCTTTAGGACCTGGCTCCCTTTCCGGGCTGCTTACTGCGCCACCTTCCTGTGCATTTGAACTTGGCACGCGCGCCCAACCTTCCACTTTCCGTCTGACCGTTTCTTCGCTCCCTGATGGAGGTGTGGCCACTCCTGACTCGTGCCCTCCCTCCTTCTGTGAGCTGCCAGCGCTTGATACCTGACTCCCTTCCTCTCCCCTGCTCTCTGTTGGTGACGCTGGTCCCGATTTCCAACTGCTCCCCTCTGAGCTCCCTCTGGCCCTTTCCTCCTGGGGTGTCCCCCTAGGCTCCCCCCTTGCCCTGGCCACTGGTGCTCCTTTCTGTGAATCTTCCGATTCACTGGAAAGACTCGGAGATCTCGGGTCGTCGTCATCACTCATCCTTTCTTCTGCCTCCTCCCCCTCGCTCTCTGTTTCCTCCCTTGCCCTTGCCTCTGCTCCTGAACCCCTGACAATATGTTTACCTATGCTTGATTTGGGCTGGTAACAAACATGTCACTGCGATTTTTGGGTGAATGTGCACTCTAACCCCAAAAACACCAACTTGAAATAAGCCCAATCAGAGCTTTATCATCTTCTTTTTATGTAGCTGGAACGCAAAACACCTTTTTGCTTTGGTTTTGGTGTGATTCTGGCGCACACCCAAATAACACCATGCGAATTGAAAAGAGCCCAATCAAAGCTTATTCGTCTGTGTCAGAGCTACTTCCAGATCCTAGCTCACAGAGGATCACGCTAGCCAGCGGTCACTTTGTAAAAGTCTTTATTGAGTTACAGTTTCCATTCTCAAGTGCTGCGTGCAGCTCTACGTCTTATGGGTTAGACCGGCGAAGCTCCGTCTGAGTCTCCGCCCCCTGTACACCAGCTAAATACTCTAGCCTTACTCCACCTTTTCCGCCTGACCGTTCTTCTCTGGGTCCCTCTGCCCCCCGTGGTCTCTTCCTTCCAGGACACTTCTGACGCTGACCCCCCGGACCCTTCTGTCTCCTTGCGTCGGGCTTTAGGACCTGGCTCCCTTTCCGGGCTGCTTACTGCGCCACCTTCCTGTGTATTTGAACTTGGCACGCACGCCCAACCTTCCACTTTCCGCCTGACCGTTTCCTCGCTCCCCGATGGAGGTGTGGCCACTCCTGACTCATGCCCTCCCTCCTGCTGTGAGCTGCCAGAGCTCGGTACCTGGCACCCTTCCTCTCCACTGCGTTCTGTTGGTGATGCTGGCCCCGATTTCCAACTGCTGCTCTCTGAGCCCCCTCTGGACCCTTCATCCTGGGGTGTCCCCCTAAGCTCCCCCCTTGCTCTGGCCACTGGCGCTCCTTCCTGTGAATCTTCTGATTCACTGGAAAGACTCGGAGATCTCGGGTCGTCGTCATCACTCATCTTTTCTTCTGCCTCCTCCCCCTCGCTCTCTGTTTCCTCCCTTGCCCTCACCTCCGCTCCTGAACCCCTGACAATGGTGTTGTGTTATTTTGGTCTCATTGCACACACTTTGCAATTTCTGTGTCAATGTGCATTAAGAGCTAAGAACTCTACATGAAGTAAGCGCAATCCAAGATTATTCTTTCTATGTAGCTCGCACCCAAAACAACCTGTCTGTCTTTGTTTAGGGTTCTTACAGTTTACTTTGCTAGGTGGGTGAATGAACACCGAAAGGGCAATCGAAGCTTATTCGTCCTTTTCTATTGAGATGTTACCATATGTTTACCTATGCTTGTTGTGGGCTGGTAACAAACATGTCTGTCAGGGGTTCAGGAGCAGAGTCCAGGGCAAGGAAGGAAACAGAGAGTGAAGGGGAGGAGTCCGAAGGAAAGATGAGCGATGACGACGACCCGAGATCTCCGAGTCTTTCCAGTGAATCGGAAGATTCACAGAAAGGAGCGCCAGTGACCAGAGCAAGGGGGGAGCTTAGGGGGACACCCCAGGAAGAAGGGTCCAGAGGGGGCTCAGAGAGCAGCAGTTGGAAATCGGGGCCAGCATCACCAACAGAACACAGTGGAGAGGAAGGGCGCCAGGTACCGAGCTCTGGCAGCTCGCAGCAGGAGGGAGGGCATGAGTCAGGAGTGGCCACACCTCCATCGGAGAGAGAAGAAACGGTCAAACGGATAGTGGGAGGTTGGGCGCACGCGCCAAGTTCAAATGCACAGGAAGGCGGCACAGTAAGCAGCCCGGAAAGGGAGCCAGGTCCTAAAGCCCACCGCAAGGAGACAGAAGGGTCCGGGGGGTCAGCGTCAGAAGAGTCCCAGAAGGAAGAGACTACGGGGGGCAGAGGGACCCAGAGAAGAACGGTCAGGAGGAAAAGGTGGAGTAAGGCTAGGATATTAAGTTGGTGTACAGGAGGCGGAGACTCAGACGGAGCTTCGCCGGTCTAGCTTATAAGACGTAGAGTTGCGCGCTACAGCTTGGAAATGGAAACTGTAAATCAATAAAGACTTTTATACAGTGAATGCTGGCTAGCGTGATCCTCTGTGAGCTCGGATCTGGAAGCAGCTCTGACAGTAAGCTCCGTCTCAAAAAATCTTGGCACCTAAAACCTAGCAGAAAGGGGTGAAGACTGGTGCCTACTCACGAGCTCACGAACGGCAGACAAGATGACTGCCGAACAGCAGATAGCGGATCTGCAAGAAGCAGTGAGGCAACTGAATGCCGAGGTACTCGCATCCAGGAAGAGAGAGGGGGAAGCAGCCGCCGCCTACAAGGATCTCCAGGTCAGGTTGGAAATGCTTACGAAGCAAGGGCAACTGACACCCAAACCGGAGGGAATTGGGTTGGGGAGAAGAGCAGGCGGTCTAGTATCTCACTTCGATGGGAATTTACAACAGTACCCCAACTTCCGAGCAGATGTACAGTGTGCGCTGCAACTGCTGGACAAGGACTTTAGAGATGAGCAAGAGAAGGTGGGGTTTATCATGTCCCATTTGCATGGAGATGCTAAAGCATGGCTGCGCAATTTGTGGAGAGATAAGGATCCGGCGCTCCAAAGTGCGGATGCCTTCCTTAAAGCGATGGATGCGTGCTTTTTATCAAGCATAGACGTGGATCTTGCCCGGAAAGAGGTGCATGGACTGAAGCAGGGGAGGGCCAGTGTAAGGCAGTATCATGCCCGCTTTTTTGCACTGGTCAGTGCCCTGGAATGGGACCGAGATTCGGCTCCAGTCAGAGACCTGTTTTGGGAAGGCTTGAGCGGAGCGGTTAAAGACGAAATTGCGAGGGGGGAGAGACCCTGGACCACGCAGGAGGTCGTTCAGAGGGCGCTGACGGTTGGGGTGCAGCTGGAGGAACGTCCATGGAGCAGGGACGAAGGGCGTGGAGGGCGCGAACCAGCGAGAGGGTTTTCCTTCGTTCCCAGAGAAGCAGCGCGTGCGCAATCCACGCCTCCACCAGGAGGGGGAGCGGAACCTATGGAGGTTGGCGGTGCTAGGGCTCAGTCAGCAACCAGAGCCCTAGCGCCGGGAGCAGCCAAAGCGAAGCCTCCTAGAGGGAACCGGAAATGCTACATCTGCGAAAGTCCTCAACACATGGCGAAAGAGTGTCCCCAGAGGATCCACAAGCTCAATGCAGCCTCTGCAACGGTGACTGCAGCTACTCAGCACGGAGACTCACAGCAGGGAAACGACGGAGTCTGGCTGGAGACAGAGGCACTGGGGCCCAGCCAGACGAGTCAGTGAAGCAGTCCCCAGAGATTTTGCAGCCCACAGACCCCCTCCCGCCCAAACCAGTAGTGCAGCTCACTGCATCGCTTCAGCTACCCAATGGCCTCACTCTGGACGTGCCAATCACCGTTGACTCAGGAAGCAATGCGGACTTTATAGGGCAGGACTTTGTCGATAAACAAGCTATACAGTTGCTGCCTGCCACGCTGCCCCCGCAGGTCGTCACGGTGGATGGCAGGGAGCTGCTAGGGGGGCAGGTGGTGAAGCAAACGCCACCAATGGTGATGCGACTTGGAAATCACAGGGAAGTCATCAGTTTTAATGTCACCAGACTGTCGGACACGCCTATTGTCTTGGGCATGAGTTGGCTGGACAGACACAGTCCGACGTTGGCTTGGTACCAGCGGCAGCTGGTCTTCGGCTCATCATATTGCGCTGAACACTGCATTCTGCCCCGGCAGGAGGGGGAGGAGGAGGAGGCACAGCTGCAGCTGGGGATGCTGCAAGCAATCCCCCACAAATACGCAGGATTTTTGGAGGTTTTCTGCGAGAAGGAGGCGGACAGGCTACCCCCCCACAGACCATATGACTGCAAAATTGACTTACTGCCAGGGGCAGGGCTACCAAAAGGGAAGCTGTATTCCATGTCTGAGGACGAACTACAGGAACTCAAAGAGTTCATAGATCATAATTTGGAGCGCGGTTTCTTCTGAGAGTCCAAGGGAGTGGGGGGCAGTCCTGTATTCTTTGTTAAGAAGCGGGACACGCCCCCAAAAAGGCTCGTAGTGGACTATCGGACCTTGAACAGCATGACCAAGCCATCGGACTTCCCCATGCCCAGGATCGACGACCTCCTCGCGACGGTACACCAAGTTGGACCTGCGAGGGGCGTACAACCTCATTCGCATGCGGGAAGGAGATGAGTGGAAGACAGCCATGTTCACGCCCCTAGGCACCTACGAATACAGAGTTATGCCTTTTGGACTACAAAATGGCTCCCACTGTTTTCAAGCTTTCATGCATCACGTGTTAGCGGGGCTCCTCTACAAGACGTGTGTCTGCTTCTTGGATGACATCCTGATATTTTCTGAATCGCAACAGGATCACGACAGAGACGTCAAGGAAGTGCTGAGCATGCTACAGCAGCATAGGCTGTACGCCAAGCTGGAAAAGTGCCAGTTCGACGTGACGGAGGTGGATTTCCTGGGCTACAAGTTGTCAGACAAGGGGCTCACCATGGACAGCGCCAAGGTTCGAGCGGTGTTGGATTGGAAAAGCCCGCGCAACCGGAAGGAGGTCCAGCGGTTTGTTGGCTTTGCGAACTTCTATCGCAAGTTTATCAAGGGCTTTGCGATTCAAACGGCGGCCATCACGGACACGCTCAGCTCCAAGAAAAAGAAGTTCACCTGGACGGAACAGGCGGAGCAGTCCTTTCAGGCACTCAAGCGTCTCTTCGCGTCGGAAGAGCAGCTGCTGCATGTCAACCCCAGCAGGCCGATGAGGGTGGAGACGGACGCTTCAGACAGAGCCGTGGGAGCAGTCCTGTTGCAGCGAGACCCGCAGGGGGCTTGGAGGCCGGGAGCGTTTTACTCCAGGAAGCTCAGCAAGTCCGAACAGAACTACACCATCTGGGACAGGGAGTTGCTTGCCATTCATGCAGCATTTAAGGCGTGGAGGCACTTCCTGATAGGCGCCAAGCACACGGTGCAGGTCTGCACGGACCACAAGAATCTGGAGCACTGGCGCACGGTGCAGTTCCTGAACCAGAGGCAGATACATTGGGCTGAGTTCTCTGCGAACTTCGACTTCCGCATAGAGTATGTCCCGGGAGACACCAACGTCATGGCGGATGCCCTATCCCGTAAACCGCAGTATCTGGAGGAGGCGACGCCAGCGGCGGCCATGCACATCTTTGCACCGACAGTGTGGGCGTGCGCTTCGGCAACAGTTGACCTGGATGCGGTACGGCGAGCGTTGCAGGATGACTCCTTTGCGCAAGCAAAGATGGCAGAGGTGCACAGAGGCACGGCGGCGACCGACGAGTTCCAGGTGCGCGATGGATTGCTCATCCGTAAAGGGGCCATCTACGTACCGGGAGACGAACTTCACGCCAAGGTGCTGCAGCAGCTGCATGACGCGCCCACTGCCGGGCACTTTGGCAAGGAGAAGACGATGGAATTAGTCGCTAGAGACTTCTGGTGGCCCAGAATGCGAGGGGAAGTCGCGGACTACGTGGCGAGGTGTGACACCTGCCAGAGGGCCAAACCAGTGCACAGACCACTGGCCGGACTGCTGGAACCGCTGCAAACCCCGTTCGAACCGTGGGAAAAAGTGGCCCTGGACTTTGTCACGGATCTACCCAGCTCGAGGGGCAAGACAGCGGTGCTCGTGGTGGTGGACTTGTTCACCAAGATGGCGCATTTCATTCCGTGTGCGAAGGTGGCCACGTCGGAACAAACCGCTAAACTGTTCATAGATCACGTGTTCAAGGTTCACGGTCTGCCGCGATCTATACTGTCCGACCGGGGGCGACAGTTCATCTCGAACTTCTGGCAGACGCTGATGGGCTTCCTGAACGTCAAGATCAACCTGGCGTCGGCGAGACACCCGCAGACCAACGGCCAAGCGGAGCGAGTCAATGCCATCATGCAGCAGTACCTGAGATGTTATGCAAACCAACAACCTGCAACGTGGGTGGATTACCTGCCACTCGCCGAGTTCGCCTACAACAACACGAAGCACGTGTCCACAGGGGTGACGCCGTTCTTCGCCAACAATGGAAGGCACCCCAGAACCTTCCCGGGACTGGAAAGAATGGAGGAGGGGGAGCTGCAGGCAGCAGACGCGTTCGCGTCGGAGTTGCAGGAGGTCCACGATCAGCTCAGGCGGCAGCTGGAGCTATCTAAGCATGCATACAAGGTGCAAGCGGACAAACACAGGCGGGTCGGCGAAGAGATCCACGTGGGAGACTGGGTCTGGTTGGTAGCCCACGGAGTGCCGGCCAGATCGTTGGCAAAGAAGAAGCTGGGGCATAAGCAACTGGGGCCCTACCAAGTCGAAGCACAGGTCAACCCGGTGGCCTTCCGGCTGACACTTCCGGAGGGATCCAGGATGCATCCGGTGTTTCACAGATCGGTGCTCACTCCCTACAAGGCTCCTCACAGATTTCAGGAGCCAGGAACGGCACCGAGTCCGCTCCGGAGGGGGACCGAGCAGGGGGGAGTACCACAGGAGGAGCCCCTCAACAAGGTCACGGAGACTTTGGACTCTAGATGGGGGGAAGAGGGGGTAGAATACCTTCTCGCCAGAGAGGGCACCCCAGCCAGTGCCAACAGCTGGGTGCCAGGCTACGCTTTGGAGGAACCTCTGCTCAAAGAAGAGTTTCATGCCCTTTTCCCGCACAGGCCCATGCCAGCCGAGTTTTTCGACGACTGGCTTTTCACACCCATGCTTTCCACCAGCACGTTCCTGGGGTTCGACTCGGACGAGGAACCGACACTGGAAACGCGTTCCCCGGAGGGGTCACCCTCGGGATCTGCCTCAGAACCCTCGTATTGGTGGGATGATCGACCAGAGGAGCAGTGGCGCAGGAAGTGGCTGGAGGGTCCAGTTCGAGTGACGGACCCGAGAGCGACCGACGCAGAGACGGACGTGGATGTGTTCGGGGAGGATCTTGGGTTCGAGCACGGCGGCACAGAGATGGAAGAGGAGGTGACCGTCGTCGACGAACGCAGGGAGGAAGAACCGGAAGTCTTCAGCTGGATGCCCGCCACAGGAAGCGAACTGTATCCGGCATTCGTCCCCATGACGATGGAGCACCCAGCACCCACACCTGAAGGAGGGGAGGGGGAAAGGGGGGGCTTCGAGGGGGGGATGGATGTCAGGGGTTCAGGAGCAGAGGCGAGGGCAAGGGAGGAAACAGAGAGTGAAGGGGAGGAGTTCGAAGGAAAGATGAGCGATGACGACGACCCGAGATCTCCGAGTCTTTCCAGTGAATCGGAAGATTCACAGAAAGGAGCGCCAGTGACCAGAGCAAGGGGGGAGCTTAGGGGGACACCCCAGGAATAAGGGACAAAACGGGGTTCAGAGAGCAGCAGTTGGAAATCGGGGCCAACATCCCCAACAGAGCGCAGTGGGGAGGAAGGGCGCCAGGCATCGGGATCAGGCGGCTCGCCGCAGGGGGGAGGACATGAGTCAGGAGTGGCCACACCTCCATCAGAGAGAGAAGAAACGGTCAAACGGAAAGTGGGAGGTTGGGCGCGTGCGCCAAGTTCAAATGCACAGGAAGGCGGCACAGTAAGCAGCCCGGAAAGGGAGCCAGGTCCTAAAGCCCGCCGCAAGGAGACAGAAGGGTCCGGGGGGTCAGCGTCAGAAGAGTCCCGGAAGGAAGAGACCACGTGGGGCAGAGGGACCCAGAGAAGAACGGTCAGGAGGAAAAGGTGGAGTAAGGCTAGGGTATTAAGTTGGTGTACAGGAGGCGGAGACTCAGACGGAGCTTCGCCGGTCTAGCTTATAAGACGTAGAGTTGCGCGCTACAGCTTGGAAATGGAAACTGTAAATCAATAAAGACTTTTATACAGTTGTCAGAGCTGCTTCCAGATCCTAGCTCACAGAGGATCACGCTAGCCAGCGGTCAGTTTGTAAAAGTCTTTATTGAGTTACAGTTTCCATTCTCAAGCTGCTGCGTGCAGCTCTATGTCTTATGGGTTAGACCGGCGAAGCTCCGTCTGAGTCTCCGGTCTCTTTAGGACCTGGCTCCCTTTCCGGGCTGCTTACTGTGCCGCCTTCCTGTGCATTTGAACTTGGCGCGTGCGCCCAACCTCCCACTATCCGTTTGACCGTTTCTTCTCTCTCCGATGGAGGTGTGGCCACTCCTGACTCATGCCCTCCCTCCTGCTGCGAGCTGCCAGAGCTCAGTACCTGGCGCCCTTCCTCTCCACTGCGTTCTGTTGGTGATGCTGGCCCCGA
>NC_138750.1:1524291-1529291 GCF_965113315.1 Podarcis vaucheri | reverse complement strand
CCTCCCCGAACACGTCCATGTCAGTCTCTGCGTCGGTCGCTCGACCTGGCCTCTCCAGCCACTTCCTGCGCCATTGCTCCTCTGGTCGATCGTCCCACCAATACGAGTTGCCTGATGCCGAACCTGCCGGTGAACCTTCTGGGGAACGGGTGCTCCGTGCGGGTTCCCCTTCTGAGTCGAATCCATGGAACGTGCTGGAAGAAAGTGTGGGTGTGAACAACCAGTCGTCGAAGAAGCTCGCTGGCATGGGTTTGTGTGGGAAGAGGGCATGAAACTCGTCCTTGAGCAGGGGTTCCTCCAAAGCGTAGTCTGGTACCCAGCTATTGGCGCTGGCCCGGGTGCCCTCTCTGGCTAAGAGGTATTCGACTCCCTCTTCCCCCCATCTGGAGTCCAAAATCTCCGTGACCTCGTTGATGTGGTCCTGGTGCTTCACCTCCCGCGTCTCCGTCCGTTCCCGGAGCGGACTTGGCGCCGTCCCTGGCTCCTGGAACCTGTGAGGTGCCTTGTAGGGAGTGAGCACCGACCTGTGGAACACCGGATGCATTCTGGAACCCTCCGGCAGCGCCAGTCGGAAGGCTACCGGGTTGATCTGCGCTTCGACTTGGTACGGACCGATCTGCTTGTGCCCCAACTTCTTCTTGGCAAGTGACCTGGTCGGCACTGCGTGGGCTGCCAACCAGACCCAGTCTCCCACTTGGATCACTTCGCCAACCCGCCTGTGCTTGTCAGCTTGCACCTTGTAGGCGTGCTTAGCTAGCTCCAGCTGCCGTCTGAGTTGATCGTGGACCGCCTGCAGCTCTGACGCGAACGCGTCCGCCGTCTGTGGTTCTCCTTCCCCCACTCTCTCCAGTCCCGGGAAGGTTCTGGGATTCCTCCCATTGTTGGCAAAGAACGGCGTCACTCCTGTGGACACGTGCTTCGTGTTGTTGTAAGCGAACTCGGCTAGCGGCAGGTAATCCACCCACGTCGCAGGCTGTTGATTGGCATAGCATCTCAGGTACTGCTGCATGATGGCATTGACCCTCTCTGCTTGCCCGTTGGTCTGCGGGTGTCTTGCTGATGCCAGATTGACCTTGACATTTAGAAAACCCATCAGCTTCTGCCAGAAAGACGAGATGAACTGGCGTCCGCGGTCGGACAGGATAGACCGTGGCAGGCCATGCACTTTGAACACGTGATCTATGAACAGTTTGGCGGTTTGTTCCGCCGTGGCCACCTTCGCACACGGAATGAAATGTGCCATCTTGGTGAACAAGTCCACCACCACTAGCACAGCTGTCTTGCCTCTCGAGCTGGGTAAATCCGTCACAAAGTCCAGGGCCACCCTCTCCCACGGTTCAAACGGTGTTTGCAGCGGTTCTAACAGTCCCGCCGGTGGTCTGTGTACCGGCTTGGCCCTCTGGCAGGTGTCGCACCTCGCGACGTAGTCCGCGACCTCTCCTCTCAGCCTGGGCCACCAGAAGTCTCTCGCGACTAATTCCATCGTTTTCTCTGTGCCAAAGTGACCGGCCGTGGGTGCGTCGTGCAACTGTTGCAGTACCTTGGCGCGAAGGTCGTCTCCTGGTACATAGACAGCCCCTTTGCGTAGGAGCAAGCCGTCCCGCACCTGGAACTCGTCCGTGGTAGCCGTGCCTCTGAGCAGTTCCGCCATCTTGTCTTGCGCGAATGAGTCGTCCCGCAATGCACGTCGCACCGCATCCAGGTCTACTGTAGCTGAAGCACACGCCCACGCCGTCGGTGCGAAGATGTGCATGGCCGCCGCTGGCGTCACCTCTTCTAGGTATTGCGGTTTTCGGGACAGTGCATCCGCCATGATGTTGGTGTCGCCTGGGACGTACTCTATTCGGAAATTGAAGTCAGCAAAGAACTCCGCCCAACGTATCTGCCTCTGGTTCAGGAACTGAGCCGTGCGCCAGTGCTCCAGATTCTTGTGGTCCGTGCAGACCTGCACCGTGTGCTTGGCGCCGATTAGGAAGTGCCTCCACGCCTTGAAAGCTGCATGAATGGCCAGCAACTCCCTGTCCCAGATGGTGTAGTTCTGCTCCGACTTGCTGAGCTTTCTGGAGTAGAACGCTCCCGGCCGCCACACCCCCTGCGGGTCTCGCTGCAGCAGGACAGCTCCCACGGCTCTGTCTGACGCGTCTGTCTCTACCCTCAACGGTTTACTGGGGTCGATATGCAGCAGTTGCTTCTCCGATGCGAAGAGATGCTTGAGCGCTTGAAAGGACTGTTCCGCCTGCTCCGTCCAGATGAATTTCTTTTTTTTGGAGCTGAGCGTGTCCGTAATTGCTGCCGTCTGCATCGCGAACCCCTTGATAAACTTGCGATAGAAGTTGGCGAAGCCGACAAACCGCTGGACCTCCTTCCGGTTGCGCGGGCTCTTCCAATCCAATACCGCACGAACCTTGGTGCTGTCCATGGCTATCCCCTTGTCCGACAACTTGTATCCCAGGAAATCCACCTCCGTCGTGTCGAACTGGCACTTCTCCAGCTTGGCGTACAGTCTATGTTGTTGCAACCTGCTGAGCACCTCCCTCACGTCTCGGTCGTGAGCTTGCTGCGAGTCAGAGAAAATCAGGATGTCATCCAGGAAGCAGACGCATGTCTTGTAGAGGAGTCCCTCCAACACGTGATGCATAAAAGCTTGAAAACAGTGAGAGCCATTTTGTAATCCAAAGGGCATAACTCTGTATTCGTAGGTGCCCAGCGGTGTGAACATGGCCGTCTTCCACTCATCGCCCTCCCGCATGCGGATGAGATTGTACGCCCCTCGCAGGTCCAACTTGGTGAACACGCGTCCCTTGCGCACCGTCGCGAGGAGGTCGTCAATCCTGGGCATGGGGTAATCAGACGGTTTGGTCATCTGGTTCAAAAGGCGGTAGTCCACAACTAGTCTTTTTTGGGGCGTGTCTTTCTTTTTCACGAAGAAAACGGGACTGCCCCCCACCGCCTTGGACTCTCTGATGAAGCCACGCTCCAGATTATGTTCGATGAACTGTTTGAGTTCCTGCATTTCATCTTCAGACATGGAGTATAGCCGCCCCTTCGGCAGCGTCGCCCCCGGTAGGAGGTCAATCTTGCAGTCATATGGCCGGTGAGGGGGTAGCTTGTCCGCCTCCTTCTCGCAGAAGACCTCCAAAAAGCTCGCGTATTTGTGGGGGACCGCTTGCAACGTTCCCAACTGCAGTTGTGATTCCTCCTCCTCTCCCTCCCGTCGGGGCAGGATGCAGTGTTCTGCGCAATAAGAGGAGCCGAAGATCAGTTGTCTCTGGTACCAAGCCAGTGTCGGACTGTGCCTGTCCAGCCAACTCATGCCCAACACAATGGGCGTGTCCGACAGTTGGGTGACATTAAAACTGATGACTTCCCTGTGGTTGCCAAGGCGCATCACCATCGGTGGCGTCTGCTTCACCACCTGCCCCCCTAGCAACTCTCTGCCATCCACTGTGACGACTTGCAGGGGCAGAGTGGCAGGCAATAGCTGTATAGCGTGCTGCTCCACAAAGCTCTGCGCTATAAAGTCTGCGTTGCTTCCAGAATCCACAGAAAGCGGCACTTCGATAGTGACGCCGTCGGGTAGCTGGAGAGATGCTGTGAGCTGCACTACTGGTTTGGGTGGGAGGGGATCCGTGGGTTGCAATATCGCTGGGGACTGCTTCACAGATGCGTCTGGCTGGGCCCCAGTGCCTCCGTCTCCAGCCAGACATCGTCGTTTCCCTGCTGTGGTTCTCCTTGCTGCGTTGCTGCAGTCACCATTGCTGAGGCTGCAGTGTGCTTGTGGAGCCTCCGGGGACACTCCTTCGCCAAATGGCCTGGATCCTCGCAGATGTAACACTTCCTGTTCCCTCTAGGAGGCTTCGCTTTCACTGCTGCCGGTGCTAGGGCTCTGGCTGCTGACTGAGCCCTTGCACCTCCAACCTCCATCGGTTCCCCTCCCCCTCCTGGCGGAGGTGTGGATTGCGCACGCGCTGCTTCCCTCGGAACGAAAGAGAAACTTCTCGCTGCTTCGCGCCCTCCACGTCCTTCATCTCTGCACCATGGACGTTCTTCCAGCCTCACCCCCACAGTCAGCGCCCTTTGGACCACCTCCTGCGTGCTTCGGGGCCTCTCCCCCCTTGCAATTTCATCCTTAACCGCAGAACTTAGACCCTCCCAGAAGAGGTCTCTGACAGGGGGCGAATCCCGATCCCATTCTAAAGCACTGACCAGCGCAAAAAATCGGGCGTGATACTGCCGGACGCTCGCCCTCCCTTGTTTTAGTCCATGAATCTCCCGTCTGGCAAGATCCACATCAATAGTAGACAAAAAACACGCATCCATCGCTTTGATAAAGGCATCTGCATTCTGAAGCGCCGGATCTTTATCCCTCCACAAATTGCGCAGCCAGGCTTTGGCATCCCCATGCAAATGGGACAATATGAACCCCACCTTCTCTTCCTCATCTCTAAAGTCTTTTGCCAGCAGTTGCAGTGCGCACATTACGTCTGCTCTAAAATTAGGGTACTGTTGCAAAGTCCCATCGAAGTGAGCCACAAGCCCTCCTGCTCTCCGTGCCAATCCCACGCCCTCCGGTCTGGGTCCCGGTTGCCCTTGCTTAACAAGCATTTCAAACCTGGCGTGTAGGTCTCTGTAGGCGGCTGTAGTCTCCTCCTCCCGTTTCTTGGAAGCCAATACCTCTGAGGACAACTGGGTCACTGCCTCTTGCAACGCGGAGATCCTCTGTTCTTCCGTCATCTTGCTAACCTTTGTGAGCTTGCTTACAGACACCCCTCTTCCTCCCCTAGCGGCTTCTGCTCCCGCTGCGAGGTTTCAGGTTTCTGAAGCTTTGATGAGATGGGTCTTACTGTCAGAGCTGCTACCAGGTCCCAGCTCACATAGGACCACGCCACACAGCGTCCACTTTAAAAGAGTCTTTATTGAGTTACAGGTTTCATTTCCGAACTGCAGCGTGCAGCTCTACACCTTCTGCCCTAGGTCGGCGAAGACCCATCTGAGTCCCC